>NC_090257.1:29503539-29513539 GCF_037325665.1 Littorina saxatilis
TTAGGTCACCCTAAAGCGCAGGTTTGTTCATGGAATAAGAACAACGTGTATGTGTGTGTGTGTGACCCATAAATAATGTAGCAAGAAGATACCCTGGCATTCGGGCTCTCTCAGCAACTTTAAATTGTACACTAAAAGATGGAACACATAATACAATAGAAACAAACTGATCTGAACTGCAAACACAGCAAAAGCGTAGAGTGAGCTAAAGTTACACTCTCCTTTTCTCTCTATTCCTTTCCCTTCTCTTCTTTTTTCTTGCACTGCGGTAACCTCTTCCCTGCTCCCGCCTTGCTAGCACCCCGTTTTGTCTTCTTGCCATCAGAGAACGTTGAAAATGTCGTGCCAAACGTGTGCTATCTTTGTATCAGATCTTGTTGAACTCAACTTTGTTGCTAGTTCTGGTCGCAACAGACGTTGATACCGTTAAGTCCTGCAACCGTTATTCTGCTTTCCTTGTACCTATAAATAAACTAGCAAGACGACACGCCGGCATTCGGCTTTCCGTGGAGGAACGAAGAAGAAGAAGAAGAAGAGGGTATCCGCCTCTACTCGGATGATCCTCTGACCATGACGTCGACTCGTTTCCGGATGGTCGGCGTTGTGCTGTTTGTGGTGGCGTTAAGCGGTGAGTATCACAGTGGGCATGTGCACCACATATACCTTTATCACAAACCTTTACAACGAAAGGATGCACGTGTAAACATGCATTGCAGTGGAATTCAGCATTTGTTAATAAATAATATGTGAGCACCATGAAAACCATATTCTAGTGTCACTAATTTTACTTCTTCCTCTTAATTGTTTGGGGACCTCGTGTGCATGCAGGCTGCTTCTAAACCTGGTTATTTGTTGGCCGTATCTTTCTTTCTTTTTACATTTAGTCAAGTTTTGACTAAATGTTTTAACTTAGAGGGGGGAATCGAGACGAGGGTCGTGGTGTATGTGTGTGTGTGTGTGTATGTGTGTGTGTGTATGTGTGTCTGTGTCTGTGTGTGTGTGTGTGTGTGTGTGTGTGTGTGTGTGTGTGAGTGTGTGTAGAGCGATTCAGAGAATACTACTGGACCGATCTTCATGAAACTTGACATGAGAGATCCTGAGTATGGTATCTCCAGAAGTGATTTTCATTTTTTTGATAAATGTCTTTGATGACGTCATATCCGGCTTTTCGTGAAAGTTGAGGCGGCACTGTCACGCTCTCATTTTTCAACCAAATTGGTTGAAATTTTGGTCAAGTAATCTTCGACGAAGTCCGGACTTTGGTATTGCATTTCAGCTAGGAGGCTTAAAAATTAATTAATGAGTTTGCTCATTAAAGTTGTCATTAAAATCGATTTTTCGCAAACAGATTTCAAATTGATTGCATCGTATTTTTCATCACATTCTTAATCTAAAAATATATACATATGTCATGTTTACTCTTAAAATGGGATCACAATTAACGAAAATAGATTAATTAGTCTTACGATTAAAATTTAAGAAATCGATCCAAAAATTATTTCATCTTATTCTTTATCATTTCCTGAATCCAAAAACATATAGATATGATAGGTTGTATTCAAAACAAGCTCCGAAAGTTAACAAGAATACAGAAAAGCGCGCTTTCCTGCTTAGCACAATACGCTACCGCGCTATTCCGGCGTGTCAATATCAATACGTTTTGCACGTGGGAGGTGAGCGATTTCCTTCTCGCGAGGATTGACGAAGCTGTCCTGTCTTGGTGAAAAAATACAGTGCGTTCAGTTTCATTCCGTGAGTTCGACAGCTTGACTAAATGTGGTCATTTCGCCTTACGCGACTTGTTTTCTTTGTCTTGCTCTCTCATAAATTCCCTTCTAATATTTTACTCAGAGTCCACTAATATACCCGAATATAACTTGTTTCCATATTTGAATTTTCCATTGGTAATTTTCGTAATAAAAATACAATAATTTACGAAATAATGATGTCTGATAACATACATTTTCCCTCAAAATACCAAATAAAACGAATGTTCCATTTACATTTTTAAAATCAAATTTCTCATGAAAAAAATCTTTGCAAATCTCACACCTGCATTTATTGGGTACATATATGCTATATTATTTTGTCTAGTGCAACAGAGGTAATCCTACGTCTTTTTAACACTTTACAGCCAACCACCAGTGTTTCATTTCAAAATAAAATTACCAGCACTCGGAATTTAAACATAAAACAAATTAAGTAAACAAGTTCTATTACGTCATAAAACATCAGGTTGTATTCCAGCCATGTGCAGTACACAAAGAATATAACCAATATAATTTGGTGTAATATTACCAACATTTTAATTAAACCCTGCAATAATGTTGGTATGGTAATAATTATGCGAATCAGAGTTTAAGTTTTATTGGATTTCAGTGCTACACATTTATGCATTATATCCGAATTGTCTGTATGGTTAATAACCTACGTTGGGACATAACTATTTAAATAACAAGTCGCGTAAGGCGAAAATACAATATTTAGTCAAGTAGCTGTCGAACTCACAGAATGAAACTGAACGCAATGCAACGCAGCAAGACCGTATACTCGTAGTCCACCGCTCACGGCATAGGCAGTGAAATTGACAAGAAGAGCGGGGTAGTAGTTGCGCTAAGAAGGATAGCACGCTTTTCTGTACCTCTCTTTGTTTTAACTTTCTGAGCGTGTTTTTAATCCAAACATATCATATCTATATGTTTTTGGAATCAGGAACCGACAATGAATAAGATGAAAGTGTTTTTAAATTGATTTAATTTTGATAATAATTTTTATATATTTAATTTTCAGAGCTTGTTTTTAATCCGAATATAACATATTTATATGTTTTTGGAATCAGCAAATGATGGTGAATAAGATAAACGTAAATTTGGATCGTTTTATAAATGTTTATTTATTTTTTTAAATTTTCAGATTTTTAATGACCAAAGTCATTAATTAATTTTTAAGCCACCAAGCTGAAATGCAATACCGAAGTCCGGGCTTCGTCGAAGATTACTTGACCAAAATTTCAACCAATTTGGTTGAAAAATGAGGGCGTGACAGTGCCGCCTCAACTTTCACGAAAAGCCGGATATGACGTCATCAAAGACATTTATCAAAAACATGAAAAAAACGTTCGGGGATTTCATACCCAGGAACTCTCATGTCAAATTTCATAAAGATCGGTCCAGTAGTTTAGTCTGAATCGCTCTACACACACACACACACACACACACACACACGCACAGACAGACAGACACACATACACCACGACCCTCGTTTCGATTCCCCCTCGATGTTTAAATATTTAAACTTGACTAAATATAACAAGTCGCGTAAGGCGAAAATACAATATTTAGTCAAGTAGCTGTCGAACTCACAGAATGAAACTGAACGCAATGCCATTTTTCAGCAAGACCGTATACTCGTAGCATCGTCAGTCCACCGCTCATGGCAAAGGCAGTGAAATTGACAAGAAGAGCGGGGTAGTAGTTGCGCTAAGAAGGATAGCACGCTTTTCTGTACCTCTCTTTGTTTTAACTTTCTGAGCGTGTTTTTAATCCAAACATATCATATCTATATGTTTTTGGAATCAGGAACCGACAAGGAATAAGATGAAAGTGTTTTTAAATTGATTTCGACAATTTAATTTTGATAATAATTTTTATATATTTAATTTTCAGAGCTTGTTTTTAATCCGAATATAACATATTTATATGTTTTTGGAATCAGCAAATGATGGAGAATAAGATAAACGTAAATTTGGATCGTTTTATAAATTTTTTTTTTTTTTTACAATTTTCAGATTTTTAATGACCAAAGTCATTAATTAATTTTTAAGCCACCAAGCTGAAATGCAATACCGAACCCCGGGCTTTGTCGAAGATTACTTGACCAAAATTTGAACCAATTTGGTTGAAAAATGAGGGCGTGACAGTGCCGCCTCAACTTTCACGAAAAGCCGGATATGACGTCATCAAAGACATTTATCAAAAACATGAAAAAAACGTTCGAGGATTTCATACCCAGGAACTCTCATGTCAAATTTCATAAAGATCGGTCCAGTAGTTTAGTCTGAATCGCTCTACACACACACACAGACACACAGACACACAGACACACAGACACACGCACATACACCACGACCCTCGTTTCGATTCCCCCTCGATGTTAAAATATTTAGTCAAAACTTGACTAAATATAAAAACTAACACTAATTTAATGTTATTTATAACAACCTTTACATCAACAATGACAAAAACTAAATCTGGACATTGGAGGCAGTTCTATTGTGCCAGGGCCGGATCTGGGGGGGGGGGGGTGGGTCCTGGGGTTCCGGAACCCCCCCCCCCCTCCCCCCTGGCCATCCAATGTACCTCTCAGAGAAAAAGAAATGTGGACTTTGGACCCCTGCCTTCAGTTGGAACCCCCCCCCCCCCCCCCCTCAAACGAACTTGGTCCGGCCCTGTGTGCCAAATACATTGTTTCTTCAACATCATAGTTGTGAAGTCATATTTTTCACACAAACAATTATGTTTAGTTTTAAGCATGGTCAAAAATAATTGTCTCATTATCCCTCCCCCCCCCCCTCTCCCCAATAAAAAATACAAACACACACACACACACACACAAAGTATTAATGCTAACCTGCACATGCCACATTAGAGGAAGCATTAGAATATAAGCAAGATTAGCCCACACCTACAGTTGCACAATAATATCTGGTAATAATAGGTCAATAATTGTGCGTCAAGTTATGCAGACCAATAAACCTAGAAATCATAAATAAGCTGTGCATGTCCACAATTGAATCATATCCAATCCAGCATTTTATTCTAATTTAAACACAAAGTTTGACTGATTTTTATGAATAATAGTACCAACTAGAGCTGAAAAGTGCGTTGCTAAAAAAATTTCATGGATCTTAAAATGTATTAGCCGGAGATAATCACTTTTTCTCCAATTCCCGAGATCATCCTCGTGTAATTATTTTCTTTTAAGAAGTAAGGTCAGGGCAGGTTTTTTTTGTTGATGACTGGTCGACAATTTGCCATCAACAAATGATGACACAAAGGAGGCATGGACTACATTCCTAATTTTTCATATTTTTTCATTATGATAAAGAACAAGAACAAGAACAAATCTTTAATTGTCTAAGGCCACAGCCCCTTACAATAGTGGTTAAAATAACAGCAATAGTATCTGCACAGTTATAAATTATAGTCACGCATAAAATTCAACAAATACATTAAAACCCTGATGACATATCACTGAACCTCATTTATAGCTCTTTCTCACTTCTAGTCAAGTACGAGTTATCTTTCCATGCTCTTCAACGAAGGAGAAACGCTGGGTTAGTTCCGGTATCTTCTACATCATGGCGTCTGCACTGAAAAAAAGCTCGCTCAGAGTGTGTGGTGGTGGAAAGCAGTACTGTGTCATTTGCCATAACTATCGTGGAAAAATTATTGAAGGAAGAGTTGTCAGGCTACATAAACTTCCAACAAACAAGCAACTGAAAAGAGCTTGGGAGCAGCGCCTACGTGTTACTCTTTCTTTTAGAAAATGACAAGATTTTGTGCAACTTGACAGAGTGACTTTCTCGTCTAGTTAATCAGATGGGTATTATTTGTTCATGTACATAAAAGTGTAAAAGAATGTTGTTGTACAACATACTTCCTTCAATCATTAGTGCATTTTGCTCTTGTCTGTGTGAAACAGTAACAGGCACATGAGCTGTAAGAAGGACTGCCGTGTCTCAGTATGACTGTAGTCTCTAGTGTCACTATAAATCTCAGTCATTGACTCTGTGTATGTCACTCATTGATGCTTACATTCCCAATGCATGGAAGACAGAAATTATAAAACTAGTATGCATGAAAACTGATGCTGGTTTGTACTCCAAATTTTTGTATCCAGTTAAAATATCAGGCATGAAAACTGAAAAAAAAAATACTGAAAACAAAATTCGAAGGCGCGTAGCGCCAAGTTTCGCAGGCGCGTAGCGCCAAGTTTCGCAGGCGCAAAGCGCCAAGACTTCTAGGGAGGTCCGGGGGCATGCCCCCCCGGAATTTTTTTTTTTCAAGGGTGCAATTTGGTGCAATCTGGGGCTATCTGAGCCTTAAAATTGGATTCAAACATGGCCCCAAAACTATTTTACTATAACTATGACTAGGAAAAAAAAAATTTAAAAAAAATAAAAAAATAAAAAATAAAAAAATAAAAAATTTAAAAAAAAAGGAAAAATACGGAAAATAAAAAAAATACGGTTTATTTTTTTCAAAAATACGGAAAATACGGAAAATACGGAGAATTTTCATGCCTGAATATGTCTGAGAAGTTGAACGCAAACCAACCAGGTGTGAGCGTGTGTTGTAAGGAGTGCACTATTTTGTAACGTGGGATTATGTACATGAAATTATAAATAGGGTTTGTGTGGTGTGTATCTATGCTTTTTATGTTTTTAAGGGGAAATATTTATTACCTGTGTGTGATTACATTTTGTTTTTTATTCACAGTTGGCTGAAATATTTGCCGAGGAACGACAATGCAGTGTATTATATAATTATATATGTATTCAAAGAATAAAGACATGATGAATCTGAAGCTTGATGAATGACTTGTTTTACAGATAATCACATACACTTCAACAGACGCAGTTGATACAGTTTGGGTTTTATTTATCTAAAACATATACAAACAAAAGCAGTTTAACAAAGTTGGTAAACAATGTAAAGTAAAACAACTGAAGTAACATTAAAGAGCCATGAACTGGTAATGTGAAACTGCTCTTAGGCTAATGTCAGATGGAGCTCGCAAAACACGAAACAAAAGCCGAACAAAAGCAAAACATGGTGCTTTTGTGTGTTGTTCGGCTTTTGTTTCGTGTTTTGCGAGCTCCGTCTGACATTAGCCTTAGACAACACGCACATCCAGTTAACAACAATAAATGCATGACTACCAAGCATCAAAAGGACTCACTGATTCACGCACAAATTCCGCGTGTGCTCAATAATTATTGATAACATTTAACACATAGGCTACAAGTTCGTGACACTGACAGTCGAAGTGGTCTGTCAAATGCTAACTTGAATCATTTGTTTCCACAGCATTATCGATAGCATCCTTGCCATCTTTTCGCAGCTGAAACGTGCCTCTTGCTCTGCGCACTAATTCTTCTTTTTTTCCACTGACAAGTTGGCCATGTTTCCGAAGAAAATCTTTCAATTCTTTCACGTTCATGCGCTCGACTGCCGCCTCTATCTTAACCGGAACTTACCGAACCAAAGGGACGAAACTCGTGCACACCTCCGGCCTCGCTAGTGAGAAAGAGCTATAAGGGTTCGTCTCTTCTGTAGCATGAAGAACACAAATCTGCTGAAGCTGTTCATCACATTTTCCTCATTATTGCCACAGAAATACACAAGTTGTTGTTGCAGCGTCTTAGAGTTCGAGATTTTCAAATACTTTGCTCGAAGGTCTTGATAAAAAGGACATAAAAATACAACATGGTGTTCATCTTCTCTATCAGCTGTACAGAGAGGACAGTTTCTTGTCGTTTGGTTTGGTGCGTACCGAAACTTGTGAGCGTTGATTTCGGATACTCCTGCGCGGAAACGAGTAAGAGCAACTCTGTACTTAATATCTTCGATTAATTCAATGTATTTCTCTTTTTCCAAGCATGTTTTGTAACAATTATAAATGTCAAAACGTTCACTGCATTCTAAAAAGGAGAACCATTCTTGACAAAAACAGTCTTGTAAACGTCTTTTAAACTCTTGTAAGAAACACTTCTCATTCCCAACCGTTCCGTACATCCACACAGCAGCAAAACCATTACAACATAAAAGACTCTGCACATGTGAGACCCAATTTGTGTGGCCCTTCGATGCCAAATTACATAAAGCTTTATATGCAATCTTGGAATATCTTGAATCAGGTTGCTTCAGCAGTGTAAACCAGTATTTCACACATCTGACTGCAGAGTTAATATACAGCGGATGTCTTCCCAATTCACCATACACAATGTTGTTTGGAGTTCGAATTGTCACTTTCAGAAACTTTTTACACGCAAACAGGTGGACCCTTTCCACAGAGTCATACTTTCCATATCCCCATAGCTCTGAACCATACAAGAGCATAGGAGCGATCCGTGCGTCAAACAGTTTGAAAAACACCTTTGCCGAATGGCAGCCAAGTCTGTTCAGTAATCTAACGATTTCGATCACTCCCTTTTTCGCCATGGTTGTCTTTGTTTCTACTGCAATGTTCCAGCTCAGTTGGGTGGAAAGGGTTACACCGAGATATTTAAACGAGTTCACAATCTCAAGACGATCCATTCCGTAGAACCACTTCTCTTTCTGTGCAATGTGCCCGCCCTTTCTAAAAACCATGACCTTAGTCTTTGTCAAGTTCACGTTCAGACACAGTTTTTCTGCAGAGCAGCGCAGGACATTAAGCTGGTTTTGTAGGCCTACTACAGTGCTGGATAACAGCGCAATGTCGTCAGCAAAAAGCATTACAAACAGTTCTAACTCAGACGGAGATAAACGTATCCCATGTCTGCCTCGTTGTATGACATCCTGAGCCAGTTCGTTGATCAGAAACGAGAAAATTGTCGGTGAGGCTACACAACCTTGCTTAAGGCCTTGCATACATTCAAAGAAATCAGTGTATTCGTTTCCGCACCGCACGCATGCTTTCACGTTTTCATACATGCTCTTTAACACCTTAAATATTTTGCCTTGTATCCCTAATCGAAAAAGCACTGACCAGAGCACGGGGCGCTTAATGTTATCATTATGATAAAAACAGGTGGTGAGGCCATCAAGACCAGCAAAAACGTCACGTAATCATTTGCGAGAAACGGTGTTGATTTCGCTCTTATGTTATCCTATTCTTAATCGCCTTTCTGGTCACTAGAGAGAGATGGTACATTCAGACCTTGTACGAATCTTTTGCACTAATTTAAAAAAAAATTAAATTTGGATAACTTCTCGCATGAATCCTAAAATAGCACCTGTTTTTTCCTTATCTCTTTCTTAGAATTGAGTAACATGCCGTCTACTGTTTGCAAAAGATATATTTATTTTATATGGGCTTGCATTACTGTTTTTTTCCGAATTGAACAAAAATAGTTTTATTTTCTGTTTTTCTGTAAACTGAACTTGAAAACGGACCTGAGCCCTCTGGGCCTCTTCCATTGAGAAAGACTCCACGTCTGGTTTATTATTTTCCTCATCGCATCACAAGGGTCAAATCTCATGGTGTATTGGCTAAAAGAGTGTCTGTTTCATCCAAATACCTCTAAAGAGAAAGATGGAAATTATTTTGTTTTCGCAATATTTTCTTATGCATAGACTGGGCAAAAATCAAGCATTTAAACTTTGAATACTTTGAATTCCCATCTAAGGTAAACAAAAACATAATTCGGATTAGTGATTAATTTAACATATTTGCCTCTCAATAACTCGTTTGTATATTTTCAGTAAGAATGCCCGTATATAACATTCACCAACTGATTTTTCAATTTAACCATATGAAAGAACAGTGTTTTATCAAACAACTCATCGGTATGAAATAGGCGCCGCACATCATTCATGAACTTTTCTAAAAACAAAATTAGCAAACCAAATCTTCACCAAATGAAAAGAAACGTGTTCAACTGTAAATATTTAATTCCTTCTGTTTAAAACTTTAATTCGGCTACACCACCAAAGCTCGTTTTGAAAGGATAAAGTTTGTCCCAAGTATTGACATGAAACTGACGAATATAACACTCGTCCACCTCCATCTCAATCCCACGTATCTTACACGTTGTCGTTTATATATGATTCATGCGAGCATTTCAAATGCTATCTTGAAATAAAATTAAAAAAATAAATTTTTGAGCAATTCGTTCGCATTAAGAAAACATACTGAAATAAAAATTGATCAAACTGATTAATAATTTCGCAAAAGCCGTCTCATAGTCTTATAACATCCCTCCCTAAAAACATTCAGTCCGGAGCACTGTAAA
>NC_090257.1:29516039-29553539 GCF_037325665.1 Littorina saxatilis
TTCGACAGAACGTCAACTTATTTCTGATTTCAGGATAGAACGTGCCATCTATTCTCTATTTTAGACCACTTCCATGTGTATGTTTGTTCATTACTAGTTGTCTACTTTACATCACCATTGAATTTCTGTAAATTCTCTCGATGTCGAATATTGATTGTCTGACAGACGCCATCAGGTAGGCTGAGGGACAGCAGCTACGAGGACAATGGCACGTTCGTCCTGTCGCTGTCCAGCCCTGTCCAGGGAGGTAACTATTCCTGTCACCTGCCCCCTTCTGCCCCCGCTGCCCGCTGTCTGACCGCTACCTCCCCGCTGAAAGCTGCAGCCCACCTCTACGTGGACGTCAGGTTGTTGTACTTGGAGGCCCGCCTGAAGGAGCTAGAGCAGGCGAACGAGTACCAGGAGAACCTTCTTCAACACCAGGCGATGCAGATCTCGCAACAGAATGGAACCATACAAGATATGGTGCAAGTGAACAAGGACCAGGCGATGCAGATCTCGCAACAGAATGGAACCATACAAAATATGGTGCAAGTGAACAAGGACCAGGCGATGCAGATCTCGCAACAGAATGGAACCATACAAGATATGGTGCAAGGGAACAAGGACCAGGCGATGCAGATCTCGCAACAGAATGGAACCATACAAGATATGGTGCAAGTGAACAAGGACCAGGCGATGCAGATCTCGCAACAGAATGGAACCATACAAGATATGGTGCAAGAGAACAAGGACCAGGCGATGCAGATCTCGCAACAGAATGGAACCATACAAGATATGGTGCAAGGAAACAAGGAACAAGGAGAGATGAAAGCTGACCTTCCCAATCTGACCACACTGACTAAGACTGTGAAAGTCCCATTGACAGGAAGTGAGTGCACAATACGAAAGAGATTTAACACGAAGTTAGATACCATTATTGATTTAAAAGATTTGATGTTCTACTAGAATTGTTGTCTTTTGGGCTTTCTTTTGCCTAGTGAATTTTGTTTAAAGATTAAATGAGAGGGCCTTGTCAATTTTCTTCACAACGCTATTTGGCACGGTCTCGTTGCTCAGGCAGATACAAAGATTTGGATTGAATTAGTTTTAAAATTACCATCGATTTAATTGGTTAGTATGTTTGTCTGCTTGTCGGCGGGGAGCCTAGCTGCGTGGTTTCCCAGTACAGAAGGTGAATCTGGCACTTCTTCTTCTTCTTCTTCTTCTTCTTGTCTTTTTCTGCGGTCGGTGGATACGATCCCCTCGGTTCGTTGAATGGTTATATTATTGTCATTGAACAGTTACATTTTTTTCTGCGTTCAGGAGATCCCGCGTACGTTTGTTTCGTGGAATGGTTACACTATCGTCACTGAACAGGGGTATTTTTGTCTAATGTCATTTCCAGTCATCCCTGCAAACTGTGTGGACTGGTTGAAAGTCGATCCACGGAGCGCAATCCGCACAGTCTACATCTCAGGAGATCCAATCACTGTCTACTGTGATCAGACCACGGACAACGGAGGATGGATTGTATGTATATTTGTGTGGATGTGTGTGTGTGTGTGTGTGTGTGTGTGTGTGTGTGTGTGTGTGTGTGTGTGTGAGAGAGAGAAAGTATTTGTGTGTGTGTGAGAGAGTATGTGAGTGTGTGTGTATGTGTGTGTGTGTGTGTGTGTGTGGGTGTGTGTGTGGGTGTGTGTGTATGTGTGTGTGTATGTGTGTGTGTGTGTATGTGTGTGTGTGCGTGTGTGTGTGTGTGTGCGTGTGTGTGTGTGTGTGTGTGTGTGTGTGTGTGTGTGTGTGTGTGTGTGTGTGTGCCGACCTCCTTATGTTGACTTTGTTGAGTGTTTTCACCCGCGTTAAGATGACATCTCTCATTATGATGACGTCATCTTAGTGCAAGTGCCTTTGTAGTGCACGTGCACTACAACGGCACTTGGGTTCAAGTGCAGCACTTTGTAGTGCAAGTACTCGCTCCGGCATCGAAGAATTTTCCACTAAAAATGCACAAAATTTGACCTATTTCGTCGCCTATAGAGCACGGAAAGAGTGTCATTTCAATTGTGTGATAACACTCTTTCCGTGAAATTTTAAGAAAAAAGTCAACTTAAGGGTCTCAAAACATGTATGTGTGTGTGTATGTGTGTGTGTGTGTGTGTGTGTGTGTGTGTGTGTGTGTGTGTGTGTGTGTGTGTGTGTGTGTGTGTGTGAGTGGCGGTTAGGGTGGGGATTGGGGGTTGCGTTGATGGTTGTGTGTGGTGAGTGGGTATGTGCACATGGACAGCACATTCACGCTAGTGGTTAAATGCAAATGATGCTTTGGCAGTACTTGTATCAATCATTTGTCTGGAGACATACGAAGTCTTCAATTTTTAAACGTAAATGAAAAATCCTATGACTGTTTTTCAAACTTTTGTTTCCGGAACATTGCATTTGGATAAGGATAAGATTGCATATAAACTTGGACAAACAATTATTGCAACAAATTTTGCACGCTAAGAAAAGCATTAAAAGGCAATTTATCGTAGTTGAACGTTATATGCCCGAAAAGGTAATTATATCAGCTGTACACACCATTTGTCCGATTGGTGGTACTTTGTATAGGCATCCCGTGACAGCCTGTCAAAAAAGGTCACCCACAAAAATCGACCTGACAAAAACCATAGCCCCGTATTTTAAAATCTGCAAAAAATCAGAATATGCACAAATCAAACACTTCTGACAACCATTGCAAAGGCCATTCATATTCCTGTTCAGAACATTTTGTTTTATGCACCTGACTTCTCTAGTCTTTATGTTGCCTTGACTTAGGCCTAAAAAAAAAATAGGTGTGGTTACGGTAACCCGACCTACCCTATTTTTAGGGGCCGATCCTATAACTTTTTATTACATTTGTCAAAACAAAACAACAAAAAACAAAAAACGAGTGCAAAAAACGCAATGAAAGCGAAAGCGCCCGTGTCGCACACTTATTTCCCTGTCAAGTACCGTACTTTCCGGGTCATAAGGCGCGACTTTTTTCCTCGAGTTCGACCCCTGCGTCTTGTATAAGAAGCGCCGAATCCGTGTATGAAATACGAAAAAAATCAAAGAGACCGCTTGAGTACCAGTCAAACAACTTGTGATAATGCATGTTTCAGCTACTAGGTACTGCCCTGCCTTTGATCTGGCCGCACACACAGATTTCCACTCTGTTAAACTCGGTCACTGACCGGTCACTGACCCCGATGCAGGAAGTGTTTCCTCTCTCAGATATGACAGGGGAACCACCTCTCATGGCAAAAACTGGGTCATTGACCCCTGGGAAGAAGGTCGTGTCTTTTAACAAGGCCACCCAGCTATCACAATGCCTTTGGTCACTGACCGGTCACTGACCCCGATGCAGGAAGTGTTTCCTCTCTCAGATATGACAGGGGAACCACCTCTCATGGCAAAAACTGGGTCATTTTGGTGCGCCCTATTGGCCCCCTGCGTCCAATGGGTAACTGGATTACAATTTTTTTTTAAAAGAAGGGGGTGCGTCTTAGATAACAAAGCGCCTTGTCACCCGGAAAGTACGGTAGGTTTAATTTGTACACATTAGAAAAAAAAGTTTTTAAAAAAAAAGTGATTGCCTACCTACCTACCCTATTTTTTTTGGCTATGTTACCGTAACCACACCTATTTTTTTTTTTTTTTGCCTTATGAATTGAATTGACTTCCCGCTCGTTTGTAAATTTTGCCTGTTATGATCTTTTGTCGATTTCTAATTTGGTCGCTTCCGTCATTGTCACGTCGATTTTGAGGGTACCATTACTTGAGCGGCTGTCACGTGATCCATGTTAAAGATTTGTTTAAACAGAAGGGTGTGCCAGATGGTCAAATCAAGTCCCTTAAATGGTATATCAAGTCAGAATGAAATGACGCGGAAATGTATAATTTACTAATCAATTGGGGTGCAACATTTGTCGCAATATTGTTTTTGCTAAGTGTATATATATATATACCATCAAATTCACTCACCACTCATCGTTAGAAAGAGTCTCCTTTCTAGACATTTCAGTCAGTCTGAAGGATGGATACCTTCAGACTGACCTGTACTCTAAACCTACCGACAGCCATGCCTACCTGTGCCAAAACTCGTGTCACCCAGCTCACGTAAAAAGAAATTTGCCATACTCACAATTTCTGAGACTCAGAAGACTCTGCTCAGAAGAGGAGCAATTTCAACAAAGGTGCGATGAGATGGAGAGACAGTTTTTTGCCAGGGGGTACAGCAAAAAGACTGTTAAAGATGGCAGGAGGAAAGCTACAGCTAAAATCAGAAAGGAGACTCTTTCATATCGCAAAAAAACTCCCACAAACAGAGTCCCTTTCGTCATCAATCATAACCCACTCAACCCTCCTCTCGGCCAGTGGTTGCATGGTTTGCAGGAAAGCTTGATCAGCGAGAGTGAACACATGAAAAACGTTCTGCCTGAAACGCCCATTTGTGGGGAGAGAAACTGTAAGAGCATACGCAATATCCTAATGCCGACAGTTCTTCCTCCTAAACACGACAACAACCCTGGGTGTTTCAGGTGTGAGCGTAAAAAATGTGTCATCTGTGAAAAACACTTGATTGAGTCCACCACATTCAATTCATGTAAAACAGGTGAAACTTTCACTCTCAGAGAACACTTCTCTTGTGACACCAAAAACATTATCTATCTCATTTCGTGTAAAAAATGCCACAGTGCCCAGTACGTGGGGCAGACTCAAAACAGTCTCAGAGAAAGGTTCTATCTCCACCGCTCACACATTGGGAAGAACACAGGTACTCTTCTCACAGTGCACTTCAACCAGCCTGACCATTCTCTCGGTGATATGGAGTGCATTGTGATCGAAAGAGTCTTTTGTTCGACCCGGGATGAGAGGTGGAAAAGAGAGTCTTTCTGGATTGCAAAATTAAAAACTTTGGTGCCGAGTGGACTCAATTCTGATCCGTAAACACTCTATTACAGCTTTCGTTTAGACCATGCAATGTGTGTGTGTGAGTGTGTGTGTGTGTGTGTGTGTGTGTGTGTGTGTGTGTGTGTGTGTGTGTGTGTGAGTGTGTGTGTGTATGTGTGTGTGTGTGTGAATTAGAGAGATAGAGAGAGAGAGAGAGAGAGAGAGAGAGAGAGAGAGAGAGAGAGAGAGAGAGAGAGAGAGAGAGAGAGAGAGAGAGAGAGTAAAAATTTGTCGTCGAAGAATGTTTTGTCGGAATGTTATCAAAAGTTCATGAGCATGAAGATGTCTAAATCTTAGTGTATCTTCTCTATTGATCTTCGAATTCATATAGTTGAGATACATATTGTTTATGTATTCTGTCCGAAGGGTTAAGTGTTGTATCTTTATGCAAACCTTTGGCATAAACAAATGTGTTAAAGTACTTACGCATTTAATTGAAGAGACATCAGAATGATACTTTTGCCTGTTCACGGCAAGAATAAGTATCCATTTTGTTCGAACTTTGAAATTACGTCATCAGCGACGAATACGTCACTACAAGATACGTATACCTTTGACGTAATAACTTTGGAATTCGCACGTGTACATTTGTTTTGATTACAATCAAAACGAAAGTAGATCTAAGCTTGAATGTAAATTTTATTTTTGAAATATTTGCTTTGTGATTCGTAACTAAAATAACCATGGTATTGTGTTGCTTAGTAATTGATGCATGAATTGGCGTCTCGCAGAATTACACGCCCCTGAGGAAGGCCTGGCAACAGGTCGAAAATTTGGGCTGCCACTTGACATTCTTTGTTTGGCTTTTCTTTTCCTTGATTTTGTTATATATATATATATATATATATATATATATATATATATATGCTTGCACACAAGGGTTCAACGGGGGTCAAACAGAAACAGTTCATGGGATACTCCCACAAGAACTCGCAAACCCATGCACACACACACCCATACACACACACCCATGCACACACACCCATGCACGCAAGCGTCAACTCACTAATACCGCTGTTTGTTTGCAGGTCTTTCAGAGAAGATATGACGCCTCTGTGGACTTCTACCGGAATTGGGCGGAATATCGCAATGGATTTGGTAACCTAGAGGGCAACTTCTGGCTAGGTTCGTCATAAAATTATACAAATGATAATTTTTTTTAAACTTGTAAAAAAAAGTATTTTCTACAAAACCATACGTGTTTGATTCACTGTTTCTGTTTTGGCTTGGTACGTGTCAAAGTAAACTCGTGCCAAAACGTTGAGCACCCCTTATATAAAATCCCAAATGCTTGAATTACTTTAAAAAATAAAGCTGTTTTTACAAATTCATTTGTCTGAAATATGTCCACAAAATGTGAGTTTTCTATTTAATTTCATAACGTCTCAAGGTTCTAATGTGGGGGTGCACTTAAAAAAAAGGTTATTGTGGTCATTGGCCCCCAGTGCACCCTGTGGGGGTGCACTTAAAAAAATGTTATTGTGGTCATTTGCCCCCAATGCACCCTAGAGGGGTGCACCCAAAAACTTCTACAAAAACGAGGAACAAAATTTGGGGGGGGGGGGGCAAACGACTACGGATATGTCTTAGTGGTACTCCTTTCAGTAAAAAAACCCACTAAAAAATCATAACTGCCCCCCCCCCCCCCCCCCAAATATTTTGGGTGGATATGGGTTAAATAAAATCCCAAATGCTTGAATTACTTTATTTATCTGTAAAGTAATCAGGCATTGTTCGAGAACTTGTCAACACTTACGCATTCGTTAGAAAAAAATGCACTGGCAGGCGTTGCTAAAGTTCTTGTTCCAAAGACATCGTCATTGTCACAGGCGTTGTCCACTAGCTCACAGGTTTCCTTGGTGAAGCTGTCAACTGATTTTTGCTTTCACTGTATTCAAAATACAAAATAAACACGTCTGATCTCATGGTGATGGGAAAACGATTGCAGGTGACAAATACACCACGTGACTCAGAAAGGATGACGTCAAAAACATCGTTCACTGCTTGACGTATTTATAGTGTTTTGATTTTTGTCTTTAAAAAACCCAAGGGCCGTGATGTTTTTTTTTGTCGGATCGTGGTCAGAGGTGCTCGTTTGATTCGTTTCCTTGTTAAACAAGGAGGGCAAAGCCCATACGACTCACATGCTTGACCTAAACCTAGCAATGACATCATACACTAAGAACTGCTTTACACATTTTTCCTACCAAAATACATGTGACCTTGACCCAAGGTCAAGGTCATCCAAGGTCATGCAACACAAAGCTGTTAATTCAAGACATAGGAAGTACAATGGTGCTTATTGGCTCTTTTTACCATGAGATATGGTCACTTTTAGTGGTTCACTACCTTATTTTGGTCACATTTCATAAGGGTCAAAGTGACCTTGACCTTGATCATATGTGACCAAATGTGTCTCATGATGAAAGCATAACATGTGCCCCACATAATTTTTAAGTTTGAAACAGTTATCTTCCATAGTTCAGGGTCAAGGTCACTTCAAAATATGTATACAATCCAACTTTGAAGAGCTCCTGTGACCTTGACCTTGAAGCAAGGTAAACCAAACTGGTATCAAAAGATGGGGCTTGCTTTGCCCTATATATCATATATAGGTGAGGTATTCAATCTCAAAAACTTCAGAGAAAATGTGAAAAATGTGAAAAATAGCTGTTTTTTAGACAACATTTATGGCCCCTGCGACCTTGACCTTGAAGCAAGGTCAAGATGCTATGTATGTTTTTTGGGGCCTTGTCATCATACACCATCTTGCCAAATTTGGTACTGATAGACTGAATAGTGTCCAAGAAATATCCAACGTTAAAGTTTTCCGGACGGACGGACGGACGGACGGACGGACGGACGTCCGGACGGACGGACGGACGGACGACTCGGGTGAGTACATAGACTCACTTTTGCTTCGCATGTGAGTCAAAAAAAGGGTTTGATGACTCCAAGAGACAATAAATCCCTCGTGAACTCAGCATGCCTTCACACCAAGAGATATGGGTCCGTCCAGCACTTAATAATAATAATAATAATAATAATAATAAGTGTCAGTAAGTACTGGTGTCACATGACTGATGTGAACCAGTTGATTGGCTAATGGCGATGCGCTAAAACTGTTAGCGCACTCTTGGAGTGCGCTAACTTTTCCACAGAGCGTATTCTTCCGCCCTTTGCCTAAGCGAGAGTGTACTCTCACCCTCAGAATTAATTAATGACATGTAGCTTATATTCTCCACAATACCAATGATTATGACCATAAATTTCCTGCTTCTCAATTAAAGCAGAAGTGGGTTTTTTTCTGACAGATTGCCTGTGCCACAGTTGCCACTGATCTAAAAATAGAACCCGCTGTGTCTAATTTTTTAGTTTCGACTTGCGAAGATTCCTCTCATAATTATGCCATGTTAGTGGCATGTAGCTTATTATCCACATTACCAAATGTTGAGTTAGTATACAATTCCCAGCAGCTAACAGAAAACACAAGTGTTATTCCGATAACGTAGCAGCTAGATCAGCACGTAGCAGACTACACTGAAATACGACTGCATATGTTCAGTAAATGAATGTTTTCCGAATTATTATTGCAAGGCAAGAACAATCGGAATCGAAAACGTGTAGGGTTTAAAACGTTCTTACCATATATAAGACTTATTACCAGCCTGCCACCGGCACGGTTGGCTTAGTGGTAAGGCGTCCGCCCCGTGATCGGGAGGTCGTGGGTTCGAACCCCGGCCGGGTCATAACCTAAGACTTTAAAATTGGCAATCTAGTGGCTGCTCCGCCTGCCGTCTGGCGTTAAGGGGTTAGTGCTAGGACTGGTTGGTCTGGTGTCAGAATAATGTGACTGGGTGAGACATGAAGCCTGTGCTGCGACTTCTGTCTTGTGTGTGGCGCACGTTAAATGTCAAAGCAGCACCGCCCTGATATGGCCCTTCGTGGTCGGCTGGGCGTTAAGCAAACAAACAAACAAACAAACAAACCAGCCTGCCTCATGCGTGCAGACTCAGTGCAACGTGACGAGCAATTTTTGTTTTTGAAATGAGACTCAGTGCATTGGTTCGATTGCATAGCAGACGACATAAATCCCGCTCAGCAAATTAACATGTTGGGCAAATGTGAACGATAAAACGATGGGGATATAATACGTTTGGGGTTCAGAGCATTCTTACCGTTCATATTTAGTACCAGACTCCCCGATGAGTGAAGATACCACACGAGAAACATGCCACATTTATTTTGAAAATGTGCTTTCCGTCGACCTTGGCAAGGGGCAAAACTCTGCACAGTCAATCTGTCAAAGTTTGATGAAGGTTTAGAATCGCATATAACTAAGAGCACAGTCCTTTCTCCGAGTTCTATGAAAGATCATCACTTTTTAGCTTAACGCTACACTGGAATTTACCAACAGAAATTAAAACAAGAGTTTGCGTGTGACGAAAGCACGACACACTTGAGACAGCCCACACAAAAGTAGATCCGACACAAACCTGACCACACAGTTACGCCTATCCAAATGCGCGTTGCAAAATGTGCGTTTTGAATCTTCATTTTTATCTGGCGGTACTGACAATACCGTTATTGAAACAATCCCAGTGCACTAAGGGATTTATAGAGCAAATCTCGAAAATAATTATTGAACTCAGCGCTATGCGCTTCGTTCAATAATGAATTTTCTCGATTTGCTCTATAAATCCCTTAGTGCACTGGGATGTCTCAATAACTTAAATAATAATAATAATAATTGTCAGTAAGTACTGGTGTCACATGACTGATGTGAACCAGTTGATTGGCTAATGGCGATGCGCTAAAACTGTTAGCGCACTCTTGGAGTGCGCTAACTTTTCCACAGAGCGTATTCTTACGCCCTTTACCTAAGCAAGACTGTGCTCTCATCCTCAGAATTAATTACTGACATGTAGCTTATATTTTCCACAATACCAAATGACCATAAATTCCCTGCTTCTCAATTAAAGCAGAAGTGGTTTTTTTTCTGACAGATTGCATGTGCCTGTGCCACAGTGCGGCTGCCGCCTGATCTAAAAATACAAGCCGCTGTGCATCTAATTCTCGCCGACTTGCATAGATTCTTCTCATCGTGTTAGTGGCATGTACCAAATGATGAGTTAATATAAAATTCCCACCCGCTAGCAGAAAACACAAGTGTTATTCTGATAACGTACCAGCTCAGACCAGTTTGGAAGACTGACTCGATCGACTCTGTCATACGTAGCCGCACTGACTACACTGAAATACCCGGACTGCATCAGTTCAGTAAATGAATGGTTTCCGAATTATTATTTCAAGGCAAGAACAATCGTAATCGAAAACGTGTAGGGTTCAGAACGTTCTTACCATTATAAGACTTATTACCAGCGTGCCTCGTGCGTGCAGACTCAGTCAGTGCAGACTGCATGCAGTGGTTTGATTGCCCTAGCAGACGACATAAACCCCGCTCAGCAAATTAACATGTTGGGCAAATGTGAACGAAAAAACGATGGGGATATAATACGTGTAGGGTTCAGAGCATTCTTACCGTTCATATTTAGTATCAGACTCCCCGATGAGTGAAGATACAACACGAGAAATATGCCACATTTGTTTTGAAAATGTGCGAACCGTCGAGTCCCGCGGCTTCGAGTCAATTCAAGGGGAGTCACTCCGCACAGTCAATCCGTCGAAGCTCGACTGGAGGTTTCGAATCGCAAATAATGAAGAGCACAGCCCTTTCTCCGAGTTCAAATGAGGTCTCTCTGAAAGATCATCACTGTTCAGATTAACGCTACACTGGAATTTACCAACAGAAATTAAAATGCGTGTGACGAAAGCACGACACACTTGAGACACCCCACACAAAAGTAGATCTTTACTGTACACGACCTGACCACACAGTTATGCCTATTCAAATGCGCGTTGCAAAATGTGCGCTTGGAATCTTCTTTTTTCTATGGCGGTACTGACAATATCGTTATTGAAACAATCCCAGTGCACTAAGGGATTTATAGAGCAAATCTCAAAAATAATTATTGAACTCAGCGCTATGCGCTTCGTTCAATAATGAATTTTCTCGATTTGCTCTATAAATCCCTTAGTGCACTGGGATGTCTCAATAACTTAAATAATAATAGTAATAATAATAATAATAATAATAATAACAAGAAATTCCTCCGAGGTAGGAAAAACACCCCCGTCCTTACCAGAAGTCAGAAGTCAGAAGTCAGAAGAGAGAAAGTCAGAAGTCAGAAGTCAGAAGTCAGAAGTCAGAAGTCAAAAGTCAGAAGTCAAAAGTCAAAAGTCAAAAGTCAAAAGTCAAAAGTCAGAAGTCAGAAGTCAGAAGTCAGAAGTCAAAAGTCAAAAGTCAGAAGTCAGAAGTCAGAAGTCAGAATGTAAACACAGGGTCCATTGCGAAAGGGTACGTCGAGGTAGGAAAAACACCCCCGTTGGTCAAAGGGAAATAACCATTCTCACTGCCACCAACTGAGAAGGTTATTTCCCTTTGACCATTAATATGTCACTCTTAATCTTAATTCACCAATAACTCCCTAACCGTGTGTTTGACTGGTCCCAATTTTTGTAAGGACCGTCTCAGGAATGTATAGAACCTGTTCACCAAGTTTGGTGACGATCGGTCCGTTCATTCTTGAGATCTATATGCGAACACAAATACACAAACACACAAACACACAAACACATCCAGTGAAACCTATACACACCCCTATACCGGGGGTGTAATAATAATAATAAAACATTCTTTTTTAGTGCTGTTCATCGCCGAATGGCAGTCTCATGGCGCTTTACAATAGACATTAAAATTTAACATTTTACATAAAAAGTTTTCTCGTAAGAAATTACATACAAGCATTAAAAACAATTCGTAGAAAAAAAAATAGGTCTGTTTACGGTAACCCGACCGACCCTAGTTTTTTCGCGCGACCCTAGACTTTTTTTGGGCATTTGGGAGAGAAAAAAAAAATCTTGGTTTTTTTTGCAAAATAACGTAAAAATATGGTTTTTGGGAAAAAAAAACCCAAAAAAAAACAAACAATCCCGACCTACCGACCCTATTTTTTGGGCCTATGTTACCGTAAACAGACCTCTCTTTTTTTTTGCCTTATATACTGTTCAAAAAAAGAAACGCATAGTTGCTACTTGCCAAATTTGTTTTATTTTTCGAAAAAATTAACAGAAAATCCAATATTTAGATTATTTGTTTGAAATTTGGTATGGACACAGTTGAATGCACACACAGTTCATTTGCATCTTCAAATCAATCAGTCAATCAATACGATTGGGTGCCGAGGCTGTCAAGTCAGTAGGGGGTGTGACTGCCTTGAGCAGCAACAACTGCCCGGCACCTTCTGGGCATGGACTGGATCAGATGCCGGATATCTTGCTGTGGAATGGTGTCCCACTCCTCCTGAAGTGCCTGCAATAGATCGCGGTGATTTGCCGGCGCTTCTTCTCGCCTGCGCACACGTCTGTCCAATTCATCCCAGAGGTGTTCTATCGGGTTCATGTCTGGCGACATGGCTGGCCAGGGAAGCACCTGGAGATGGTGGTCGGTGAGGAACTGGGTGGTGAGTCGTGCTGTGTGCGGGCGAGCGTTGTCCTGCTGGAATATGGCATCCTGGTCAGCCAGAAGAGGAAGGGCGTGTGGGCGCAGAATTTCCTCCACGTATCGCTGGGCAGTTATGCGCCCTTGGACGTGCACCAGGGTGCTCCTTCCAGCGGTATTGATCGCCCCCCACACCATGACGCCTCCACCACCATGAACGGGTGCCTCATCCACACAGTTGGGCGCGTAACGTTCGTTTACTCTCCGGTAGACCCTCCTCCAACAATCATGTCGCTGGAGCAGGAAGTAGGACTCGTCGCTGAACCACACGTGTCTCCAGTGATTCCGGACGGTCCAGCGAAGGTGCTGGTTGCCCCACTGCACTCGGTTCTGGCGATGGCGGCGGGTGAGGACAGCTCCTCTGTGAGGTCTGCGAGCTCTCAAACCAGCTTCATGCAGGCGGTTCCGCACGGTATGGTCCGATAATCGGTGTGGCCCGGGGAGAGCCTGGACAGAAGATGAGGCCGACAGGAAACGATTCCGGAGGTGGCGGTGCCGTATGAAGCGGTCGTGAGCAGCAGTTGTCGCCCTTGGTCTTCCCGCTCGTTGCAAGTGAGCAACGGAGCCAGTGGCTTGAAACCTGACCCACAGTCTACTGATGGTGCTCTGGGACACGTGGAAGTGCCTGGCGATTGCACTTTGACTTTGGCCTGCTTGTAAACGACCCAATGCAATTTGGCGGTCTTCTCTGCTCAATCGGGCCATCTTTCGTCGCTGAATTGTCGTCTGATTTCTTTGTGGCGAACAATCCGCTTTTATGGGTTTTGGAAGACATGGTGAGAGCTCAATATTCCCCGAGTTTCACGAGATTACACTGAAGCATGACGAGTGGTCATGCCAAATGAGCAATTTTGACATTGTAGCCACTGATAACGCATGCGTCACGTGCAGAGCTCACTTGTGGCAATGGACGAAAGGTCGACGACCAGATAAACATTTTCTGCAGTTTGGTGGATATCCTTGTAGCCATATAACTAAATTAACCAAATATTACAAGCTATGCGTTTCTTTTTTTGAACAGTATAGTTATATAAAATAATCTAGAAAATTGTTTTTAAAAAGATGAGAAAAAAACCCCAAAAAACACGTAAGATAAGTAATAGACACATAGTTACACATAAAAAGTCTGACAATAAAACAGAACTCACATAAAAGCGTACAGATCTAAAACAGAACGAAGATGTAACATAGACTGTGGGGCAACAAATTAAACAACTAACAACTAGTCAACAAGCAAACTTATCATTCAGCACATTCACTCACAAGTCACATGCACACATTACACCACAGCTTCAATGTCCTAATTACTTTGTTCATTTTAGTAAAAGGCAGATTTGTACAGGTGAGTCTTCAGTTTAATCTTAAATGATGGTAGTGAAGGAGACTGGCGGACCGCTAGGGGAAGTGAGTTCCAGAGTGTAGGGACTTGATATCTGAACTTAGTGTTAGCAAACAATGACGTGACGAATCATCGAGACATATTTTTAAATGTTTCCTTTTCTATGTGCAGGACTGGACGCGCTGCACAACCTGACCACCTCACGGCGTTACCAGCTGCGGGTCGACCTCAAAAGGTGGAATGGGATTCGAGGCTTTGCGACATATAGCGGGTTCTACGTGGAGGATAGTGACAACAACTTTCGTTTGCACTTTGACGACTTTATGGGAGGAAATGCTGGTATGTGTATAAAAAAAGGGGCTATACACGTTTCGTAGAACATTTGACAAGATAAGGGAATAGTGTGTGTGTGTGTGTGTGTGTGTGTGTGTGTGTGTGTGTGTGTGTGTGTGTGTGTATGTGTGTGTGTGAGTGTGTATGTGTGTGTGTGTGTGTATGTATGTGTCTGTGTGTACGCGTGTGCGGGTGTGCGTGTATGTTTGTGTGTGTGTGTGTGTGTATGTACGTGTGTGTGTATGTGTGTTAATATATATAGAATGACGTCAAGAGCGAGAATGCAGAGAAATTACGTCATGAGCAAGGGAGGTCATCCTTTACTCTGTGTGTCTCCGCTGCCTACATTCCAACGTGGAATTTTGAAAGCAGGGAGCACACTAGAGGTAATGGAAGAGGTGGGGGGAGGGGGTAAGAATTAGATCTAGAAAGAATTCTTCACAGACAGCCTACTGGAGAATCAAACCCTTTCGGAGCCGATTGCAACACTGAACAAGAATAGCCCGAGGAGAGTTCTACAACCTCAAAGGATTGAGAAGTCACCGAAGTGCGTTTAAGGGCATTCTCATAGAGTGCTGAACCTGAAAAGGTCCGTTTTTGTTTAGTTCAGACTGCTACCGGTTTCGAGCTAAGAAGCTTTCATCAGGCAGTCTCTTGGCATAAAACAGAGAAAAATTTTAGGTCATCCTTTACTCTGTGTCTCCGCTGCCTACATTCCAACGTGGAATTTTGAAAGCAGGGAGCACACTAGAGGTAATGGAAGAGGAGGGGGTAAGAATTAGATCTAGAAAGAACTCTTCACAGACAGCCTACTGGAGAATCAAACCTCTTCCATTACCT
Organism: Littorina saxatilis; assembly: GCF_037325665.1. Lineage (NCBI taxonomy): Eukaryota > Metazoa > Mollusca > Gastropoda > Littorinimorpha > Littorinidae > Littorina > Littorina saxatilis. The sequence continues at coordinate 29,531,126 of NC_090257.1, forward strand.
CTAGTGTGCTCCCTGCTTTCAAAATTCCACGTTGGAGTGTAGGCGGCGGAGACACACACAGAGTAAAGGATGACCTCCCTTGCTCATGACGTAATTTCTCTGCATTCTCGCTCTTGACGTCATTCTATATCTAACTTGTCTTCAAAAGTACAAGCGATCGAGTGCACATTTTGGCATTTTTAGCAGCGCTCTAATTATACATTTATATTATGTTGCTTCAACAACCAAGAGCAGCTGCTGATACCTCAAATTTATTTTTCTTACTCTTCGCTGGCAGTTACAGGGGAATCAAAGGGAGATTCTCGTCTATGCAGAGAGCCTACCACAGAAAATTAATGTGGTTTTCTCTTTTGCATAGAAGTTGGGGAATTTTTCTCTGCTTTATGCCAAGAGACTGCCTGATGAGAGCTTCTGAGCTCGAAACCGGTAGCAGTCTTGGCTAAACAAAAACGGATCTTTTCAGGTTCAGCACTCTATGCGAATGCCCTTAAGGCTGGAGAACACACCTGTGGCCATATTTCAAAGTGGTTAGGCAGTTTTAAAGGTTTGTTTTTATGTTAGTTCAGTGTTTTGTTTATCAGGAAAAAACAAAATGAATAGAGCTTGTCGCGCAAAATTTTGAAATAACGACTGAAGTGTGAGCATAGGTATGAGATTTTTTCACGCAAACCCTACTGAAGAATTTGTGATATTGTATTGTGAATATGTTAACAAAAAAACAATCGGATGATCACAAACTGAAGAAGAGAAATAGGGAAGCAAAATAGAACATCAAACATAGTGATTTTACAGGTGAATTTGGAAAAAAACCCTTGTGTATCCATTTTTGAAGCCCATTTTGAAGCATGGAACACAGTCAAACATAAATTATAAGTGTTAAAGTGGTTACAGTGTTCAGAAATAGTGTTAAATAACAAGTTGAGTTATCCCTCTTCACCAATTTTAAAAGAAATACACCTCTTGTCGCGCAAAATTTTGAACTGTGATGCTTTTACTACCCCCACCCCCTACTCATTTTTCAGAAAAGAGTGCATATTATCTTCCAAATAGACAAGCGAGGTAGTCAGATGATCAAAACTTAAGAACAGAAATAGGGAAGCAAAATAGAACATGCAACATAGTGATTTAACTGGTGAATTCAGAAAAAAACCCACTTTTTTACTCATTTTATAAGCTTAATTTAAAGCTTGGAAGACAGAAAAATATAAATTAAAAGTGCTAAAGTGGTTACAGTGTTGAGAAATAATGTTAGATACCAAGTTGAGTTATCCCTCTTCATCACAGTTAAAAGAAACGCACCTCTTGTCACGCAAAATCTTGAACTGTGATCCTTTTACTACCCCTACCCCCTACCCATTCTTCAGAAAAGAGTGCATATTATCTTCAAAATAGGAAACCAAGGTAGTCAGATGATCAAAAACTTCAGAACAGAAATAGGGAAGCAAAATAGAACAACCATCAGAGTGATTTAACTGGTGAATTCAGAAAAAAACCACCTTTTTACTCATTTTATAAGCTGAATTTAAAGCTTGGAAGACAGAAAAATATAAATTAAAAGTGCAAAAGTGGTTACCGTGTTGAGAAATAATGTTAGATATTAAGTTGAGTTATCCCTCTTCATCACAGTTAAAAGAAACGCACCTCTTGTCATGCAAAATCTTGAACTGTGATCCTTTTACTACCCCTACCCCCTACCCATTCTTCAGAAAAGAGTGCATATTATCTTCCAAATAGAAAGGCAAGGTAATCAGATGATAAAAAACTTCAGAACAGAAATAGGGAAGCAAAAAAGAACACCCAACAGAGTGATTTAACTGGTGAATTCAGAAAGAAAACCTTTTTTACTCATGTTATAAGCTGAATTTAAAGCTTGGAAGACAGAAAAAAAGAAATTAAAAGTGCTAAAGTGGTTACAGTGTTCAGAAATAGTGTTCGATACCAAGTTGAGTTATCCCTCTTCATCACAGTGCGGGCAGCGAAATTTTTTTTCACACGTCAGTTACGGGCTTTCAATCCCGAAGGCTATTTCCGAGTAGCTACGAACGTAAACGGAATTTCCGATGTGTACGGATGCTTATTGATTAGAGTTGTCGTTCGTGTCTCGCTAACCCAGTACACAGTAGCGCTGGAATGAATGCAATCCGAGCTACGAACTTTGGCGATTGCATTCTAGAGATGATCGTCATTGCTGCAGGGTCAATGTGTGAATTAATACGATAGAGCGAAAAGAATTGCACTCATCACTCGCTCAATCCATGCTGAGGCTTACAAACTCCCAGCCTGCAGAACATCATACAGCAGTCTTTCTTCCCTCGCACCTTTGGCGAGTGGAACGCCTTCCCACCACAGGCAGTATCATCAGCCTCGGTGGAAGATTTCAAAAGTGACAAAACCCAGATCTAGACACCATGCACTGCAGCAGAAGACCTCTTGACCTCAGAGTTCCCATTTAATTGCCAGAAACACATTCACAGATACTTCAATATGTTGTTACTGGACTCCGAGTGCCTTTTAAGTTTCTACAAAATAATATAGCACTGATGATCTAACGTGATCAAGTTCAGTTAGATCTAGACTATAGACTAAGTTGTAACAGTTTACAGTCAGAAGCACCAGCATCAGCGTGTGCCAGTATGCATGCGGTTTGTGGCTCCTATACGCGTGCATGCTTTTTAATTAGAGGGTGTATTTCAGTTTTACGACAAGAAAAAGAAGTTCTTTGCTTCAAAACATCCAAAATATCCGTATTAGATGTTGTCGTTGAACACGTGTTGCACACAGAAAACATTTTGAAATCTCCGAAGCTGCTTGCATAAAGATGACGCAGAGATCTGTGCAGTATCTCTGGATGACGCAAGGATAGTGTTCGACTCGGCTCTTTGACTTGGTAAACATCGGAACTTTCGATTACGTTCGTAGTTACTCGGAACCAGCCTTCGGGATTGAAAGCCCGCAACTGACGTGTGAAAAAAATTTCGCCAGCTAGCGGGCATAGTAAGGTTACGTAGAAAAGTCCAAAAGGATGCGTTAATGGTGGTAATCCGGCACACACACACACACACACACACACACACACACACACACACACACACACACACACACCATAACACACATACACACTGACACACACACACACACACACTGACACACACACACACACACACACACACACACACACACACACACACACACACCCACACACACACTCCGGTTTGGTAAGTTACCTGATAAATAATGTAGCCTGTAGATTTAACGGGGAGACTGATCAGACAGGAAGAGCAATACTTCCACATTTCCGATGTTCAGCGATAAACTTGTTTTCTTCGAGAGTTCGATCTTCGTGCGATTCTGGTGCGTTGTCACCAAGAACGTTAAAAAAACCAACACAGGATATCATCATGATGCCTCTCTACAAAAACCAGGTCTAGAAACTCTTCATCTAAAGTCAGTCAGTATTAACCTCCTCAACACAATCCTCATCTTGTCCCATAGTGATTTCTGCCGCCAAAGAACATGTGGTTCTCAACTCACAAGACCGATGTGTCATTCCCTTGCGAAATTCAGATCTACCCCAACTACGTGCATTGATCTGAGCAATAAAATTTAGATGCGATAATCTGCAAACATCTCTTCAACACAATCTGCATCTTGTCCCATCGTGATTTCTGTCGGCAAAGAACATGTGGTTCTCAACTCACAAGACCGATTTGTCATCTTCCAGTGTGAAATTCAGATCTGCCCCAAGTGGCAAGTAGCCTACGTGCAATAAAATGTAGAAGCGATAATCTGAAAAAAATTCTTTTCGCGTGAACGCTGCCACGCTGTCATCATATCAGTCCGATGTCATTTATCCAGGGCAGGGATGAACACACTTTTTCATCAGCAGTTTGATATGTTTATCCGCAGACTGCTTTCCATTACTTGTCGTCTGTTTTAGATTGACTCGTAGGGTTCTTCAGCCAGGCAAGAAGTGCTTGTTTACTGACACGTTCTCACGCACGACATGTCGTAAATGCAAATTCTAACGATTGTTTTTTATTGCACTGATAGAAAATGTCGATAGTTGTAAACTTCTGCCATTTCCTAATGTTTATTTCATTATTTTGCATACGGATATGGCTAATAAGTGGATAATCTGTTACGACACGAAACGCGTTCTAAATCCGGGAAGGGAGGCTACTCCAGCGTACTTTCAGGTGTGTTCTAATAAATGACTTCTCAATCCTTTGAGGCTGTAGAACTCTCCTCGGGTTATTCTTGTTCAGTGTTGCAATCGGCTCCGAAAGGGTTTGATTCTCCAGTAGGCTGTCTGTGAAAAGTTCTTTCTAGTGTGTTCCCTGCTTTCAAAATTCCACGTTGGAATGTAGGCAGCGGAGACACACACAGAGTAAAGGATGACCTCCCTTGCTCATGACGTAATTTCTCTGCATTCTCGCTCTTGACGTCAATCTATATTTAACTTTTCTTCAAAAGTAAAAGCGATCGAGTGCACATTTTGGCATTTTTAGCAGCGTTCTCATTATAAATATATATGACTAAGTGCCAAAAGGTGCTCACAGAACAGAAGACGACTTTGTTTTACAATAAAAATGTTTCTAAAAACGTGTGTCTGCCGAAAATTGGTGTGTGTGTGTGGATGAATGTGCGAAGAGATAGTCACACCCCTGACTCTCTTCCCACACTGTGTTAAGAAAATTTTCTTCCCGACGCTTCCGTCATCTGCTTCAGGGGAAATTCAAAGAGGTTGGTGAAGCTATTTATCTCTATAAATGAAGTATTACGAAGTGTTGCACATCGAGATAGGTCAGGTTAGTTCTGTTAGTGTCTATACTTAATGCCAATGGGTTTTTCGGGTTTGTATTTCGCGTATTTTACCCGTGAATCGGCCGAATGACGGACCCGTCGCTGCACAGCTGCAAAGTTTGTCGCTTCGAGCGCAAAATCGTGAGGAAAACGCGTCTTGTAAGTAATGCTAATACATTCTACCAAAACCTAAACATGTCTGCACCAATCCTGCCAAGTGTCGTAGTTGTAGTCCCCCGCAAACAGCTGTAATCGTAAGAAGAATGTGATCATTCCTGCAGATTTGTGTGTCGTGCACCCGATTTGACCGAATTTTAGCGTGTCGTACACCCGCTGTGACGTTTTTCACGTCGTGACGTCCACCCGATGCTCACGTTCTGTGTCGTCTCTCCGATCGTGCACTTACCTTTTGCACATGACCTTGTTTGTTTGTATTCTGATCGTCTTGGAGTGATTTTTCAGGGACAACATGGATCAGGTCATGGAAGTTGTGGAAGAAGAAGAAGCGGAGTTATCCGCTGAATTTATGGATAGTTACCTGGACATAGTCCAAACTCCAGAAAAGGAGCCAAAGGTGACACCCAAAGAAACATCGACACCCAAAGAGAAATCGACATGTAAGTTATATTTTATTATTATGTAAGCCTGTGCAGGATCATGTTTATGGGCCGCTCACACGTGGATTCTTGCACACGTCGATTCTTGTCAAAATTCAGGTTTAGCGACAACAATGATGTAGCTGTAAACCTATTGAACTGACAGCTGAAAGCAGCGATTGGCTGCACCTCATGTCAATAGGTTATAGCTACAACATTGTTATCGTTTTTTGACAATAAGGATTAACGTGTGAGCCATCCATTACCACCAGTTGACTGTACAGCTGTTGTCCGTGTGCAGGTATTGGCAACGCTTGATTATGATAATATGAAAGCGTACTGATCATGTTATAGTTATAGTTTTACAATGCAACAACGGACTATTGTACCTGAATAATGTTTATATACATTCGATCTGGTTAGACTAACACAAGCTTTTTGTATCTTGTTGTATGTGGACAGCTGCTGACGATGGTGCTGGGCCTTCGACAGAGAAGCCAAAGTCGCCCAAGAAGAAGAAGACACCCATGAAGAAGAAGATGGAGGCCTCGGCTGACAAGTCAGTGCACCAGTGCCACGAGTGTGGTAAAACTTACAAGCATTACCGCACCTTTGATCATGGTGAAGGAAAAACAAATCATGAATGCACCATATGTGACAAAAAGTTCACACAAAAAATTGATCTGATGTCACACCGCAACGTGAAGCATGACAAGATTAAGCCTTATTCATGTGATTCATGCGGCAGATCTTATGCAAGTCCTAAAAGCGTGTACCCCTCAAAGCATGTGTGCAAAGGGAAACCAAAAGAGGTGGCCTGCACCCAGTGTGGCAAGACCTTTGCACTAAAAAGGTTTCTGAGTGACCATGTCCGTTACCATCACACACGGGCAGGGTGTTCTTGTAAGGTGTGTTTTGCACACTTCAAGCACCGTGAACAGCTACGCCGCCATGTGGCGAAAGGCTGTCCAATGTCTGCATCTACTTGAGTATGCACCTTTAAATGACCTTGACCTTCAGGTGATATTAAAAGTCAAACAACTGAAGCTGGCAATGACACCATACATTCAGAACTATTTTACACATTTTCCACCCAAAATACACCACATGACCTTGACTCCAGGTCAAGGTCACACAAGACATGGCTATCAATTCAACAGATAGGAAGCACATTGGTGTTTATTGGCACTTTCTACCAAGAGACATTGTCATTTAGTGGTAAAGTCACGTTTTGGACACATTTCAGAGGGGTCAAAATGACCTTGACCTTGAAGCAAGGTCAACCAAACTGGTATCAAAAGATAGGGCTCACTATGCCCTATATACCACTTGTAGCTCGGGTCGACATTTTCAAAAACTTGGGAGAAAATTGGGAAAATGTGAAAAATAACTGTTTTTAAAGGCCCGTGACCTTGACCTTGAAGCAAGGTCAAGTCACTATGTATGTTTTTTTAAGGTCTTGTCATCATACACCATCATGCCACATTTGGCGCTGATAGACTTCATAGCGGCTGAGAAAAAATCCAACGTTTAAGTTTTTGGGACAGACGGCCGGACGGAGGGACGGACGACTAGGCTGAGTACATAGCTCACTTTTGCTTCGCATGTGAGTCAAAAATCTCTTTGTTTATAATCAGTGTAACTTCTGTAAGATGTTTAAAGATCCATTTGGACAGGGGCATACCAGCTACCTGCATCGCACAGTGCAGTGTATCTACCCTAGACTGTCATGTCAACCCAACTGTGGGGCCTGGATGGAAGATAACTTTATTCCTGCCCCAACACCCCTTTGCAATGGTTGAAAGGTAAGCGAGACTAAGATTACTTACCAAGGTGTCTTTATCCACATTGGTGGTAAGATCCGGCTATTGTCATCTCCATGACTGTGTCTGAAAATGACTCCATGCCAGTCAGAATACAAAAGAACAAAGCTATACATGTAATTCGTGTTTATGTATGGGGGATGACACAATGTAACAAGTGAGAAAGGTCATGTGCAAAAGGTAAGTGCACGATCGGAGAGACGACACAGAACGTGAGCATCGGGTGGACGTCACGACGTGAAAAAGTCACAGCGGGTGTACGACACGCTAAAATTCGGTTAAATCGGGTGCACGTCACACAAATCTGCAGGAATGATCACATTCTTCTTACGATTACAGCTGTTTGCGGGGGACTACAACTACGACACTTGGCAGGATTGGTGCAGACATGTTTAGGTTTTGGTAGAATGTATTAGCATTACTTACAAGACGCGTTTTCCTCACGATTTTGCGCTCGAAGCGACAAACTTTGCAGCTGTGCAGCGACGGGTCCGTCATTCGGCCGATTCACGGGTAAAATACGCGAAATACAAACCCGAAAAACCCATTGGCATTAAGTATAGACACTAACAGAACTAACCTGACCTATCTCGATGTGCAACACTTCGTAATACTTCATTTATAGAGATAAATAGCTTCACCAACCTCTTCAAATTTCCCCTGAAGCAGATGACGGAAGCGTCGGGAAGAAAATTTTCTTAACACAGCGTGGGAAGAGAGTCAGGGCAGTGATAGTGGACATAATTTCGTGTGTCTGACTTGAACGGTTTTTGTGCGCGCCTTCGTGAGCGAGGCTGGTACTACATATTGTTCATACGAAATGACAAACACAGGTTACAAGCGATAACGCGCAAAAGTACTGGTTTATTTGTTTTACATCTGATATTAGATATCAGTAATGCATATATATATTTACAGTACTACGTATTGCGGTAAAAAACTAAACAGAAAGAAAAAGAGAAAAGAAAACAAATTATTAGACATGGCAAAAGTATCAAATGCATTAACAAGACACAAGAAGTAAAAACAAGAAAAATAAACAATCACAAGACAGGCGAAGACAAACAGACAAGAAAGTTACAATACCAAACACTCGTTGGTTAGTCCTTCAACAATAAAGAACTACGTTCCGTACGTTCGACAATACCATAAGCACTAAGAATACTCAAGAAACTTAGCATACATACGTTTAAATCCAAAATGGCTACTTTCAGAAAAATAGAAAACGTTGACTTATCAGGCCAGGAATACAAAGCAAACTGTCATACCAAAAAAGTCTCCTAACGACAACGTTCCTGCGTTAATCAAAGTCACAAACAAAATATTTACTCATCCACTTTCCTTCAATAGCGTTATAAGAAATAAGCCCGTTTACAAACGATCACCACAGACCGCAAGCTCTTTTACCTAAATTCCTTTAACGTAAGGCTGAAAAAGTCGGAGAAAACGTTTCACTTCGAACTTCGTTAACCACAGAAAACACAAGTTATCATTATAAACATTAGCGACTTTCTAGCGTCTACAAAACATTGCTGTACGTTCACAACACTAGAACAGTTGAACACACAATAAAGAAACACTACAACAAGTCAGACTTTCAACTCACGTTATACATAAACAACTCACAAAGTCATTACAAAATGGCGACCAAAACACAACACAAACAAGTAACAACAAAATTACCTTATGCGCTGTGTGGGTTGACCAGCAGTACCAAAACGTGTTGCCTCTCAAACGAAGGGCACAAAACGATTCACACTTGAGAAACAACTGTCTCCAAGAACATTACGTTGACGTTAAAACATAAGAAACACTCCGTTGGTTCACTTGATAACCTTCATACGTTTACAGATCAAAACCAAACACTTCCTAAAACCCTCAGATCGACTGACGAGACAGGAGTCAAGCAGTGGTATTTATGGAAACAAAAACCTAACATGGAATAGTTATTCAAAAGTCAAAGGTCACCGGATTGACCAACCAACAACATTCCTAAGACAGAATCGGGTGAAACTACTATTTTACAACCAATCAGTAACCGATCACGCACTCCGTGCATGCTCAAAACTTAAAACGGTATATTTACAGAAAGAACATCAAGGAACTAGCTGACATCACAAAGCTAAAAACACGTGAGTCACACGTATTCTAAAACTTACAACGCAGATTCGCAGGGCTCACCCCAAAATCAAGACACGGAAAAGAGCACGTGAATCTCACGGTGTTCTAAAACTAAACGACGCAGTTTGTGACACTCCGACCAAAACCAGGTCACAACAACTGAACAAGGAGCACGTGAATCTCACGTAAAAATATTAACGCTCCACAAAACGGGTCACAACAAAGTGACACAATAAAAACACGGTTTACTTCTTTTTACATCGTGCAATGGCTTGAGCAAACGTAATTACAACAAAAGTAGGTGACTGCATGCCACATCGGCATGCACAGTTTTGAAGTTATCTTTGTTTAAAGTCAAAAATAACGCCAAAACCGGCCATCTGAAAAAGGACATCGTGATACCTCGTGTTTTGAATATGCCACAGAAAAATAACAAGAAGCACAAATGAATTGCATTTAGTTTGATTGAATGCCTGAAACATCGCTTTACAGACGAGACCAAACGTCAAATCTAAATCTCGAGAGAATTTTTTTTTTCGATAACCGAATTTTAAGGTGTCGCACGCAAGATGTGTCGTCATCACGGCATACATTTTTCAATCGCAGATATTTACTAAATTTCTTTTTCAAAAACTCTGGAATTGATGTCGACACGTCAAGCGATAACGGTGTATCAAACTGCTGTCTTTCAAGTAATCCAGCAAAGACTGCAGAACTTTTGAACAGCATTTTTGAAAACGATTTGAAAATTTCGTCATATCTTGCGTGCGACAAAATGTTCGGTAATTAACGGTTATTTTCTTTTAAAAACAAACTTTACATGTACAAAGATCTACTTCATCTACGGAACCACGTGACACATTCTGTGTTCAAAATTTGTGAAGAAATCACGAACCACGAATGCGCTATCAAGTGTTGAAATTATGTCGTCAACATCTTTTCAGATCTTGCGTGCGACACCATCTTGCGTTCAACATAAAATGTCACTACCTTATCGAGTTTAATGGGTAAAACTAACTATTTGTTGTCTTAGTTTAATCTTCTTAATTAAAAGCGTAATAAAACCGAACTTCCAAGATGAATTTTAATTGAGATTAGCGAAAGAGCGGGCACGCAAGTCGACCTTAAAGTAAAAGAATGATAACACGAGCGTTTGTCGTGTTGTCTTGCGTGCAACACATTGTCCAAAAAGAAAAATGTATATTTTTCTCAGTCGTTTTTTAAGTTGAAACCTTGAAACTTCACACACATTTGGGGTTTAATCGCCCCCATACATGGTAAAAGTCTTGTTGACCCTTGTCAGATTTCAAGGTCACGGCTGGGTCACATGTGGTTCAGAAAACGGATGAAACATATTTTTTCAGAGATTTTTGAAGCTAGAACCTTCAAACTTCAAACAACGCTTTTGCCTAATGATTGTTCAACATGGAGAATTCAAGGTTGATCCTTGAGAAATGTGAAGGTCATAGCAGGGTCTCGCGTGGGTAAAAAAAAAAGGAAATTGTATTGAACTTCAATTTATATAAAACCAAAGTCTGGTTCATCTGTTTTAAGATTTAAGGTCAAATCTGTTATTTAAGGTCAAATCAAATAGAAATTTGTTGATGCTTAAATCTTTGAAACTTCCAACAGGTTTGAGGTTTGACAACTTCTGGACTTTGAAATCTGGTATGGTTGATCCTGGTAATATTAATTAGTCAAAACATCAAGATCAACAATTATAAAATAAGCACTTTCACCAATGTCAAGTGAGCAATAGCAGCAAACGTGAGTCTTATAAAGATTATCACTTTTTGTGTGACCTCAACTTGACCCCTCTGAATGCTCTCAATCATGGAAATTGACCACACTTTGATTATAACCAAACAACATCAAAACTTTGGAATGTGTGAAGTTTCAAAGGTGTTGCTTAAAAGGCGTTCGTGAAAATGACAATTGTATGTGTCTGACTTCAATGCGACCTTGACGTTTGATTTTATCAACCAGACTTTCATCATGTGTGAATGACTTCAAACACTATAAAACTAGTTGAAGAAATTGACAATTTTTCAAAGTTTAAGCCAGATGGCACTGCTGTGACCTTGAAATTTGACAAACATTAACCAGGCGGTCACCTTTTTTAGAAAATATCCTTAAAGGATCTTTAACCTTACTGTGACCTTGGAATTTGATGAGGTTTAATTTAACTTGCGTAGTGTGCCAAGTTTCAAGGCCCTAGCTTCAAAAACATATGAGAGAACCTCATTGAAAAATGTATATGTTTGACCTCAACGCGACCCTGCTGTGACCTTGACTTTTTCAACCAGACTTTAATCGTGTGTGAACATTATACACTAGAACTGTGTGTATTTTCAAAGCTCGTGCTATAAACGCGCTGAATAAATTGAAAATATTCCACATTTGGACCAGATGTGACCCCGCTGTGACCTTGAACTTTGACAAAGATTAACCAGCAGGTCACTTTTAATGAGGTTTTATAAAAATGCTGAAAGTATGTGAAGTATGTAAAGTCTAACTGATCTAGTATTAAAACATGTAAGACGTGACAACGACAATTTTCCAGTTTGCAAAGGAAATTTAACCTCGCTGTGACCTTGAAATTCAATGTTGTTTAATGTGATGTGCACCATACCTGGAGGTCATTATACTTTGGTTGTGTGCCAAGTTTCAAAGCCCTAGCTTTAAAAACGTGCGAGATAACCTTAATGCTATGACTCAGTATCGTTTTGAATGATATAACGAACAAAATTATCGTTATTTGTAAAATCATTTGGGTAAATTTATCTTTTCTTTTCGTAATTGGGTTCCAGCATCTGTTGTCTTAACAAAAATCACAATATCAGTCGTGTTTGTCAACTTTTATTTTTTAGCCCCTTTGTCCGCTTTTCGTGCGCACCTTTTGGCACTTAGTCATATATATGTGTGTGTGTCTGTCTGTCTGTCTGTGTGTGTGTGTGTGTGTATGTATGTGTGTGTGTGAGTGTGTGTGTGCGTGTGTGTATTTACGTATTTATACACACACAAACATTTACACACACAAACACACACACACACACACACACACACACACTGACCGCCCCGTGATTATCCATCCCCAGGTGACAGTCTGTCCTATCACCGTGGTCAGCAGTTCTCCACCAAGAACAGGGACCACGACACGTACAGCGGCGGACACTGTGCACAGGGAAACCACGGCGCCTGGTGGTACAAAAGCTGCCACTACTCCAACCTGAACGGTGGTTTCAAGGCCAGTAGCAGGGCTCTTCGTTATGACGGTATGATCTGGGTAACCTTTGGAGGTGACACCTACTCCATGAAGTTCACCGAGATGAAGATCAGGCCTATCATCTAGAGCGACACTGGGAGCAGCCTAATTCTGTATTACTTTCTTCAAAGTAAAATTAGTCCCTAATGAAAAGATGCTGTTAATTGTTTCTTAGATGGATGTATTTGCCTTTGTCCTTCCCTTCATCGTATCTTACTTGTATGGGTTTTTTCACCCGTTTGAGCCAGATGATTGTCCCACCCCGCCCCCTGTTGCAAACCTAAAACTAAAACAAAAAAGTTTTTATCTTTTCAAACTCGTTGTCTACAGAACCATAACAGTTATGAATTAAACATATGACTCAAACTGATCATACGTTGTCATTGTTTTGGTTCTACAAACTGTTTCTCTTTGAGATCGCTCGTACAAGGTGTAACATTAACAGCTATTGTGTTTTCAGCGTAGCAATAGGGTCCGATATTTAGACGAGACAAGTATAATGCCGACGAGTCGAAGACGAGTCGCATTATACTTGTTCGAGTCTAAATATCGGACCCTATTGCTACGCTGAAAATACAATAGCGATTATATAGCTGTTCTGACCTTTATTTGTTGTTCCAAACTTACAAAATGACAGTTTTTGCGTCGATGCGTTGATCTCAGGTTTTGATAGCAGACGCCGTTTCTTATGCGCATTAGTTTTGCGCAGGCGCCACACTGACTTTGGAAAAAACTCGATTTGACAACACTGCTGTTAAACAACTTCTTATTAGTTCATTCGTATACAACAAAAAGAAGTTTGAGTTTTTTTAATTTTGAACAAGACTACTAATGAAGAAGACTAAAACACAACATCAACGGAAAACTAGAAACAACTGAAGAACTAGGATGCAACAAGGGGAGGAAAAGAGAACAGCTAATCCGTACAAAGCGAGCAGACGGCAGCGACGTTTTTAGTTTGGGTGAATGGCATTTATACTTGTCTCGTCATGAAGCGAATTTTTCAACCTCAGTTATAAACGACTACATGAATGTTAGTGCCATGGGTTGTACATCAATACTTCAGAGGGGAAGTGGTGTATTTAGTGTGGAGTTACGAGATAAGAAAAACCGAATGCGAAAGTTTGTGTCAGTCGGCAACTGTGAACTAAGCTTACAGGCACACAAAAACGGCTGTTCCGTTTTACTTCCCTGTTTGTACTACATCTTTCGACTTTGGGCATTTTGTGGTGTTTAGGGACAGAAAATAATAGTTTAGTCCTGTTTCATCGGGAAGTTAGCAGAAAAGGGTATGCTATCGACATTTGTAAAGCTTAAAAACATTCCCGAGAAGAATTTCAAGTTGTCAGTGTATGCTGTTGTTGATCAGTGAAACATCGTGTGGTACAGATGGGTAAACCAGAACCATGCGTCTTTGTTATTGCCAATATGCTTTTGGATATTGGCAAAAATGGCTGTCTTCCATAGAATTATGCTTTGATGATCGGAAGAGACCATCCAATGACAGCCCCCGAACTCCCCCACGTGTCTATCAGAATAGCTATATAGATCTATAATTCAAACAGGTTTCTTTTAAATCTAATTTCGATAACAACGACTGTTTATTTTGATCTTTTAGGCTCTGCAACGTGTTCAATTTAAACCAATTTTCGGAACATTGACAACTAGAGTGGCCATGCCCAAAACCACTGAACATTCTTGTTTTACCTTGAACGTCTCAGGGAAACTTGCCGAATTCACACAAAAAACGTACAACTGTACCTCGTGTTATTACTTTTGCAGTTGGCGTGTACAATGTCGGGTTGTTATGCTTTGCAAAATTAATGTTTAAAGTTTGGCTTTGTTTCCAATGTTGCAATTAAACAGTTCCAAATTTGAAAGAAGCAAAATGGCTATGACGTGAAAAAGTATATATTTGTACAAGTTTGCGCTGGTCCGCAAACGTGCTTGCACGTGTGTACCTGCGTGTGTGCGTGCATGTGTGTGTGTGTGTGCGTGTGTGCGTGTGTGTGTATGTGTGTGTGTGTATGTGTGTGTGCGTGTGTGTGTGTGTGTGTGTGTGTATGTGTGCATGTATGTATGTGTGTGTGTGTGTGTGTGTATGTGTGCGGGTGTGTGTGTGTGTGTGTGTGTGTGTGTGTGTTTGTTTGTTTGTTTGTTTGACTGTGTAGTGGAAGTATATGAAGCTGCATTAGCAAACGAACTAATAGTCAAACAAACAAACAAACAAACATCAAAAACAGACAAACAAACAAAGAAACAAGTCCTGCAAAGACACAAATCCTAAAACAAAAACAAAATCAGACAGCCCAACCAAAAACATAGACAGCCACGCAGGCAGACAGAGACAGGCAGATAGATAGGTCAATACTTTTAGAGAAAGCGACACAAACAAACCGACAGGCAGACAGAGACAGGCAGATAGATAGGCCAATACTTTTAGAGAAAGCGACACAAACACACCGACAGGCAGACAGAGACAGGCAGATAGATAGGCCAATACTTTTAGAGAAAGCGACACAAACAAACCGACAGGCAGACAGAAACGAACATAAGCAAACAAAGCCGCTAGACTATAAACAAAACACACCAACAAAAACTTATACGAGCTCAAAACAAGCAGACCGACAGACCAACCCCTCAGACAGGCATAGGAGTTCGTTTGCTAATGCAGCTTCATATACTTCCACTACACAGGCAATTTAGAAGAAAGAAAGATAAGGCAAAAACAACAAACAAACAATGTTAACAAACTAACTAACTAACTCACTCACTCACTCACTCACTAACTAACTAACCACATAACTAACTAACTAGATAATTAACTAACTAACTTACTATTTAACTGACTAACTAACAAACTAACTAATTAACAAACAAACAAACAAAGAAATAAAACGGACAAACAAACAAACACGCAACAACAACCCAATAAGTTCAAGCCCCATTCCGCCTCACAAGACGTTTACAGAACGATGACATCTTTCACTAAAACAGCAATACTAAGCAGCCAGGATGTTCCCGTTCTGTGTAAGTTCAAATGGAAGTAAGTTTGTACTGTATGTGAAGGTTAGGGGAGCCCAGCGATCAGAAACAGATGGTTTACGGGAGACGAAGGGTGTCTTTAACACGCAGAGAAATCAATCGGACCAACAGACGGACAGAACAACTTGCTTCACAAACACACAATTTCAGAAAAAGAAATCCTGTTGCCAGACGACAGATTATATACACGACCCGGAAGTCACGGTGAAGTTGAAGCAGTTACAAGCAAACAATAGGGTGTTAGAACTGACACCGACAAAAATAATACAGTAAGACTTCTGCTTTTAGACCTCCAAACATCTCACAAAATGAGTTTTTATAAAAGAGGCAGTAAAAAAAACTAGAGGGTGAATGTAGGAGCTTTGTGAATAAAAAATGTTTAGAAATAAGGTAATAAAACAGCGGGTTTCAAAAGACAGGTTTTATTGTATGTCGAACATGTTGAGAATATCTGTATGGATAGCAGGGGCGGATCACATCAATTTTAGGGGGGGGGGGGGGGGGTTCCAAATTTCTGTTAGTGACAATTCGACAACGCGAAGCGTTTTGTTGAGAGCGCGAAGCGTTCGAAGCTCTCAGGGGGGTCCGGGGGAATGCTCCCCCGGGAAAATGTTGATATAAACGAGGAAAATGGAACAATCTGGTGCAATCTGAGCCAAGAAACTCCCCTAATGCACCTTCCCAAAAGTAAATTTAAGAAGACAAATTTGGATCAAAACAAGGACAATTAATCGATCAGGTGCAACCTGAGCCATCAAATTACCAAACTACTTTTCAAAACCGTCACGTAGAAGACAAAAGCCGGCTCCTAGGGGTGTCCGGGGGCATGCCCCCTCCGGGAAAATTGTAATAAATATCAAGGAAAATGGAGCAATCTGGTGCAATCTGAGCCATCAATTAATGTTTATTCTCAATTTTTTTTTTTAATGCTAGGGGGGGGGGGTTTCCGGGGATCCGCCCCTGGATAGGCAGACGAGTAGATGCCAAGCAAGCCCATCAGCAAGTTTGACGTTACCTTACACTTCAACATTGCCTACTTCTCTTCTCCTTCTCCATCTCTCCTTCTTTCTTTTGTTCAAATCATTTTCTGTCTGTGTCATTTGGAACACATTTTAAAAGAAGGTAAAAAAGTCGGACCATTTTATCTACAGACTAGAAACTTTGTGGAATGGTCGAGAACAAACTGAAGTTCATGTACAACGACTATGAAGATATTTGCTCAACATAAATGACTGGGAAAATGACACCCTACGTTGCAAAGGTACATTCGCGCAATGGCGCGCAACATTCATCAATAACATGAACGCATTTCTCCTGGTCCTACCTGTAGTTGCTGTGTTTAATCAATTGATTGTCTGATGTTGCTAATGGTATACCATGTCATTCGAATAACCCCAAAGAGTAACCATCTGGAGGGCTTAAATTGGGTTGGTTCAAACCTCATACTGTTGATTCGATCCCCGAATTTGGACACTTTTCTTGAAATTGCACAAAAGCCAAACCATTTGACCTACACGCTTGCCACTTTGTGGAAGGGTCATACATACGCTGACGTTAATTATTGTCTCCTAAATATAAACGTACTCAGCCAACAGAGGCATTTTTGTTTGTCGCATTTTTTTAGGTCACCCTAAAGCTCAGGTTTGTTCATGGAATAAGAACAACGTGTATGTGTGTGTTTGTGTGTGTGTGTGTGTGTGTGTGTGTGTGTCTGTTTGTGTGTGTGTGTGCGTGTGTGTATGTGTGTGTGTGTGTGTGTGTGTGTGTGTGTGTGTGTGTGTGTGTGTGTGTGTGTGTGTGTGTGTGTGTGTGAAAGTCTGCTACTGCACTGCTGTAACCTCTTCCCTGCTCCCATCTTGCTAGCGCCCCGTTTTGTCTTCTTACAATCAGAGACAGTTGCTGAGTTGGAACCGTCGTGCCGAAAGTGTGCCAATGTATCAGTTCTTGTTAAACTCAACATTGTTGCCAGTTCTTGTTGCAACGTTCAGACCTACAACCGTGATTCTGCTTTCAATGAACTTGTGACCCATAAATAATGTAGCAAGAAGATCTCAGCAACTTTAAATTGTACACTAAAAGATGGAACACATAATACAATAGAAACAAACTGATCTGAACTGCAAACACAGCAAAAGCGTAGAGTGAGATAAAGTTACACTCTCCTTTTCTCTCTATTCCTTTCCTTTCTCCTCTTTTTTCTTGCACTGCAGTAACCTCTTCCCTGCTCCCGCCTTGCTAGCACCCCGTTGTCTTCATGCGATCAGAGAAAGTTGAAAATATCGTGCCAAAAGTGTGCCATCTTTGTATCAGATCTTGTTGAAGTCAACTTTGTCGCCAGTTCTGGTTGCAACAGACGTTGATACATTTGAGTCCTACTGCAACCGTTATTTTGATTTCCTTGTACTGACAAATAATCATATAGCAAGACGACTCGCCGGAATTCGGGCTTTCCGTGGAGGAACGAAGAAGAACAAGAACAAGAACAAGAACAAGAAGAAGGTATCCTCCTCTACTCGGATGATCCTCTGACCATGGCGTCAGCTCGTTTCCGGATGATCGGCGTTGTGCTGTTTGCGGTGGCGTTAAGCGGTGAGTATCACAGTGGGCATGTGCACCACATGTACCTTTATCACAAACCTTTACAACGAAAGGATGCACGTGTAAACATGCATTGCAGTAGAATTCAGCATTTGTTAATAAATAATATGTGAGCACCATAAAAAACCATATTCTAGTGTCAGTAATTTTACTTCTTCCTCTTAATTGTTTGGGGACCTCATGTGCATGCAGGCTGCTTCTAAACCTGGTTATTTGTTGGCCGTATCTTTCTTTCTTTTTACATTTAGTCAAGTTTTGACTAAATGTTTTAACGTAGAGGGGGGAATCGAGACGAGGGTCGTGGTGTATGTGTGTGTGTGTGTGTGTGTGTGTGTGTGTGTGTGTGTGTGTGTGTGTGTGTGTGTGTGTGTTTGTCTTGTGTGTGTGTGTGTGTAGGGCGATTCAGAGAAAACTACTGGACCGATCTTCATGAAACTTGACATGAGAGATCCTGAGTATGGTATCTCCAGAACATTTGTTCATTTTTTTGATAAATGTCTTTGATGACGTCATATCCGGCTTTTCGTAAAAGTTGAGGCAGCACTGTCACGCTCTCATTTTTTAACCAAATTGGTTGAAAGTTTGGTCAAGTAATCTTCGACGAAGCCCGGACTTTGGTATTGCATTTCGGCTTGGAGACTTAAAGAATAATTAATGAGTCTGCTCATTAAAGTTGTCATTAAAATAGATTTTTTGTTAACAGATTTAAAATTGATTGCATCGTGTTTATTCATCAAATTATAAATCTAAAAATATATACACATGTCTTGTTTACTCTTAAAATGAGATCACAATTAACGAAAATAGGTTAATTAGTAATACCATTAAAATTTAAGAAATCAATCTGACTTCATCTTATTTATTATCATTTCCTGAATCCAAAAACATATAGATATGATAGGTTGTATTCAAAACAAGCTCCCAAAGTTAACAAGAATACAGAAAAGCGCACTTTCCTGCTTAGCGCAATACACTACCGGGCTATTCTGGCTAAACAATTTCACTGCGTTTTGCACGTAGAACGTGAGCGATTTCCTTCACGCGGGGATTGACGAAGCTGTATTGTCTTGGTGAAAAAATGCAGTGCGTTCAGTTTCATTCTGTGAGTTCGACAGCTTGACTAAATGTAGTAATTTCGCCTTACGCGACCTGTTTTCTTTGTTTTGCTCTCTCATAAATTCCCTTCTATTATTTTACCCAGAGTCCACTAATATACCCGATTGTAACTTGTTTCCATATTTGATTTTTCCATTTGTAATTTTCGAAATGAAAATACAATAATTTACGAAATATGTCTGATAACATACATTTTCCCTCAAATTACCAAATAAAACAAATGTTCCATTTACATTTTAAAAATCAAATTTCTCATGAAAACAATCTCCTGCATTTATATTGGGTACATACTATATTATTTTTTCCAGTGCAACAGAGGTAATCCTTCGTCTTTTAAACACTTTACAGCCAACAACCAGTGTTTCATTTCAAAATCAAATTACCAGCACTCGGAATTTAAACATACAAAAACTGAAGTAAACATTTTCTTTTACGTCAGAAAACATCAGGTTGTATTTCAGCCAAGTGCAGTACACAAAGAATATAACCAATATAATTTGGTGTAATATTACCAACATTTTAATTAAACCCTGCAATAATGTTGGTATGGTAATAATTATGCGAATCAGAGTTTAAGTTTTATTGGATTTAAGTGCTACACATTTATGCATTATATCCGAATTGTCTGGATGGTTAATAACCTACGTTTGGACATAACTATTTAAATGAAAACTAACACTAATTTAATGTTATTTATAACAACCTTTACATCAACAATGACAAAAACTAAATCTGGACATTGGAGGCATTTCTATTGTGCCAAATACATTGTTTCTTCAACATCATAGTTGTGAAGTCATATTTTTCACACAAACAGTTATGTTTAGTTTTAAGCATGGTCAAAAATAATTGTCTCATCATCCCCCCCCCCCTCCCCCCAATAAAAAATACAAAAACACACACACACAAAAAGTATTAATGCTAACCTGCACATGCCACATTAGAGGAAGCATTAGAATATAAGCAAGATTAGCCCACACCTAGAGTTGCACAATAATATCTGGTAATAATAGGTCAATAATTGTGGGTCAAGTTATGCAGACCAATAAACCTAGAAATCATAAATAAGCTGTGCATGTCCACAATTGAATCATATCCAATTCAGCATTTTATTCTAATTTAAACACAAAGTTTGACTGATTTTTATGAATGATATTACCAATTAGAGCTGAAAAGTGCGTTGCTAAACATTTTTTCATGGATGTTAAAATGTATTAGCCGGAGATAATCAATTTGTCTCCAATTCCCGAGATCATCCTCGTGTAATTATTTTCTTTTTAGAAGTAAGGTCAGGGCAGGTGTGTTTTTTTTATGACTGGTCGACAATTTGCCATCAACAAATGATGACACAAAGGAGGCATTGACTATATTCCTCATTTTTCATATTTTTTCATTATGATAAAAACTGCCTGTGGTGAGGCCATCAAGACCAGCAAAAATGTTACGTAATCATTTGCGAGAAACGGTGTTGATTTCTCGCTTATGTTATCCTACTCTTGATCACCTCTGGTCACTGGAGAGAGAAGGTACATTCAGACCTTGCACGAATCTTTTGCACTAATTTAAAAAAAAAATTTTTTGGATAACTTCTCTCATGAATCTTAAAATAGCACCTGTTTTTTTCCTTATCTCTTTCTTAGAATTGAGTAACATGCCGTCTACTGTTTGCAAAAGATCTATTTATTTTATATGGGCTTGCATTACTGGTTTTTTTCCGAATTGAACAAAAATAGTGTTATTTTCTGTTTTTCTGTGAACTGAACTTGAAAACGGACCTGAGCCCTATGGGCCTCTTCCTTTGAGAAAGACTCCACGTCTGGTTTATTATTTTCCTCATCGCATCACAAGGGTCAAATCTCATGGTGTATTGGCTAAAAGAGTGTCTGTTTCATCTAAATACCTCTAAAGAGAAAGATGGAAATTATTTTGTTTTCGCAATATTTCCTTATGCATAGACTGAGCAAAAATCAAGCATTTAAACTTTGAATACTTTGAATTCCCATCTAAGGTGAAACAAAAACATAATTCGGATTAGTGATTAATTTAA
Source organism: Littorina saxatilis (assembly GCF_037325665.1). NCBI lineage: Eukaryota > Metazoa > Mollusca > Gastropoda > Littorinimorpha > Littorinidae > Littorina > Littorina saxatilis. Next base: position 29,552,540 of record NC_090257.1, read on the forward strand.
CATGATATTTGCCTCTCAATAACTCGTTTGTATATTTTCAGTAAGAAGGCCCGTATATAACATTCACCAACTGATTTGTCAATTTAACCATATGAAAGAACAGTGTTTTATCAAACAACTCATCGGTATGAAATAGGCGCCGCACATCATTCATGAACTTTTCTAAAAACAAAATTAGCAAACCAAATCTTCACCAAATGAAAAGAAACGTGTTCAACTGTAAATATTTAATTCCTTCTGTTTAAAACTTTAATTCGGCTACACCACCAAAGCTCGTTTTGAAAGGATAAAGTTTGTCCCAAGTATTGACATGAAACTGACGAATATATCACTCGTCCACCTCCATCTCAATCCCACGTATCGTACACGTTGTCGTTTATATATGATTCATGCGAGCATTTCAAATGCTGTCTTGAAATAAAATGTAAAAAAAATTTTTTTTAGCAATTCTTTCGCATTAAGAAAACATACTGAAAAACTATTGATCAAACTGATTCATAATTTCGCAAAAGCCGTCTCATAGTCTTATAACATCCCTCCCTAAAAACATTCAGTCCGGAGCACTGTAAAATAGTCAACTTTCAGTCGTGACAAAACTGTTACCAATGTGTGAATACATGCTTATTGTTCGGAGTAATTGATACACTTTATCACTGTACAGTGTTGAAGGCGTATCAGTGGGACGGAGGCCCTGAAGACAAGGCGAAGATCACGGCATGTCTAGGAGGCAGAGCGTCCTTCCCTTGGTCTATCGTGACGGGACATGATGGAGAGACTATTCTCAACCTTGACTGGTGGTTTCAGGTTCGCCGAATTAGCTTCCACATTTTAGCAAAACTAGTATACAACAGAAACAATTTCTGAATGATGAAAACAGATAACTGACCACAGCCTATATTATTGTACACAAGTTGTTTCTGTTTTTCAAATTGTTTATGTCTTAGTTTAGAAGGAACAGATTGTAAGACTAGGCGTCAGACTAAAATCTCCATCCTTGAGT
>NC_090257.1:29868539-29871039 GCF_037325665.1 Littorina saxatilis
AGTAGCTGTATGAGAAGCAATGGCGTCAGCCGCAGCAACGTCTCTTCATATCCAGGGACCAAGTGGGTGCGTGTGCATAAGTCCAGCGATAAGTTTGGGACCTTGCCACCCAAGGTCTTTATTAAAACTTAAAAGATAGCTTAATTTTTCCTTTGAGGTATTTGGCAGAATATTTCTATTTGAGTTTATAAACTGAGTCAGGGGTTGAAAGTGGCATGAGTTCAAATCACACTCCAAAGTCAAATGAGCAATGGTGAGGTCGGATTGACAGGTGCATTTAAGCTCTAGAAATTGGTAATTCCCAGCTTCTGCCCTTAGGCGGTTAATCCTTTTTATTACACGTGGGCATGCATTATAGGTGTTCATCTGTTTTGATGGGGCTTCCCGAATGAGCCAGCCAGAGCTTATAGCCTTGTGCATATATTTGTTCCTCCATTCTCTCCAGAGAAGAGAGTCTGTAAGGCTACTGATCTCAGAAGCAGACAATGGCAGGTCTACCTCGGAGGCGCCTATGCCTTGGGCAGCTTCTTTGGCGGCTTTGTCCGCTTTCTCGTTGCCAGGCACGTTCACGTGTGCTGGACACCAGACCAGGTTAATCTCGCTTCCTTTTTTTATAATTTTATTTGCCAGCTCCTTTATGGCAATGACAAGATCATGTCTTTTTGATCTTTTGTTAGATCTTAATGCTTCAATGGCTGCTTTGGAGTCAGAGAATATAGCTATCTTTTGAGGAGGAGTGTTCTTGAGATTGAAATGAACAAGCGACATGCAGATGGCAAGGAGCTCAGCTGAGAAGATCGAGTTTCTGTTGCACAGTTTAAATTTCCCAGTCATGTCATCGCTGGGGATTACAAAAGCTGCGCCAGCCTTCTTGTCATCCAACACTGACCCGTCTGTGTAAACATGAACATGGCCTTTGTATACAGTATCAATGTGCTCAAGGGCTTGTGTCCTGAGTAATAACTGATCATCCTTTGTAGCTGTGCAATATTCTGTGTCAAAATTCATTTCTTTCATTGTCCATGAGGGATCACGAGATATGGGGTTTTGGGCCACATCATTTGGGTCGACACTGATTTCACTAAAGAGTGAAGCATTGAATTGAGCCAGTGAGGAGAAAGTAGTGCCAAAGTGGGCCTTTTTGTTTTGGATATGATTGTAATGCGGTTGTAGCTCCTCTTTTGTTGAGTTTTGCACTGTGTTGGCTCGAACATTGTAATCTGCGCAGCACTTACGCCGCCACATGTCAAGAGGGAGGAATCCTGCTTGGTGGTATACAATGGCCTGCTTTGAATGCCTTGGGTGTCCGAGGGCAAGCCGAAGGGCACGACACTCCGCTGACTGTAGCTTATCAAGCCATTTTCGAGCCGACGAGAAGTAGGCCTCCTGTCCATATGATAGTCTTGATCTTATAAGAGCTCTGGTGATGTTTGTTAGAATAACTGGGCACTTTGCCCATGGTTGGGCAGCCAGTATTTTAAGAAGGTTGATGGTCTTATTTGCTTTGCTTAAGAGATACTTTAAGTGAGCAGTCCATAGTCCATTTGAGGTGAAAAGTACGCCCAGATATTTCACCTGCTGACTGGGTGAGACAACAGATTTATCTAGTGAGAACTGTATCTTTTCTCGATCTTCCAGTTTTCGGTTTGTAAAGACAACGAATACAGTTTTCTCGGCAGAGAGAGTGAAGCCATTCTCCCGCATATAGTTCGCAATGTTATCTATAGCTGTTTGCCACTCTTTAGAGAATTTGTGTTCTGTTTTATAGGTTTTGTTTTGATACTCTTTGCATAGAGCAATATCATCCGCATAAAGCGTCAGTTCGGCTCCATGTGTTTTAATTGTCGATATGTCATGCAGCATAATGCTAAAAAGCAGTGGTGCTATTACTGAGCCCTGTGGCACTCCCATGTCAACTTTGCGAGTGGATGATTTGGCACCTTTATAATCAGTTTGAAAGGATCTGTTCAGTAGAAAGCTTTTTATGTATTGAAACATATTACCACTGATGCCTAATTGCTTCAATTTGAACAACAATCGTTGGTGCCATACTGTATCGTAGGCTTTTTTGATGTCAAAAAAGACAGCAAAGAGAGACTTCTTGCGTGAGAGAGCTTTCTTAATTTTGGAGGACAGTTTTACAATGTGATCCGAGACACCCCTGCCTCGACGGAAACCGGCTTGGCACAGGGGTATTACCTTTTTTCTTTCCATTTCATCTTCTAGTCTGGATTTTAGTATTCTTTCATAGATTTTGCTCAGATGGGAGGTCAGAGATATAGGGCGCCAGTTGGAAGGGTCAGCTCTTGGTTTTCCAGGCTTTAAAATGGGGATCACAACAGCCTCTTTCCAAGCTGAGGGAATCAGGCCAGACTTCCAGCATGTTGAATAAAAATCCAGTAAAAGATTTAATCCTTGGTTTGGTAAATGTTGTATGACCTGATAGTTTATTGGATCAGAACCACAGGCGGATCGGACTTTTGTCACCGATGCTATAGCC
>NC_090257.1:29871239-30007984 GCF_037325665.1 Littorina saxatilis
GCTATTGCAGATAAGCTCACAGCGAATTACAAACTGACGACAAACATTGTGAAAAAGGGAAACTGGATCACACGGGTTCACGATGGCTCAAGGGGTAAGATAAACCACGCAAAAATAAATTCTTTGAAAATTGCTCGCTCTTTGCGGAGGGCACCTAGGATGTTCTCAAGCGGTGAATGTTTAAATGAAAGGGTGTTTGTACTGTGTGTAAACGCCTAACAGTATCTGTGATGGTTTACGGGGAGGCTTACTGTGCCTTTAACAACAGCGCGTCACAAAATGTCACACGTCAAAAAGTACATGAAGTGACCCTTTTAGTCCCAGGAGTTAACTACTGTCTCTCTCAGTTGTATGTTGCATGCTTGTAGAGTTATGAAACTGACTAGGAAAATTAAGTAGCTGACATCTCCTTCATCATCAAGACCTGCTTTTTCCACCTACGACGCATCGCCTCCATCCGTCGCTACCTCACCCAAGACGCCTGTGGCAAGCTGGTTGTCTCCCTCATCTTCAGTCGTCTGGACTACTGCAACTCCCTTCTGGCTGGCCTCCCTGCCTCACCCATTCATGGTCTACAACGAGTCCAGAGCGCTGCTGCCAGGCTGACGCTGAGGAAGACGAAGCGAGACCACATCACCCCCCCTACTTCGCTCCTTGCACTGGCTCCCTGTCAACACCAGAATCTCCTACAAACGGTCCACTCTGGTCTACAAGTGTCTCAACGACTCTGCTCCGAGTACCTTCAATCCTCCCTGGACCGTACACCCAGCCCCCGACCGTCCCCTTCGTTCTGCTGCTGACCCACTCCGCCTTCACATCCCTCGCTCGAAACTCGCATCTGCTGGTCAGCGTGCATTTCCCTCCGCGGGCCCCTCCGTCTGGAACTCCTTGCCGCTTGAGCTTCGCCAGAGCCCCTCTCTTGACGCGTTCAAGAGTAGGTTGAAGACTCAGTTCTTCCCGTAGCTGGCTGCGACTTTCATGTTCGACGTGATGTGTTGTGCCCCAAAAGACATTCTTATGCTGTGCTCTGTGAGAGGTGTTTTCTTCGTGTTTTAATATTATTCTGTTTTGACCTAGCTATTGATGTGTACATTGTTTGTTAAAAAGTTGTTTGTTGTATGTTTATCAGGTTGTTGTTAGTGTGTGATAGGGTTCGTGTCCGTCCTGTAGATGTTAGTTTCGTGTTGTTAGTCCTGTGTTGACAACTCTTCGACAAGCGCTTAGAACTGTACCCACGGAATACGCGCTATATAAGCTTCATATATTGACTGATTGAGTTAGGTGAGAAGCTACGTACGTCTCAATCATCATGATTAACAACAAAGTCTGAGAGAAACGAAGTGTACTATTTCGTATTTATTAAAACGGCCTGAGTTGCGTGAAAGATTGAATAACAACCAAGATAAGACTGTCTAAACGAGAGCGTCCAGTTCATTGGTTTAAACAATGTTTTATTATATCAAACATGGTACAATACAACGATAAACAATAGCTAGCGTCCAAGTTCATTGGTTTAAACAATGTTTTATTATATCAAACATGGTACAATACAACGATAAACAATAGCTAGCGTCCAAGTTCATTGGTTTAAACAATGTTTTATTAAATCAAACATGGTACAATACAACGATAAACAATAGCTAGCGTCCAAGTTCATTGGTTTAACAATGTTTTTATTAAATCAAACATGGTACAATACAACGATAAACAATAGCTAGCGTCCAAGTTCATTGGTTTAAACAATGTTTTATTAAATCAAACATGGTACAATACAACGATAAACAATAGCTAGCGTCCATGTTCATTCGTTGGGGTAGACTGTAAATTAAGATTTAGGACTGCTTGACCTATTTTGGGGTCGGACTTTTGAATTTATTGGATGGAAACGTGATCGGTAATTATCATCTTATGGAAATAAAGAACCTGGTAATTTAACTTGTGTCAGTTGCTTTGAGTGTTTGAGCTTGGTGAGAAAGGGGCACTCTGTATTATTTGACCCCGCCATCAGGGTAGAGTACATTTGGCACTCGGTTACATTTACACAGGCGAAAGATAAAATCGTGACACCGGCTGTCCCCCCCCCCCCCTCCCCCCCCAAAAAAAAAACCTGAAAAAAATTTCTGTCTGTGATTTTGTCTTCTTTTTATATTTAGTCAAGTTTTGACTAAATATTTTAACGTAGAGGGAGAATCGAGACGAGGGTCGTGGTGTATGTGTGTGTGTGTGTGTGTGTGTGTGTGTGTGTGTGTCTGTCTGTCTGTGTGTGTGTGTAGAGCGATTCAGACTAAACTACTGGACCGATCTTTATGACATTTGACATTAGAGTTCCTGGGTATGAAATCCCCAAACCTTTTTTTCATTTTTTTGATAAATGTCTTTGATGACGTCATATCCGGCTGTTCGTGAAAGTTGAGGCGGCACTGTCACGCTCTCATTTTTCAACCAAATTGGTTGAAAATTTGGTCAAGTAATCTTCGACGAAGGCCGGGGTTTGGTATTGCATTTCAGCTTGGTGGCTTAAAAACTAATGAGTGAGTTTGGTCATTAAAAATCTGAAAATTGTAAAAATAGAATTTTTTTTATAAAACGATCCAAATTTACGTACATCTTATTCTTTATTATTTTCTGATTCCAAAAATATATAAATATGTTATATTTTGATTAAAAACAAGCTCTGAAAATTAAAAATATAAAAATTATTATCAAAATTAAATTGTCCAAATCAATTTCAAAACAACTTCATCTTATACCTTGTCGGTTCCTGATTCCAAAAACATATAGATATGATATGTTTGGATTAAAAACACGCTCAGAAAGTTAAAACGAAGAGAGGTACAGAAAAGCGTGCTATCCTTCTCAGCGCAAGTACTACCCCGCTCTTCTTGTCAATTTCACTGCCTTTGCCGTGCGCGGTGGACTGACGATGCTACGAGTGTACGGTCTTGCTGCGTTGCATTGCGTTCAGTTTCATTCTGTGAGTTCGACAGCTACTTGACTAAATGTTGTATTTTCGCCTTACGCGACTTGTTTATATTTAGTCAAGTTTTGACTAAATATCGAGACGAGGGTCGTGGTGTATGTGTGTGTGTGTGTGTGTGTGTGTGTGTGTGTGTGTGTGTGTGTGTGTGTGTGTGTGTGTGTGTGTGTGTGTGTGTGTGTGTGTGTGTGTGTGTCTGTCTGTCTGTCTGTGTGTGTGTGTAGAGCGATTCAGACTAAACTACTGGACCGATCTTTATAAAATTTGACATGAGAGTTCCTGGGTATGAAATCCCCATACGTTTTTTTTCATTTTTTCTATAAATGTCTTTGATGACGTTATATCCGGCTTTTCGTAAAAGTTGAGGCAGCAGTCACGCTCTCATTTTTCAACCAAATTGGTTGAAATTTTGGTCAAGTAATCTTCGACGAAGGCCGGGGTTTGGTATTGCATTTCAGCTTGGTGGCTTAAAAACTAATGAGTGAGTTTGGTCATTAAAAATCTGAAAATTGTAAAAAAATTATTTGTTTTATAAAACGATCCAAATTTACGTACATCTTATTCTTTATCATTTTCTGATTCCAAAAATATATAAATATGTTATATTTGGATTAAAAACAAGCTCTGAAAATTAAAAATATAAAAATTATTATCAAAATTAAATTGTCCAAATCAATTTAAAAACACCTTCATCTTATTCCTTGTCGGTTCCTGATTCCAAAAACATATAGATAGATATGTTTGGATTAAAAACGCGCTCAGAAAGTTAAAACGAAGAGAGGTACAGAAAAGTGTGCTATCCTTCTCAGCGCAAGTACTACCCCGCTCTTCTTGTCAATTTCACTGCCTTTGCCGTGCGCGGTGGACTGACGATGCTACGAGTATACGGTCTTGCTGCGTTGCATTGCGTTCAGTTTCATTCTGTGAGTTCGACAGCTACTTGACTAAATGTTGTATTTTCGCCTTACGCGACTTGTTTACATTTAGTCAAGTTTTGACTAAATGTTTTAACGTAGAGGGGGAAATCGAGACGAGAGTGTGGTGTATGAGTGTGTGTGCGTGCGTGTGTGTGTGTAGAGCGATTGAGAGTAAACTACTGGACCGATCTTTATGAAATTTGACATGAGAGTTCCTGGGTATGACATCCCCGGACATTCTTTTTCATTTTTTTCGATAAATGTCTTTGATGACGTCATATCCGGCTTTTTGTAAAAGTTGAGGCGGCACTGTCACACCCTCATTTTTCAATCAAATTGATTGAAATTTGGCCAAGCAATCTTCGACGAAGGCCGGACTTCGGTATTGCATTTCAGCTTGGTGGCTTAAAAATTAATTAATGACTTTGGTCATTAAAAATCTGAAAATTGTAATTAAAATTATTTTTTTTATAAAACGATCCAAATTTACGTTCATCTTATTCTTCATCATTTTCTGATTCCAAAAACATATAGATATGTTATATTTGGATTAAAAACAAGCTCTGAAAATTAAAAATATAAAAATTATTATCAAAATCAAATTTCCGAAATCGATTTAAAAACACTTTCATCTTATTCCTTGTCGGTTCCTGATTCCAAGAACATATAGATATCATATGTTTGGATTAAAAACACGCTCAGAAAGTTAAAACGAAGAGAGGTACAGAAAAGCGTGCTATCCTTCTCAGCGCAACTACTACCCCGCTCTTCTTGTCAATTTCACTGCCTTTGTCACGAGCGGTGGACTGACGATGCTACGAGTATACGGTCTTGCTGAAAAATTGCATTGCGTTCAGTTTCATTCTGTGAGTTCGACAGCTTGACTAAATGTTGTATTTTCGCCTTACGCGACTTGTTCTGTCTGTAAAGCCGAGGGAAGAGTTAATTGTTTAGTTGTCACAGTATGCCTTCTAACCATACTATACGATGTCGGGAGCAGATATCAGGATACCTAATATATTAAACAACAAGTCACGTAAGGTGAAAATACAACATTTAGTCAAGTAGCTGTCGAACTCACAGAATAAAACTGAACGCAATGCAACGCAGCAAGACCGTATGTACTCGTAGCAGCGTCAGTCCACCGCTCACGGCAAAGGCAGTGAAATTGACAAGAAGAGCGGGGTAGTACTGTAGTTGCGCTGGGAAGGATAGCACGCTTTTCTGTACCTCGCTTCGTTTTAACTTTCTGAGCGTGTTTTTAATCCAAACATATCATATCTATATGTTTTTGGAATCAGGAACCGACAAGGGATAAGATGAAAGCTGTTTTTAAATTGATTTGGAAAATTTAATTTTGATAATAATTTTTATATATTTAATTTTTAGAGCTTGTTTTTAATCCGAATATAACATATTTATATGTTTTTGGGATCAGCAAATGATGAAAAATAAGATAAACGTAAATTTGGATCGTTTTATAAAAAAATAATTTTAATTACAATTTTCAGATTTTTAATGACCAAAGTCATTAATTAATTTTTAAGCCACCAAGCTGAAATGCAATACCGAAGTCCGGCCTTCGTCGAAGATTGCTTGGCCAAAATTTCAATCAATTTGATTGAAAAATGAGGGTGTGACAGTGCCGCCTCAACTTTTACAAAAAGCCGGATATGACGTCATCAAAGACATTTATCGAAAAAATGAAAAAAATGTCGGGGGATGTCATACCCAGGAACTCTCATGTCAAATTTCATAAAGATCGGTCCAGTAGTTTACTCTCAATCGCTCTACACACACACACAGACAGACACACACACACACAGACACACATACACCACAACCCTCGTCTCAATTCCCCCCTCTACGTTAAGAAATTTAGTCAAAACTTGACTAAATGTAAAAACAAGTCAGCCCCAAGGGTCAAGGTCGAGGCTTCTGAAAACGCTGAGTTGGGTCGCGGAGACCGAATGAACTGCCTGATGCGTTATGCAAAGAAATTGGCCGACACGCCCAAACCTATGCCCAGAGTCCGACCCGAGGCGGAAGGGACGGCGGGTCTTGGTCAAGGCAGTCAGATGGCCAAAGTCATGTTCAAGTAAGTGTTCCTGACAGAGTGTACTTACTCCAATGGTACCTGCGATGTGTGGCCCCTCCGATGAGAGGACACCTCCCTTAAAAGGACACCTTCTGGCATCCCTTTGTCTATTAGCTTTACAAAAGTGTACTTGTCATGACACTAGCTAGGGCACGATGGCCTAGTGGTAAGGCGTCCGCCCCGTGATCGGGTCATACCTAAGACTTTAAAATTGGCAATCTAGTGGCTGCTCCGCCTGGCGTTTGGCATTATGGGGTTAGTGCTAGGACTGGTTGGTCCGGTGTCAGAATAATGTGACTGGGTGAGACATGAAGCCTGTGCTGCGACTTCTGTCTTGTGTGTGGCGCACGTTAAATGTCAAAGCAGCACCGCCCTGATATGGCCCTTCGTGGTCGGCTGGGCTTTAAGCAAACAAACAAACAAACAAAGATACTAGCTAGGCCATCTGCAATGTAGGGACAATTGTGGCTGGTCCCAAGGGTGTCCTTTCATCGCTGGGACCACTAATTACAGTAATTTAAAAACGTTTAAGTGAGTGATCCTGGCAATGAGTTTTATTGTTGTTTGTTTACTGTGTTTTTGTTGATGTGTTTTCAAGTTTAAATAGCCCTTGTGGAATTGTCCTGCTTGTTCCCTCTCATTCTGCTATCCTTTGTCACAGACAATGAGTTTACTCCCTTATTAGAGAAATACAAAAATGTTTATCAGTTAGTTTAATTGGTAGAATGGTAACCCCAGACTGACATAAATCTGTGAACATTGAGGAATGAAAGGGAAAGAAGGAGTCTTGAAATAGAGGTAAGTTTACTGAGGTTGTGAACAGAAATCTGAGGCTAGTACGTGTGCATGGTTGAAAGAGCGAGGTATTAGTTTTTATTATACGACGTCACCTTTGGTGGCGACACCGCTACCACAACCACCGTCAACAGTGACAACAGCAGAACTAACTCAGAACCTTGTGGCACGAACATCACACGGCAGAATGTAGCCAACGACATCATGAATCACACAGAACCTTGCAAGAACAGCAACACCCCACAACAGAATTTGACCAACGAACCAGAACCCACACGTATCAGAAGCAAAAAATGCAGCCAACAAAAATGCTAATTATTTCTGCATCTGTTGGCCGAATTACTTAATATTTGGGATACATTAATTGAAGCTTATGCATGACCCTTCAACAAAGTGGCAATTTTAAAGATAATATTATCTGACTTTTGTGAAATCAATACAAACATATTCCAAATTCGGGGATACGACGTTGCGCCAAAAGGCGAGACATCAAAAACGGACACAAATTTTGATACTCAAGTTACGTCTTGGAAGTTTGCTTTTCTTTACCAAATATATATGCTTTTTGTAAACTTCATACCAGTAGAGGGAAAAGATAACTGATCATTGCACAGTTTGACATTACTTGATTGTATAATGTTGGTCAGTTATGATATAACAGATCATTCGAATAACCCCAAAAGGTAACCACCTGGAGGGCTTAAATTTGGTTAGTTCAAAACTCGTACTGTTGAGTCGATCCCCGAATCGGTTTGGACACTTTTCTTGAAATTGCACAAAAGCCGAACCATTTGACCTACGAAAGTCAAAAGTGTGCCAATGTCTCATATCTTGTTGAACTTAACTATGTTGCCAGTTCTTGTTGCAACAGACGTCGGAACAGTTGATACCTACAACCGTGATTCTGTTTTTCATGAACTTGTGATCCATAAATAATGTAGCCAGAAGATACGCTGCCATTCGGGCTCTCTCAGCAACGTTAAATTTTACCAATAAAAATGGAACACATATAATACAATAGAAACAAACTGATCTGAACTGCAAACAGAGCAAAAGAGTAGAGTGAGATAAAGTAACGACAACAAATATTGTGCTATGGGAGATCTGAACCATCCTAGAGCGTGAACTACAGTATGTCTGCACTTATCTCAGTATCAGTAATCCTGCTTTATTTTATTTAAGTTGCAAGGTAATTCAGCGTGTGTGTGCGTGTGTGTGTGTGCGTGTGTGTGTGTGTGTGTTTGAAAGTGGGCTCTTGCACTGCTGTCACCCCCCCTCCCGCACTCCTCGCACCCCCTGGCGTCTTCTTGCGATCAGAGGAGCTTGAAACAGTCGTGCCGAAAGTGTGCTATCTATGTCTCAGATCTTGTTGAACTCAACTTTGTTGCCAGTTCTTGCAACCGTTATTCTGCTTTCCATGAACCTATAAATAATCTAGCACGAAGACACGCCGGCATTCGGGCTCTCCGTGAGGGAACGGAGAAGAAGAAGAAGAAGAAGAAGGTATCCTCCTCTACTCGGATGATCCTCTGACCATGGCGTCAGCTCGTTTCCGGATGATCGGTGTTGTGCTGTTTGTGGTGGCGTTAAGCGGTGAGTATCACAGTGGGCATGAATTGTACCGGAGTTGATCATTTGTTAATGAATATATTTGAGCACCCTATCCGTGTCTAATTGAATTTATTCTTATTCCTCTTACATTTTTGGGGACTTCATGTGCATGCAGGCTGCTTCAACGCATGTTTGTTTGGCCTTGTCTTTCTTTCGTTGTTTTGCTGTCTCATAAATTCCCTTGTAATATTCAGTCCAATAATATACATGTACCCGAATTATTTTTTGTTCGGGCTATTCTTCGGAGCTTTGTACAATTTTGTGACATGCATTTCTAGTCCTTTAAATGATTATTACGTATATAAAATGACAACTGGAATGTATTCTCTTCACTTTTTTCGGTAATACTTCAGTTAGATAATGATACAAACTTTCAACAAAAAAACAAAGAACATATTTTTGTGTTCTTAAAATTTTTTTTGTTGGTATTCAAATCCATGTCACAACTTTTGGGTTTCCATTTGAGAAATGGGATGTACTTTGAAACCATTGTCATTTACTGAATGTAGACGAACAAAATGTACAAGAATATTTGTATTCTTTCTCTGTAGGCCAAGAATAAAAATGGCACCAGTATTTATTAATGAAATCAATTTGTATCAAGCCGTTGTTAAAATGTCTTAGTTCATTTTTTTTTTAAACAAGATTTTATTAATGAAATACAGGGTGGCATGTATTTACGATATAAACATTTGTGGCCACACAACAAGCTAAGCTTATATTAAGTGTGGTTATAAATATGTACATCTAGATAGGAATTGTTATTTGACGTTATGTCAAGGTCATAGAATCACTTATACCCTTATGAGAACGCAAGACAGACACGATACAATTTTTACACACACACACACACACACACACACACACACACACACACACACACACACACACACACACACACACACACACACACACACACACACACACACACACACACACACAAAAGAGGAACAAATGCAGCAAAAGAATTAGAGGATGTGACAGAGGACGGGAAGGACTGCAATATCGGGGAGATCCAGAGGGAGGAGGGGGGGGGAGGGGTGTCAGAGAGACGATGAGATACTTTCGTAGACTTGCTAGATCAATGCTTCAGCAGCAGCAAAAATTTCATTTACATTGTCGTACAAACTAATTAAGCTGAGGTTAGTCATGTGAATACACAGAAAAACCTTTAATAAAAAAGATTCACTCAAAACTTGAACTTCAGTAAAAACGTAAAACAGCATGACCTGCCAATAATCAAATACTGGATCTTTGAAATGGTGACCACAGGGTAATCAAAATCTATCACTTAACCTCTATGTACCTTTTCGAATATTTCAATGTTTTTGGTAAAACGTAGGTTTAGCAGACCAAACAATAAACATTGTACATTTTGATGATAATTCGGTAAAGTGTGGATAGTTAGTCTTCGGACATCATCGTAATTACTACAAAATAATAAATAATGTTCAACATTTTTATTTCGATATCCGCACTGACAAGTCGGGTTATCACTTAAGTGGCGTTTCACCATATCATCATTTAAATCGCTCATTTCTAATCTTAGTCTGCAGTGTGAAATTCCGTCTTTTCTCTTGCCATAATAATATTGAGGAGGAACTTTACTATCTGAACGACATTAAAACTGTTTAAACTGGCTAATTGATTTTGTTAATTTGATATTATCTGGTAGAGAATTCCATGTTCGGGTACTGCTGGGAACAAATGACTTATCATACAATTCAGTTCTGTGTGGTGGTACGACCCGTTCAAGTGGGTTTCGTCTATGATAGGGGTTCACAGTCGAGCCAAGAGGAGGCAATCAATCAGCCACGTTCTGAGAACATTTCCCATGTACCATTTTATGAAACAAAATTAATTTATGTTTTTCCCGTCTTAGTTTTAAACTACTGAAGCCTGATTCGTCATATAATTTTTGGTGGCTTGTTCCTTTAACTGCTCCGACAATTACCCTTAAGGCCTCGAGATGGAGCTGTTCCAGAATGTTAGATAAAACTTCTGTACAACTGTCCCAGACGACATCGGCGTAGTCAAAGTGTGGTGATACGTAGGATTTATACATAGTTTCTAAAGATTTTCTACTAAACCTGTGCTAATAAAATCTCAAACAATTAGTCAATAACATTACTTTACTTGCAATACTGTTAATATGAACATTCCACTTACAATCATTTTGTAAAAAAACCGCCCAAGTGTTTGTGGTTGGCTGTCACGATTTAGTGACATGGATCGAGAAAGGGTCACTCTGTGGGGTGCCTTCCTCGAATGCGATAGAAAGCGCCTGTGCTTTCTGTCAACGGCTGGGTTTTAGCTGACAGAGCATAGCGAACACGGGTATTTCGTGTTGCACGGATTTCACGTGGGTGATATCTGCTGTCAGGGCAAAACTGGCGATAGCTGAACTTGGAACGTGACAAGGTGAGTCACGTGATTTTGTCAAGGTTGTCTGTGTGAGACATGTTAACTACACACTCGAAACTCAGCGGCTAGAGAGAACAGTCGGTGTCTTATTTTTCCTACAAGTTTGATGGTCTTCAACGCGTTGACTGCTGCTCTGTATTTCAACGTGCCGTGCTGCTTGCCAGTTGGGCTTCAAGGAATTTCCATTAAAGACCACTTTCTCTTTGTTTACATGCTGGCTGACTGTCGGGGCGTCAAGGTTTCTTCGCTGTGCGGGGAAGGGATTTTCACCGCATAAGGATTCAGCGCAAGAGGAAGAATGGCTGTATTCCCGTTGACGAACGGGGGTCATTCAAAAGGAAGCGGATTCGCTTAAAAGAGAGCTACCTACATTAGGCTGTTGAGGTAATAAATCATTATTTAACGCTGTTGACGAGTCTGTGTTTGTGGAATGAAATACTCTCTGTTGTTCTCTCCAGGTTAGCGCATAATTTGCTCTTTGGGACGCTAAAATACTAACCTGTATATGGTTTTTTGCAGATATGGAGAGAAGGAAGGAAAATGGCTGATTTGTTGTTGTAAAAGTTCGTTTGTGCAGGCCCACGTGCTCGATGAAGTATGTCAAGGTGACATGTTTAAAGGTGGTGTGTGAAGGGTTGCGTGGCATGTTTAGTGCACCAATGCTTTTTGTTGCAGCTTATTAATACTGTCTACGGTACGACGGTCTACATAACCTGTCCACGGTACCACGGCCGACGTACTACTGTCAACATTAACCTGCTAACCTGGTGTACTGGTGTCTTGGTGGTTGCTGTCGCTGTCGTCGTCCTGCCCATCTACGCGTCTTCTACATATTTCTGGTCGACTACGGGGAGGACCTTCAGCGACTACCGGCACGGTTGGCCTGGTGGTAAGGCGTCCGCCCCGTGATCGGGAGGTCGTGGGTTCGAACCCCGGCCGGGTCATACCTAAGACTTTAAAATTGACAATCTAGTGGCTGCTCCGCCTGGCGTCTGGCATTATGGGGTTAGTGCTAGGACTGGTTGGTCCGGTGTCAGAATAATGTGACTGGGTGAGACATGAAGCCTGTGCTGCGACTTCTGTCTTGTGTGTGGCGCACGTTATATGTGACCCTCCACCACGAAATGAGTCGCATGTCACCTCGCGCGGTTCTGCGCTAGGCTTAATATAAGTCCGGGGAGTGTCTGGTAACAGTGTGAGGGTCACCTTAGTCACAGGCTTGTAACTCAAACAGTTTTCGCTCTTATCTAAAACGGTTTTCACCACTGGATAGAGCATAAAAAACTCTTTAGGAAAATGTAAAAATATAAAAATCATGCAAAGGTGACATGCGACTCATTCCGTGGTGGAGGGTCACATATGTCAAAGCAGCACCGCCCTGATATGGCCCTTCGTGGTCGGCTTGGTGTTAAGCAAACAAACAAACAAACCTTCAGCGACTGAGTGAGGCGCCTGATGTCTCCACTGTTCCCTGCTTCCGTTGCCACGCTAGCCGGCACTACATGCAACGCGGGAGCAGTGTTGTGGAGACTACAGACTAATTACGGACCGCCCACTCAGTGGCAAAAAGCTAAGTTGCACCATGTCTTTTGCACCCTTCTTACCACCGAGTCATCTGTAATATTTATGATTATACTCGAGTGGTGACGACGTGGGGTGTATGACACCTGTATGAGCTAGCACTTTAAGGCAGACAGCTATATTTCCTAACTATACACGGGATCATCGTGTTATTATTATTTTCTGTACTTTAACTGGCATTTTTGTCAGTGACCACTTGTGTTTACGTTTGAACGTAAAAAGAACATCTTTTGGAGTGAAGTCTCGAGGGAGGTGGCGTGATATTACATAAACAGGCGTCTGAAACTTATACTTTTGTTGATTCTATTTATTTGTATGACTGCGAGAGTGGATCGTGGTGTGGTTAGTTAGTTAGAAGTAACTAACCGTTCATAATCACCTTATTGTGATATTGAAACGTGACATTGGCAGTGTCCTGAACATCAATGTCATTAAATGTCAAACAATCAAAATAGCAATCACGTCGTTTAAAGTTTAGCAGCTCAGTTTTTTCATTATCAAATTTTACCTTCCAGTCGTTGGCCCATCTACTTAATTCCTGTAAATCCGAGTTCAAAATGTCTTTACGCAATTGGGAATCGTTCATTGATAGGTACATGCTTGTGTCATCTGCGAACAATTTAACAGTGGATTGAACATTTAAGACAATATCGTTTATATACATAAAAAAACATTAGTGGCCCCAGCACAGATCCCTGGGGAACTCCAGCTGGTACAGTCTGTGGGGCCGACATGTGTCCTTTTACAACAACGCTCTGTAATCGATCATTTAAATAACTTCTAATCCAACGTAATAAGCGTCCTCTTATGCCAATGGCCTCTAATTTGTACAATAGGCCTTTGTGCCACACACGGTCAAAGGCTTTTGACATATCCAAAAAAATGGCTTGTGTTGAGAGTCCCTTATCAGCAGCTGTACATAGATCATTGTAGGTGCAGAGTAACTGGTTTACAGTCGAGTCACCTGGTATAAAACCAGATTGCACAGGCGTTATTATGTTATTCAACTTCACAAAATTAAAGATATGGTTGTGGACACACTTTTCAAACTTTCCCCACACAGCTTAACAGAGATATAGGTCTATAATTCAAACAACTCATTTTGGATCCTTTTTTAAATATAGGAGTAACATGTGCATGTTTCCGTAATATAGGGTGTTGTCCTTCTTTCAGGCAACGATTAAACAGCGCTGTAAGCGATGGTGAAATAATACTGATTGCTGCTTTAAGTAGCATATTATGTACGTGATCTGGGCCGCATGCTTTACTAATATCAATATATATATTAATATATTTTAACATCGAACGCAGAAGAAGAAGAAGAAGACTAATATCAAGACTTTTTATAATGTTAATCACCTCTTCGACGGACAGATTTATCTCGCTCAATTCACAATCAAGGAAAGGAACAATTGGCAGGTCATCAGTTACATTATTCAGAGTGGCTTGCTGTACAAAAAAGTCGTTAAAAACGTTTGCCTTTCTTTCATTATCATAATAAATGTTACCGTTATGCTCAATAGGTGGTATTTCATCAGAACCAATTCCTTTCTTGTCCATAAACCTTTTTACAATTTTCCACCAATCTTTTTTATTTATATTGTCAGTTACATATTTTCGAATCCATTTCATTGTAATAGTCTGTTATCCGTTCTCTTTTCTTGTCGGTTACGTAATTTCGTACCTCGCGAAATATTTGCCAATCTTCTGGTAAGTTTGTTCTCTTTGCTTTGGCATGAATCCACTTTCGTGTAGTTATGAGTGACAATGTATCAGCGTTTATCCACGGCGCGTCTTTAGGGCTAACTGTTATCGTTCGGACAGGCATATGCTGTTTGGCGATGTTCATAAGAGTAACTGAAAAAATATCGGCGCAATCATCGATAGAGTTGTTTCCGATAATTTCATTCCAATTTACATCTGATAAATCTAGACAAAAATGTTCTACGTTTAATCTGTCATAATTATATATAGTTCTTTTAAATGGCTGCTGGGTCTTTGCTGTATTATGAATAACACATGGTACGCTATGGTCACTGACTGCATATGGGTGCCAGTACGTCGACGCTCTTTACTAAATGGAGTGTTTGAGTTAAAATCAGGTCCAGACAGGTGCTACTGTTGTTCGTAATTCTGGTTGGCATGTTCACAATCTGATGCAGTTGGAATAAATGTAGAATGTCTACTAGGTGCGGTGTCGGCACGTTGAAAAAGTCGTAGTTAAAGTCGCCAAGGACAATGATTTTTTTCATGGTATCGTTCGCAAGTTGAATGCTTTCTTTAATAAGGTCCCAGTACGGTACGGTTACGTTAGGTGGGCGATAAAAAGAACCGATGAGAAGACTTTCTTAGTTCATTAAAGACATATCACCTTTGTAACATGGTTTCCCCTGGTACTCATCTCTGGAGAATATAACCCTTTCCATATTTGAATTTTTCAATGGGAATTTTTGTTAAGAAATACAATAATTTAGGAAATATTGTTAACATGTTCTGTTTTATTAAGGGTATTCAGGTGGTATTTTCTTGTTTTCACTACCTATTTTATTCATGTTTGTATTACTTAGTTAGTGGAAGAATCTTTTGTAATGTATGTTTGATGGTGTATGCTTTTAATTAAGCGTTGCTGACTATGAATGTAGATGTAAATGCTTGTATAACTGTGTTTTAAATTTAAATGTGTCAAGCGCAAAGAGCATAATTGTAAAGTTATGATGTTGCGCTATATAAATGCTCATTTATTATTATTATTATTATAAATATGTCTGATAACTCAAATGTTCCCTAAAATAACCAAACAAAACACAATTTTCATTTAAATTGTTAAAATAAAATTTCTCATAATGTAACCGAGTGCCGAAACACCAATCACCTTTGAAGGCGAAGTCCAATCAAACAGGATTGAGAATTTTAGAGCTTATTTCTAAGCCCTATAATATCTGTTATGCATTCGCAAAGGAATCCATGAACATACAAAGAGACAAAAACCGCCAGACCCCATCACAAACAGAACTCTACAATCCACAGGTGTTGCCTTGCGAGCTATAAATAGCTCGCAACTTCTGAGGCGAACAACTCTGCAGAGTCTGCTGTGAAGGGCGACGGTAGTCTCCCTGTCACAATAACAAAATCTGTGCTTTACTCTCCATTCATCTCCTGGTGGCAATAGAACAAAACAAGTCGCGTAAGGCGAAATTACTACATTTAGTCAAGCTGTGGAACTCACAGAATGAAACTGAACGCACTGCATTTTTTCACAATGACCGTAGTCCGCCGCTAGTGCAAAAGGCAGTGAAAGTGACGAGCCTGTTTGACGCGGTAGCGGTTGCGCTGCGCTGCATAGCACGCTTTACTGTACGTCTCTTCGTTTTAACTTTCTGAGCGTGTTTTTAATCCAAACATATCATATCTATGTTTTTGGAATCAGGAACCGACAAGGAAAAAGATGAAATTGTTTTTAAAACGATTTCGAAAATGTAATTTTAATGATAATTTTTATATTTTTAATTTTCAGAGCTTGTTTTTAATCCGATTATAACATATTTATATGTTTTTGGAATCAGAACATGATAAAGAATAAAATAAAAGTAACTTTGGATCGTTTTATACAAAAATAATTTTAATTACGATTTTTAATGACCAAAGCCATTAATTAATTTTTAAGCCTTCATGCTGAAATGCAATACCAAAGTCCGGCCTTCGTCGAAGATGGCTTGGCCAAAATTTCAATCAATTTGATTTAAAAATGAAGGTGTGACAGTGCCGCCTCAACTTTTACAAAAAGCCGGATATGACGTCATAAAAGACATTTATTGAACAAAAAGAAAAACATCTGGGGATATCATACCCAGGAACTCTCATGTAAAATTTCATAAAGATCGGTCCAGTAGTTTACTCTGAATCGCTCTACACACACACACACACACACACACACACACACACACACACACACACACACACACACACACACACACACACACACACACACACACACACACACACACACTGACACACACACACACATACACCACGACCCTCGTCTCGATTCCCCCTCTATGTTAAAACATTTAGTCAAAACTTGACTAAATGTAAAAAGAATTCTAAAGGGTGATCAGTTGATTATAAACCTCACACCTGCAGTTGTTGGGTACATACTAAACTGAACAAATCAAAATTGCACCCATTTTTGTACCCCAACTAAAACATTCATTGCCGTCTCATTTCATTGAAACTTTATATGCCATTAAAGGCCCTTCACTTGGTAATCTGGGACACTCTTCGGATCAAAGATTACCGTTATTGGTATCACGTGACCGCCGCCGAGGTAAGGATACCCCAAAATTCGATCTGACAAAAACGTCAGGTGTCAATTAAAAAAATCGGCGTATTACCACTGGGCCACTGCGCCCGTCATTCATCGGTATGAGACACACATCATTCAAATCATTTTTATTCAAAATGTGCTGAACATTCGCATCAATCTTTTCAACTTTTTTTACAATTTACAATACAAAACTAATTATTAAAAACACGAATAAAATTACCACGAATTATATTCTCAACTTTGCACATTTCCAAGACACTCATTCACTTGTGCAGAGAATTATACTTTTGAAAAATAAATAGTAAAACAAATTTTCACCAAATTAATGAAAATCAACGTGTTCAACTGTAAATATATCATTCCTTCTGTTTGAAACACTAATTCTACTTCATCACCAAAGCTCTTTTTAAGAGGATAATTTTTTTCCCAATGTTTTGACATGAAACTGACGAATGAAATTTTCATCTCTCTCCCACCTATTTTTCACGTTGTCATTTGTATATGATTCATGCACGTATCTCAATTCCATCTTCAAATAAAGATTTTATTTTATTTCATCTCTCCAACCTATCTTTCACGTTGTCATTTATATATGATTCATGCAAGCATCTCAATTCTATCTTCAAATAAAGATTTTATTTTATTTTTTGGTTGCGCAATCCTCTCGCATCATACTAAAACGTTATTGATAAAACTGATTCATAAACTCGCAAAAGCAGTATCATAGTCCCATTACATTCCTTCCTCAAAACCATCATTCTATAGCACTGTAAGTTAGTCAACCTTCAGACGTGACAAAATTGTTACCATGGTGTGAATACATGCATTGTAAACTTGGCCAAAAAAGTATAGCAAACCCAAATTAAAGCATTTATCCCCGTGTCATTTCATTAAAACTTTACATGCCAATTACGGCCGTTTACTGAACCTTCAGGATTATCTTTTGGATTAAATATTTCTTGTACAGGGATCACGGGACCGCCGCCGGCTCAAGTAAGGGTACCCTCAAATCGACCAGACAAAAACGGAAGAGCCGAATGAAAAATCGACAAAAAATCACAACAGGCAAAACGTTACAACTTTGACATACGAGAAGAAGGTCAAACCAATTATCTACCCTGAACAGATTGTTTTGTTTTGCTACCTTGCGTATTCCAAAAGGCGTTCCTGAAGGTTAAGTGAACGGCTATAACTGACATGACATGACACGGGAATTAATGCTTTAATTTGTGTTTGAAATTTGTTGCAATCATTTTTTGGCCAAGTTTATTTGGAGTACCTGAGACGCCTTATCACTGTACAGCGCTGGAGGCGTATCAGTGGGACGGAGGCTCTGAAGACAAGGCGAAGATGACGGCATGTCTAGGAGGCAAAGCGTCCTTCCCTTGGTCTATCTTGACGGGAAGTGAGACTATTGTCAACACTGCGTGGAGCTTTCAGGTTCGCCGAATTAGCTTCAATATTTTAGCAAAACTTTGATACAACACAAACCATTTGTGAGTGATGGAAACAGGTAACTAACTACAGGCTCAATTGTACAGAAGTTATTTCACGATTAAAATTTGATATATTTCCTAAAACAAGCTGATTCAGTTTTTCAAAAGAAAAGAAGAAAACAAGACTGTTTACATTGATGTCATATAGAGTTCGGGGAAAGGGTATAACGTGTTCCGCTTTAACCTGCTTCGTCAGCTTCATTAACTTACGGTTCGAAATACTTATATATATATTTTTCCAAGACATTCTGTCAGTCTCTCTCTCTTTCTCTCTCTCTCTCTCTCTCTATCTCTCACTCTCTCTCTATCTCTCACTTTCTCTCTCTCTCTCACTTTCTCTCTCTCTCTCTCTATCTCTCACTTTCTCTCTCTCTCTCTATCTCCTCCTCTCTCTCACTCTCTCACTCTCTCTATCTCACTCTCACTTTCTCTTTCTCTCTCACTCTCTCTCTCTCTCTCTCTCTCTCTCTCTCTCTCTCTCTCTCTCTCTCTCTCTCTCACTGTCAATGTATTACAATAAATTGATCAGGCAATATTTTCTCCAGGCACCGGACAAGGAAAAGACAATCATAGCAACCTACCAAAGCACACATTTCTACGCGGTGGACACCGTTCGTTTAGGTTTTCTCGCCAACGCGGGACTGTCTGTACGCTTCGCCAGACCTCAGGATTCCGGCAACTATTCTGTGCGAGTGCTGCTTCAGCAAGCAAAGTCGTCCGAGCTTGTTTTTGCTGAGAGGACGGTGACGCTGTCTGTTACCGGTAATTTGCTTTTTGGTGTGATCAGTCACTGATGGCTTTCTATAATGAGCATCAACTACCTACAAGCGTTGATGAAGATACAATAGCGTAAAGCAGTATGATTGCTACAATTGTCAATTTGCATTATTATTTTATGTATGTACAGATTTTATGATTGGAAAAACAATTAGGACTATTTCATTTCAAGGAGCCACTGTATCACTCGGGGATCAACTGTGGCCGGAAAAGTACAAACAAATGTTCGTAGGTAATAATGTACTGTGAACGCGGCCATATCATTTAGCACATTCACTGTTCGTTGCAGACTTACCCCTGGCAGCTGCGCAAGATGGCTCCTTCTACGTCACACTGAGTGACGCAGTTCGAGATGACGTCACACAGGACTGGACACTGCAGCTACATTGTGGTCAATTCGTGGACCTTGGTCAACCCCCTGTTCAAGATGTCGCCTGGAAGGTATGTGTGTGTGTGTGTGTGTGTGTGTGTGTGTGTGTATGTGCGTTTGTGTGTGTATGTATGTATGTATGTATGTATGTATGTATGTATGTATGTATGTGTGTGTGTGTGTGTATGTGCGTGTGTGACCTGTCTGTCTGTATGTTTGTATTACTATATCATGTTTTTGTCTGTCACAATCACAAACTCAGTTGTATTACAACTGAAGCATTTAGTTTTGACAGTGGACACACGTACAGCACGACCTCAATCGACAGAACGTCAACTTTATCTCTGTGAGGACAGTGCATGCTTTCAATTTTCTATTTCACCACTTGCTTCTGCATTGTCGTTCCTTACTTGTTGTCTACTTCATATTATCATTAATTTTCTCTCAATTCTCTAGATGTTGAATATTGATTGTCTAACAGACGCCATCAGGTGAGGTGAGAAACAGCAGCTACCAGGACAATGGCACGTTCGTCCTGTCTGTGCCCAGCCCTGTCCAGGGAGGTAACTATTCCTGTCGTCTGCCCCCCTCCGCCCCCGCTGTCCGCTGTCTGACTGCTACCTCCCCGCTGAACGCTGCAGCCCAGCTCTACGTGGACGACAAGGACGCCATTTTGTTGTTCTGTGAGGCCCGCCAGAGGGAGCTAGAGCAGGAGAAAAAGGACCAGGCGAACCTTCTTGAACACCAGGTGATGCAGATCTCGCAACAGAATGAAACCATAGAAGACGTGATGCTAGTGAACAAAGACCAGTCGATGCAGATCTCGCAACAGAATGGAACCATAGAAGACATGATGCAAGTGAACAAGGACCAGACGATGCAGATCTCGCAACAGAATGGAACCATACAAGACATGATGCAAGTGAACAAGGACCAGGCGAATCTTCTTCAACACAAGGAGAACCTTCTTAAACACCAGGCGATGCAGATCTCGCAACAGAATGGAACCATGGCAGAAATGAAAGCTAAACTTGTTGAGGTGATGCAAGCAAACAAGGACCAGGCGAATCTTCTTCAACACAAGGAGAACCTTCTTAAACACCAGACGATGCAGATCTCGAAACAGAATGGAACCATACAAGATGTGGTGCAAGCAAACAAGGACCAGGCGAATCTTCTTCAACACAAGGAGAACCTTCTTAAACACCAGGCGATGCAGATCTCGAAACAGAATGGAACCATGGCAGACATGAAAGCTAAACTTGTTGTGGTGATGCAAGCAAACAAGGACCAGGCGAATCTTCTTCAACACAAGGAGAACCTTCTTAAACACCAGGCGATGCAGATCTCGAAACAGAATGGAACCATAGAAGATATGGTGCAAGTGAACAAGGACCAGGCGAATCTTCTTCAACACAAGGAGAACCTTCTTAAACACCAGGCGATGCAGATCTCGAAACAGAATGGAACCATCCAAGACATGGTGCAAGTGAACAAGGACCAGGCGAATCTTCTTCAACACAAGGAGAACCTTCTTAAACACCAGGCGATGCAGATCTCGAAACAGAATGGAACCATGGCAGAAATGAAAGCTGAACTTGTTGAGGTGATGCAAGCAAACAAGGACCAGGCGAATCTTCTTCAACACCAGGCGATGCACATCTCGAAACAGAATGGAACCATAGAAGATATGGTGCAAGTGAACAAGGACCAGGCGAATCTTCTTCAACACCAGGCGATGCACATCTCGAAACAGAATGGAACCATGGCAGAAATGAAAGCTGAACTTGTTGAGGTGATGCAAGCAAACAAGGACCAGGCGAATCTTCTTCAACACCAGACGATGCAGATCTCGCAACAGAATGGAACCATCCAAGACATGGTGCAAGTGAACAAGGACCAGGCGAATCTTCTTCGACACCAGACGATGCAGATCTCGCAACAGAATGGAACCATCCAAGACATGGTGCAAGTGAACAAGGACCAGGCGAATCTTCTTCAACACCAGGCGATGCAGATCTCGCAACAGAATGGAACCATACAAGACATGGTGCAAGTGAACAAGAACCAGGCGAATCTTCTTCAACACCAGGCGATGCACATCTCGAAACAGAATGGAACCAAGGCAGAAATGAAAGCTGAACTTGTTGAGGTGATGCAAGCAAACAAGGACCAGGCGAATCTTGTTCAACACCAGGCGATGCACATCTCGAAACAGATTGGAACCATTTCAGAAATGAAAGCTGAACATGTTGAGGTGATGCAAGCAAACAAGGACCAGGCGAATCTTCTTCAACACCAGAAGGGAATCATAGGAGAGCTGAAAGCTGGCCTTCTCAATCTGACCACACAGTTATCTACACTGACTAAGACTGTCAAGGTCCCATTGACAGAAAGTGAGTGCACAATACGAAAGAGATTTAACACGAAGTAAGATACCATTATTGATTTAAAAGATTTGATGTTCTAGTAGAATTGTTGTCTTTTTGGCTTTCTTTTGCCTCCTGAGTTTTGTTTAAAAGATTAAATGAGAGGGCCTTGTCCATTTTCTTCACAACGCTATTTGGCACGGTCTCGTTGCTCAAGCAGATACAAAGATTTGGATTGAAATAGTTTCAAAATTACCATCGATTTAATTGGTTAGTATGTTTGTCTGCTTGTCGGCGGCGAACCTGGCTGCGTGGTTTCCCATCACAGAAGGTGAATCGGGCACTTCTTCTTCTTCTTCTTCTTCTTCTTCTTCTTGTCTTTTTGTGCGGTCGGGGGATGCGATCCCCTCGGTTCGTTGAATGGTTATATTATTGTCATTGAACAGTGACATTTTTTTTCTACGTTCAGGAGATCCCGCGTACGTTTGTTTCGTGGAATGGTTACACTATCGTCACTGAACAGGGGTATTTTTTGTCTAATGTAATTTTCAGGAAATGATTCAAACTGTTTGGACTGGTTGAAACTCGATCCACAAAGCGCAATCCGCACAGTCTACATCTCAGGAGATCCAATCACTGTCTACTGTGATCAGACCACGGACAACGGAGGATGGATTGTATGTGTGTGTGTGTGTGTGTGTGTGTGTGTGTTCGTGTGTGTTGGTGTGTGTGTGTGTATGTGTGTGTGTGTGTGTGTGTGTGTGTGTGTGGGTGTGTGTTCGTGTGTGTTGGTGTGTGTGTGTGTATGTGTGTGTTGGTGTGTGTGTGTGTATGTGTGTGTGTGTGTGTGTGTGTGTGTGGGTGTGTGTGTGTGAATGGCAGTTGGGGTTGGGGATGGGGGTTTGGGTTGCGTTGGTACTTGCGTTTGTGGTGAGTGAGTATGCATGCATGAATAGCAAATTCAAATCGGTGGTTACATGCAAAGGAAACGTTGGCAGTATTTGTATTAATAATTTGTCTGTAGACATGCGAAGTACTCGTCATAAAAGTTTTAAAGCACGTCATAACAGTTTTAAAGCTATTACGTGATTTTATTTAACGTAGGGGAAGGGTTCCTAATATGGACCACGTTTTGTTTCACGCTGATAACTAGCTTGTTTTCTTGCGAAGAAGTTTCATTTTGTGTTTGGTAGTCCTTCTCTCTTAGGTTAACCGTTAGGCCTAATTAGAGTGAAATAGCTTTGATAGACATTCAGCAAAAATTAAATACAGAAAAAATCACAAAGGGTCCATATTAGGAGCCTGGGCGCCTAATATGGACCAGTAAAGCGGCCTTCACGAATCACTGTAAAAAGTCCCCTATACTTCAAAATAACATGATACAACTTAGTGTACAAGTCAGCCTAATCAAAATATGCTCTACATTTATCTGTTTAAGGTTGATGAGAGCATTATTTGAAGCACACCAGGAAACTAAAGAAGCTTATCAAAAACAGAGTGAAAATAAGTGAAATTATCAACTTCCAGTTCCACGAAAAGAAGACTTTTTGTTGCATGTTTTTTAAATCTCGAGGGCTAGTTATAGGCAGAGTGTTATCGGTTATTTCCAGCAGGCTTCTTAATGAATTAATGAAAATAGCCTTTAGATTTTATTTTCTTCGATTTGTTGAAGGTGGTCCATATTAGGGGACTCGCACATACTTTGAGATTTTGCTATTATTTTTTGTTTGCAGTAGAAACTCAGGGTCAACACTGCTAAAATGTAACAAATACGGTTTTAGCTGTCATACATAGCAATTTTTGTGTGATAAAAGCTTTGGCTGTGGACAGAAACAAGTCCGTTTTAGGTGGCAAATTTAGAGTGAACGCTGCCAAAAGTGAGAAAAAAAAGAAAAAGCCTAACGGTTTTCAGATTTGTGTTTTCGCAACTGTTTTGACATGTGCAAGTTATCCAGAGAGGGTGAATACAGCGAATAAAACGTTTTTGAGCGCTCTAGCGCCGTTAGTTTGTCAGAACAGAAGGTGGTCCATATTAGGAGCTGGTCCATATTAGGAGCCCTTACCCTAAGTATATACTCCAATGACGTGCTTTAAAACTTTGTTCGGAACATTACATCAGTATAAATATAAGATTTCTTATAGTCCTGTATGTTGCGCTCATTGCAATTCAGACTGCTTTCTCACTGGGGACAGCGAGCTGCCACAGTACGGCGCTACCCGTTTCTTTGTTTTCTTCTTTTTCCTTCATGCGTGTATTCACGTTTCTAAGTCCTAAGATTTTCGTTGTGAACTTGGTTTTTTATCGCGTGCGTGCGTGCACACGGGAGTTTTTCGACACCGAAGAGAGTTTGCACAAATTTGACTGCACAAATAAAGCCCTCGACGAACGTGGGGATCGAACCCAAACCAATAGCGACAACTGGTTTTGAAGCCAGCACCTCTACCGACTCAGCTCTTCCCTGTCCCATCTCAACAAGTACCTGTATTTTTCCACAAATGATTTGAAGTACGTCTGGTATGAAGGCAAACGATTCTTGAAGGTTTTAAAGAAATCAACCAAGTCATAAGTAATATTCAGCGCTTTTGGTCATGGTACCCCTCATCATTAACACAAAAAGTCTGGGTTTTGTCCGCTCATACGTTTGACACCTGCAGCAGTAGGAATTTCATAACACGGAAAATACGCAAGCTAGCTAAACGAAACATAGTGTTCTCGGTAGATCATTGATTTGACTTCCCCCTTCGTATGTAACAGTTGCCATGTAGTGTCTACTACGATTTTTCATCGATTTTTATTTGGCCGCTTCCGTTATTTTCATGTCGATTTTGGGGATACCTTTACTTGCGCGGCGGTCACGTGATCCATGTAAAAGAACTGTTTAATCTGAAGGGTTTTCCAGATAGTCAAGTCAAATCCTTTAAATGGCATATACAGTGTGAATGAAATGACGCAGGAATTAATGCTTCAATTGGGGTGAGAAATTTGTCGTAATAACGATTTTACTTGCACACAGGAGTTGAACGAGGGTCAAAGAGAAACAGTTCATGGGATACTCCTAACGAACTCGCAAATACGTGCACGCACTCCCATGCACGCACACCCATGCACGCACACCCATGCAACACACCTATACACACACACCCATGCACGCAAGCGTCAACTCACTAATACCGCTCTTTGTTTGCAGGTCTTCCAGAGAAGACAAGACACCTCTGTGGACTTCTACCGGGATTGGACGGAATATCGCTATGGGTTTGGTGACCCGGAGGGCAACTTCTGGCTAGGTTCGTTATTTGTTATCTTTAAAAGTGGTTTTTATGTGTGTGTGTGTGTGTGTGTGTGTGTGTGTGTGTGTGTGTGTGTGTGTGTTTGTGTATGGTGTGTGTGTGTGTGGGTGTGCAGGGCCGGACTACCGGGGGGTTATGGGGGTTGCGCAACCCCCCCCCCCTAGCCTAAACATGTACCTCACTTATTTAAAACATTTTTTATCATTGTTTATTTTATGCCGTTTCATGCAAGGAGCGACCATTTTCCTATCTCAGAATATGACCTACCCATCAGCTTGGACCACCACTGGCAACCCCCCCCCCCTCCTCTTCGCCTAGTCCGGCCCTGGTGTGTGTGTCTGTGTGTCTGTGTGTGTATGGTGTGTATGTGTATGGTGTGTGTGTGTGAGGTGTGTATGGTGTGTATGTGTGTGTGTATATGTGTGTGTGTGTGTGTGGGGGGGGGGGGGGATATGATGACAAAAGGCACTGAAACGCCTGCATCGATTTATGCGGGAATTGCACTCGGTGTCACTCAAGTCGTTTCACAGGGTATTGTTTCTTTCACTTTGTGTATTCGGACGCCGAATGATCAAAACAATAGATTTGGCTAATACTATTTTTTTTCCCTGTGATATTTTGAGAGTGTGTTGAAACAAGTGGGACAAATTTGATGAATCAATCCGACAGACTTTATGATTCAAAATGTTGAATATGATGACATGCCAACAATCAGATAAACGAGGGTTGGGTAATTGAATGTGGTATCCGTCCAATCAATTACAATCACAGGACCTATTTTGAAAGAGGTATTAATCCCTGGTAAACGTTCGTTGTGATGATGTGTCTTTATATGAACTATTGTAACGCGCGCGCGCGCGCGCGCGTGTGTGTGTGTGTGTGTGTGTGTGTGTGTGTGTGTGTGTTTTCCCGGTGCAGGACTGGACAAGCTGCACAAGCTGACCACCTCACAGAGGTACGAGTTGCGTGTCGACTTGCGCAAGTGGGACGGAACCAAAGGGAATGCGACATACAGCGGCTTTCACGTGGACGACGTTTCTCACAACTTTACTCTGCGCTATGACAACTTCACTGGAGGAAACGCTGGTACGTGCCTGACAATGGGACGACTCAATACACAAAACACGGGGCATTTGAGAAGCAAACAGTGTGTGTGACCCTCAATCATATCTCTTTCTATCCGTCTCTTTAATGTCTCTGTTTGTCTTTGTCTGTCTGTTTGGGTGTCTCCCTGTGTCATTCTGTGTGTGTGTATGTCTGTGTATGTATGTATGAGTGTGTGTGTGTGTGTGTGTGTGTGTGTGTGTTTGTGTGTGTGTGTTTTCTACAATGGACAAAATCTTGCATCTTTAATGTTGGTTATTGTCTTACATATGTCTGTGTTTGGGTTGACTTAAGTGTTGTTTGTGGCGGTGTCATAATGGAGTTAACATAGTAACAATCACAATAAGTAAGAGGAAAAGCAAATTGTAAGCGTGCTAAAGTTTTCTTCGTAACAGTTCTCTTTTCATACAAGTGGTGTTTAGTGTAACAATGTAAGTTCCCCCTTTACCCCGGTGCCGTTCTCCTTTTAGCGAAACGAAAGAAAGAGGAGGCGGTGAGGGAAGCCAGAAAAGAAGTACATATGATACACTATTCTACGTTTCGTATTTGTTTCTCTTTGTCAAACATTATTATAATATCAGTGGGAGTTCCGTATCTATATTTGCTTATGCACATCTTTCCTATCAAAATCAAGTGATTTATATATTTGCATTTTATTGAGTCAGCACCATTAATATAACCACACAAAATATGTTCTACTCCAAAGACTATTCTTATTTTATATTTCTCATAAATAATTTGTTCAACGTATCTCCATAGCACTTTTATTTTCTTACAATTAACAAAAAAATGTTCAACGTAATCTATTTCGGTTGGACAGAAAGGGCATCTCTATTTTCCAGTGCAGCTCTCTTAATCTGGATTCTTGGGTTACATTTTTGGCCAGGTTCCAATGTGACTGGTCGACATTAATGCCAAACATATCACGCCAGAAGTTGATAGATCTCGGGGTAATGTACTTTTCTTCAACAATGTATTCACGGAATTGCCTGGCACTTTTAATACTCGTTTTTATTGAAAAGAAGATTGTTTTGTCTATTCAATACAGGTTGGTTAGGATCATAATTGCTTTTCTTAATATATTCAGATACTGCTGATCGAACTACAATATATTCCAAGTAGAGGCCAGGTGAAGCGTAAACACTTGCTTGGATAGCGGGATAGGACTTGATACCGTGATTACCTAACATGTCTCCTACATACGTAATGCCTGACCGGGCCCTGTTCTCATAATACAGAACGTTATTTTGATAACTTATATGGATTGTTCCATAAGCAGTTGTCTTGCACGCAATCGTTCTGAGAAATTGTATTATGTTCTAACCATGTTCGAGCAACAGCTGTCCAAAATATCGATTTTATTCTTCCAATTCCCTTAAACTTAGACGGTCGAATAGCTGTAGTAAAGCAGGCAAAGCCACAACCGAACCCTTCAAAATATTTGTTTGGGATCCATGTCCATTTGCATGAAAGGTTGCCAGATGAGAGTTTGCTTAACCATTGACATAAGAAGGAGTTTTGCATCGTTTTGACGTCTATCATATCAATACCACCCTTTTCGGTACTGCTATTTAAAACAACTCTTTTTACTTTTTCAAAAGCTTTTTTATTACAGTCTTTTTTCCTCCACAAAAAACGATATA
This sequence comes from Littorina saxatilis, assembly GCF_037325665.1. Taxonomy (NCBI): domain Eukaryota; kingdom Metazoa; phylum Mollusca; class Gastropoda; order Littorinimorpha; family Littorinidae; genus Littorina; species Littorina saxatilis. The sequence continues at coordinate 29,899,014 of NC_090257.1, forward strand.
ATATTGTGTTTATTTCCTGCAGCACTTTGTCAGGGATACAAATAGATTGCATTAAATAAACTAACTGCGAGAGCAGAAAAGTTTTGATAATGCAAATTTTTCCAGGAATGCCCAGGTTCCTTTTTTCCCAAGTAAAGATGCTTTGCTTAATTTTATCAATTTTACTTGACCAGTTTAGTTCAATTTCGGATGCGCTTTTCTCGCTGTTAAAGTTTACTCCTAATATTTTAATCTGCCGAACACATTTTACCTCAAAATTAAAATTGATATTTTTACTTGATTCAATTCCCATTGCTTCAGACTTTAGCTTATTCAAGCACAAGCCTGACACCTCCCAAAATACGTCTATAATCTGTAGAACCATTGTAACGTCATCCGCGTCTCTCAAAAACAAAGTGATATCATCGGCGTATAATAGAATTTTTAAAATATTTCCACAAGTTACATTAGGGCCTTTTACTTCATTGCTCTGCCTAAATCGTATAGCCAGAAATTTCAGACCAATAATAAATGCCATCGGTGAGAACGGACATCCTTGTCTAATGCCACAAATGCCGTATAGTTGTGTTCTTTTATTCTACGTCGCCCGTCTTCGCAGCAGCAGAAAACAACTCGTCAAATTGAGTTCGAGGATTTATTTAGCATTCCATACATACAACTGCACATCGTAGCAGAACTCAAAGTAGAAGCTTTTAATATACAAATCGCGCTGGCCTATATAGTAAATACTCAATCTCGAGAATATTCCAGACCGAACATGATACATGATAAAATTAGATGAACTGCCCATGGACTAGAATAGTGACGTTCTCAGTGACGTACATCAAAAGCGCCGACGCACTTAATCCGAGCGAACGCCACGAACCCACGACTCAAAACAACGTGGTAAACAACTTGTTTTGACAGGACTAGAAAGTTCACCTGCATTCTCGTCCAAACATAAATATTGTGTTTACAAAATATAATATCGGTACTTTCCCACAAAGTACAAACAAGTCAACTACATGCAACACACAAAACCGAACCAAAGTTCAGCAACGGCAGCGTTTCCTAACACTTACACACACACACACACACACAGACACACACACACAACCACAACCACACACACACACAAAGACACACAGACACACACCAAACCAACCAAACAAACAAAACACACACCCACTCACCCACGCACGCACACACGCCTCCACCCACACCCACACGCACACACGCACACACTGACCACCCTGACTGTCCATCCCCAGGTGACAGCCTGTACTATCAACGTGATCGTGAGTTCAGCACCAAGGACAGAGACCACGACCCGTGGTTAAAGCCAAACTGTGCACAACGTTACCACGGCGCCTGGTGGTACCAGTACTGCCACCGCTCCAACCTGAACGGTGACTACAAGACCAACAGCAGTGCTCCTAACTTTGACGGGGTGAGCTGGATAACCTTTGGAGGCAGTAACGCCTACTCCATGAAGTTCACAGAGATGAAGATCAGGCCTATCATGTAGAGCGACACTGGGAGCAATCTACTTTTGCGGCAAAATTGGTCACTAATGGAAACATGTTGTTTTTATTGTTTCATTCTTTTATAATTGATGTGTACGTGTGTGTGTGCCTTTTGCCTTTTGTTTATCTTTATCTCACTTGTTTCTCTCTTTTGTCCTGTTTATAACATGCAGATTAATAGGGGGTCTACTCACCCACCCCCACACTCCACAATTTTCTAATCGTAAAGAGAATAAATATAATCTTTTTTGTCTAAAATCAGTTTGTCTCATGGACGGGCGCATTGGCGTGGTGGTAAGACGTCGGCCTCCTAATCGGGAGGTCGTGAGTTCGAATCCCGGTCGCTGCCGCCTGGTGGGTTAAGAGTGGAGATTTTTCCGATCTCCCAGGTCAACTTATGTGCAGACCTGTTAGTGACCTAATCCCCTTCGTGTGTGCACGCACAAGACCAAGTACGCACGGAAAAGATCCTGTAATCCATGTCAGAGTTCGGTGGGTTATGGAAACACGAAAATACCCAGCATGCCTACTCAACAAAAGCGGAGTGAGCTGACTATGCTCTCAGAGTATAGTGTGGGGAACCCAAATGGGCAAACGAGCTCACACGTAACCAGACAATTTTGGAACGCTGAAGAAGAAGAAGAAGTAGTTTGTCTCATGGACTGCAATACTTGTAGATTAATCATTCCACTCACACTAACACTACTTTATCATTATGTTTGATCTGCCGACTGTTTCTTTCATATATCGCATGGACGCATGGACTGCAGTACTTGTAGATTAACCATACCACTCACACTAACACTCCTTTATCATTATGTTAGATCTGCCGTCTGTTTCTTTCAGATATCGCTCGTACCAGGTGCAATATGCATAATTTTGTCATAATTACAACAGCGCTTTGTGTTGTCGCTGTCTTATGTTTAAGCAGTTCACGTGTACAATGTCGGGTTGTTATGGTTTGCAAATGTAACAAGTTTAATGTTTGGTTTGGTTTCTAATGTTTGGCAATTAAAAATTTCCTAGTTTGGAAAAAGCAGTAATGGCTATATGAAAAACTGTGTATTTGTAAGAATTTTGCTGTTCAAGAAACGTGCTTGCGCGCGCACACACACGTGTGTGTGTGTGTGTGTGTGTGTGTGTGTGTACGTGTGTGTGTGTGTGTGTATGTGTGTGTGCGTGTGTGTGTGTTTGTGTGTGTGTGTGTGCTTGTGTGTGTGTGTGTTTGTTTGTTTGTCTGTCTGTGAAGTGATGTCTTATAATGGACTTGGAATGCTGCAAGCTGTAAGCTCTTAGTACTTTTGAAAATTATCTGAAGCTGCATTTGCAAACAAACAAACAAACTGCATTAAAAAAAACACCACACACAAAACAGCCATGCAAAGGCACAAATCCTAAAACAACCCCCCAAAATAGACAGACAGACAGGTCAATTTAACAAACAGAAAAGCAGGCACGCAGACAGACAGAGACAGGCAGACAGACAGACCAATACTTTTATCGAAAGAGACACAAACAAACCGACATGCATGCAGAAACAAATATAAACAAACAAAGCCGCCAGGCAACAACAAACACCCAAAAATATGATAAAAGCTCAAAACTAACAAACAAAGCCGCCAGGCAACAACAAACACCCAAAAATATGATAAAAGCTCAAAACTAACAAACAAAGCCGCCAGGCAACAACAAACACCCAAAAATATGATAAAAGCTCAAAACTAACAAACAAAGCCACCAGGCAACAACAAACACCCCAAAATATGATAAAATCTCAAAACTAACAAACAAAGCCGCCAGGCAACAACAACAAACACCCAAAAATATGATAAAAGCTCAAAACTAACAAACAAAGCCGCCAGGCAACAACAACAAACACCCAAAAATATGATAAAAGCTCAAAACTAACAAACAAAGCCGCCAGGCAACAACAACAAACACCCAAAAATATGATAAAAGCTCAAAACTAACAAACAAAGCCGCCAGGCAACAACAAACACCCAAAAATATGATAAAAGTTCAAAACTAACAAACAAAGCCGCCAGGCAACAACAAACACCCAAAAATATGATAAAAGCTCAAAACTAACAAACAAAGCCGCCAGGCAACAACAAACACCCAAAAATATGATAAAAGCTCAAAACCAGAACAACCCCACAGACAAGCAGGCTAGCAGACAGACAGGCAGGCTAGCAGACAGACAGGCAGGCTAGCAGACAGACAAGCAGCTAGCAGACAGACAGGCAGGCTAGCAGACAGACAAGCAGGCTAGCAGACAGACAGGCAGGCTAGCAGACAGACAAGCAGCTAGCAGACAGACAGGCAGGCTAGCAGACAGACAGGCAGGCTAGCAGACAGACAAGCAGGCTAGCAGACAGACAGGCAGGCTAGCAGACAGACAGGCAGGCTAGCAGACAGACAGACAGGCAGGCTAGCAGACAGACAGGCAGGCTAGCAGACAGACAGGCAGGCTAGCAGACAGACAGGCAGGCTAGCAGACAGACAGACAGGCAGGCTATCAGACAGACAGGCAGGCTAGCAGTCAGACAAGCAGCTAGCAGACAGACAGGCAGGCTAGCAGACAGACAAGCAGGCTAGCAGACAGACACGCAGGCTAGCAGACAGACAGGCAGGCTAGCAGACAGACAGACAGGCAGGCTAGCAGACAGACAGGCAGGCTAGCAGACAGACAGGCAGGCTAGCAGACAGACAGGCAGGCTAGCAGACAGACAGACAGGCAGGCTAGCAGACAGACAGGCAGGCTAGCAGACAGACAAGCAGGCTAGCAGACAGACAGGCAGGCTAGCAGACAGACAAGCAGCTAGCAGACAGACAGGCAGGCTAGCTGACAGACAGGCAGGCTAGCAGACAGACAGACAGGCAGGCTAGCAGACAAGCAGGCAGGCTAGCAGACAGACAGGCAGGCTAGCAGACAGACAGGCAGGCTAGCAGACAGACAGGCAGACTAGCAGACAGACAGGCAGACTAGCAGACAGACAGGCAGGCTAGCAGACAGACACGCAGGCTAGCAGACAGACAGGCAGGCTAGCAGACAGACAGACAGGCAGGCTTGCAGACAGACACGCTGTTCAAGAGAAAGAAACATAAGCAAGAACAATCTAACAAACAAAACACACACAGACAAACAAACAAACCAGCAACAAGAAACAAAGAAACTAGCTAACACACAGACAAATCAATCGGACCAAAAGACGGACAGAACAACGTATCTATTGTACAAACAAACAATTTCAGAGAAAGACACCCTGTTTGCCAGACGCTAGATCATATACACGACCCGCAAGCCACGGTGAGAGTTAAAACAGGTAAAAGCAATCTAAGAGGTGTTAGAACTGACACAGAAAAAGTAATACAGTGAAACCTGTGCTGTCAGACCTCTGAACATTTAACAACAAGAGTTCCTATAATTGAGTGAGTAAACAAATAGAAGGCCCGAGTTTAAATATTTTTGTGAAGAGAAAGTATTGGGAAATAAGATCGTGAAACAGAGGGGGTCTCACAACGAAGCTTTTTACATATTTGCATATAATGTTGAACATATTTGTATGGATATAGGCAGACGAAAAGACAGACGGCAAGGAAGTCCGTCACGAGCTTTGATGATTCTTAACAATTCTACATTTCCTTCTCCTCTTCTCCGCCTCCTTCTTCTTTCTTTCTGTCTCTCTGTCTTTCGGTCTGTCTGTCTGTCTTTTTACATTTAGTCAAGTTTTGACTAAATCTTTTTAACATAGAGGGGGAATCGAGACGAGGGTCGTGGTGTATGTGTGTGTGTGTGTGTGTGTGTGTGTGTGTGTGTGTGTGTGTGTGTGTGTGTGTCTGTGTCTGTGTGTGTCTGTCTGTGTGTGTGTGTAGAGCGATTCAGACTAAACTACTGGACCGATCTTTATGAAATTTGACATGAGAGTTCCTGGGAATGATATCCCCGGACGTTTTTTTCTTTTTTTCGATAAATGTCTTTGATGACGTCATATCCGGCTTTTTGTAAAAGTTGAGGCGGCACTGTCACACCCTCATTTTTTAATCAAATTGATTGAAATTTTGGCCAAGCAATCTTCGACGAAGGCCGGATTTCGGTATTGCATTTCAGTTTGGTGGCTTAAAAACTAATGAGTGAGTTTGGTCATTAAAAATCTGAAAATTGTAAAAAAAATGAAAATTATAAAACGATCCAAATTTACGTTCATCTTATTCTTCATCATTTTCTGATTCCAAAAACATATAAATATGTTATATTTGGATTAAAAACAAGCTCTGAAAATTAAAAATATAAAAATTATGATTAAAATTAAGTTTCCGAAATCGTTTCAAAAACTATTTCATCTTATTCCTTGTCGGTTCCTGATTCCAAAAACATATAGATATGATATGTTTGGATTAAAAACACGCTCAGAAAGTTAAAACGAAGAAAGGTACAGTAAAGCGTGCTATGAAGCACAGCGCAACCGCTGCCGCGCCAAACAGGCTCGTCACTTTCACTGCCTTTTGCACTAGCGGCGGACTACGTTCAGTTTCATTCTGTGAGTTCCACAGCTTGACTAAATGTAGTAATTTCGCCTTACGCGACTTGTTTTTTCTTCCCCAGAAACACACAGACAGAGAGCGACAAAGAGTTAATGACAGACAGTCAGATGGTGACAGAGAACCAGACACACAGAAGACAGAGACAGACGTATGGGACAAAGAGAGGCAGAGGCAGAAACAGACAGAGAGGCGTATACACAACTAAGAGTGAGATAGGAACGGAAAGAGAGAGAGAGAGAGAGAGAGAGAGAGAGAGAGACAGAGAGAGAGACAGACAGACAGACAGAGACAGAGAGATAGACAGACAGACAGACAGACACAGAGAGACAGAGACAGACAGACAGACAGACAGATAGAGACAGACAGAGACAGATCGACAGACATACAGGGAACACAGACATACAGGGAAAACAGACAGACAGACAGACAGACAGACAGACAGACAGAAAGACAAACAGACAGAAAAACAGAGACAGAAACTGAGAAACAAAGATTGACAGTCATAGAGAGATAGAGACAATCGAGACAGATAAAAAGAGAACATTTCGAAGAGAGAGAGAGAGAGAGAGAGAGAGAGAGAGAGAGAGAGAGAGAGAGAGAGAGAGGGAGAGAGAGAGAGAGAGATTTGATTTGATTTGACGATTTAATGAACAAAGGCCGTCGGCCCATTTCATGGGGATTACAAAGAACATGGCAACAATAATGGCAAGAACAACGAAAACATAATTCGCAGGAGATAATACATTACTCCTGTCAACAAACTTACACATGTTAGCAAATATAATAATATATATCTCTCTCTCTCTCTCTTCCCTCTCTCTCTCTCTCTCTCTCTATCTCTCTCTCTCTCTCTCTCTCTCTCCCTCTCTCTCTTTCTCTCCCTCTCCCTCTCCCTCCCCGACTCTATCCCTCACATTCTCTTTTTCAATACACCTTCCTCACACCGTCTCTGGTACACACATACACACATACACACACACACACATACACACATACACACATACACACACATACACACATACACACATACACACACACACATACACACATACACACATACACACATACACACATACACACATATACACACACACATACACACATACACACATACACACACACACATACACACACATACACACATACACACATACACATATACACACACACACACACATACACACATACACACACAATACACACGGCTCGCTCCTCAACTCACTCGCTCATTCACTGTAGCTATGACCCACACGCACTATTGCTTCTCATTACATCTTCACAGCAATCATGTTCCACATATAAAACATTTTAACTTACAATACTTGATTATGCATACATCAAAACATTGATTAAGGAATCTATTTTCTCAACGACAGCTTTCACAAGATTGTCCACGCAACTCAAATGCCTTGAAAATAAACCATGCCATTTTCCTAATTACACTTTGGACTTTGCATGAAACCAGTTTACGAAACAGGCAACGCTGCAAATGGTTGTCAACATTTTTCAACATTTCTGGTCTTAAAGGACCATAACAGGCTGTTTTTGGTGTCAAAACGCGTTCATTTGCGTTTTGGCGTGACTTAGGTTAACCAGACATATGCATGCCGTAGGAAATTGTTTTCTCACCTTCCCTCACAGTGTTTAGGCCAAAAAAAAAATAGGTGTGGTTACGGTAACATAGCCAAAAAAATAGGGTAGGTAGGTAGGCAATCACTTTTTTTTTTTTTAAACTTTTTTTTTCTAATGTGTACAAATTAAACCTACCGTACTTTCCGGGTGACAAGGCGCTTTGTTATCTAAGAGGCACCCCCTTCTTTAAAAAAAACCATTGTAATCCAGTCACCCATTGGACGCAGGGGGCCAATAGGGCGCACCAAAATGACCCAGTTTTTGCCATGAGAGGTGGTTCCCCTGTCATATCTGAGAGAGGAAACACTTCCTGCTTCGGGGTCAGTGACCGGTCAGTGACCAAAGGCATTGTGATAGCTGGGTGGCCTTGTTAAAAGACACGACCTTCTTCCCAGGGGTCAATGACCCAGTTTTTGCCATGAGAGGTGGTTCCCCTGTCATATCTGAGAGAGGAAACACTTCCTGCATCGGGGTCAGTGACCGGTCAGTGACCGAATTTAACAGAGTGGAAATCTGTGTGTGCGGCCAGATCAAAGGCAGGGCAGTACCTAGTAGCTGAAACATGCATTATCACAAGTTGTTTGACTGGTACTCAAACGGTCTCTTTGATTTTTTTCGTATTTCCGCTTTGTTATACAAGACGCAGGGGTCGAACTCGAGGAAAAAAGTCGCGCCTTATGACCCGGAAAGTACGGTACTTGACAGGAAAATAAGTGTGCGACACGGGCGCTTTCGCTTTCATTGCGTTTTTTGCACTTTTTTTTTGTTTTTTTTTGACAAATGTAATAAAAAGTTATAGGATCGGCCCCTAAAAATAGGGTAGGTCGGGTTACCGTAACCACACCTATTTTTTTTTTAGGCCTTAGTTTATTTCGGAATCGTTTTGGGCCATAATCCGACGAATTTCGTGGCTGAAGCGAAGCGTTTTCGTGTTCCGATCTGGCGGCCATTGTATCTCGAACGGTCCGCGAGACTACGGAAGAGGTGAAATCTGGGTCAAATTCCGATGACGTCACATACAGAGACAATGACAGTTCTAAGCAACTTCAGCTGCTGAACCATACAGTTTTGAGCCGCCAGCATCTCTAAATCTAAATAATAAATTGACAGCTTGTTACACAAACATTCTTAAATCATAAAAGAATTCTTTTTTCATCAAGACAAGATCAGTACAATTCGAAGTTTTGAAAGTTTGAAAAAAGATAGCCCGGAAGCAGGGTCACACAAGGTCGTGGTTCTCTTAGCAGACGACGGTTTCGCCAGTTCCTCTGAACGATCAAAAGCCATCCCTAGAGTTCTTGTGAACCACAGCCGTTTGTTTCGTGCATATAGTCAGAGGTACATAATAACGTGCTATTGCAGATAAGCTCACAGCGAATTACAAACTGACGACAACATTGTGAAAAAGGGAAACTGGATCACACGGGTTCACGATGGCTCAGGGGTAAGATAAACCACGCAAAATTAAATTCTTTGAAAATTGCTCGCTCTTTCAGTCTTTGCGGAGGGCTCCTAGGATGTTCTCAAACGGTGAGTGTTTAAATGAAAGGGTGTTTGTACTGTGTGTAAACGCCTAACAGTATTTGTGATGGTTTACGGGAGGCTTACTGTGCCTTTAACAACAGCGCGTCACAAAATGTCACACGTCAAAAAGTACATGAAGTGACCCTTTTAGTCCCAGGAGTTAACTACTGTCTTCTCTCAGTTGTATGTTGCATGCTTGTAGAGTTATGAAACTGACCAGGATAATTAAGTAGCTGACATCTCCTTCATCATCAAGACCTGCTTTTTTCACCTACGACGCATCGCCTCCATCCGTCGCTACCTCACCCACGACGCCTGTGGCAAGCTGGTTGTCTCCCTCATCTTCAGTTGTCTGGACTACTGCAACTCCCTTCTGGCTGGCCTCCCCGCCTCATCCATTCATGGTCTACAACGAGTCCAGAGCGCTGCTGCCAGGCTGACGTTGAGGAAGACGAAGCGAGACCACATCACCCCCCTACTTCGCTCCTTGCACTGGCTCCCTGTCAACACCCGAATCTCCTACAAACTGTCCACTCTGGTCTACAAGTGTCTCAACGACTCTGCTCCCGAGTACCTTCAATCCTCCCTGGACCTGTACACCCAGCCCTCCGACCGTCCCCTTCGTTCTGCTGCTGACCCACTCCGCCTTCACATCCCTCGCTCGAAACTCGCATCTGCTGGTCAGCGTGCATTTCCCTCCGCGGGCCCCTCCGTCTGGAACTCCCTGCCGCTTGAGCTTCGCCAGAGCCCCTCTCTTGACGCGTTCAAGAGTAGGTTGAAGACTCAGTTCTTCCCGTAGCTGGCTGCGACTTTCATGTTCGACGTGTTGTGTTGTGCCCCAAAAGACATTCTTGTGCTGTGCTCTGTGAGAGGTGTTTTCTTTGTGTTTAATATTATTTTGTTTGGACCTAGCTATTGATGTGTACATTGTTGTTAAAAAGTTGTTTGTTGTATGTTTATCAGGGTTTGTTAGTGTGTGATAGGGTTCGTGTCCGTGTGTAGATGTTAGTTTCGTTGTTAGTCCTGTGTTGACAACTCTTCGACAAGCGCTTAGAACTGTACCCACGGAATACGCGCTATATAAGCTTCATATTGACTGATTGAGTTAGGTGAGAAGCTACATAATCTCAATCATGAATAACAACAAAGTCTGAGAGAAACGAAGGTACTATTTCGTATTTATTAAAACGGCCTGAGTTGCGTGAAAGATTGAACAACAAACCAAGATGAAGACTGTCTAAACGAGAGCGTCCAAGTTCATTGGTTTAAACAATGTTTTATTAAATCAAACATGGTACAATACAACGATAAACAATAGCTAGCGTCCATGTTCATTCGTTGGGGTAGACTGTAAATTAAGATTTAGGACTGCTTGACCTATTTTGGGGTCGGACTTTTGAATTTATTGGATGGAAACGTGATCGGTAATTATCATCTTATGGAAATAAAGAACCTGGTCATTTAACTTGTGTCAGTTGCTTTGAGTGTTTGAGCTTGGTGAGAAAGGGGCACTCTGTATTATTTGACCCCGTGGTCAGGGTGGAGTACATTTGGCACTCGGTTACATTTACACAGGCGAAAGATAAAATCGTGACACCGGCTGTCCCCCCCCCCCCCCCAAAAAAAAAAAAAAATGAAAAAAAATTCTGTCTGTGATTTTGTCTTCTTTTTTTTTACATTTAGTCAAGTTTTGACTAAATGTTTTAACGTAGAGGGGGAAATCGAGACGAGGGTGTGGTGTATGTGTGTGTGTGTGTGTGTGCGTGTGTGTGTGTAGAGCGATTGAGAGTAAACTACTGGACTGATCTTTATGAAATTTGACATGAGAGTTCCTGGGTATGACATCCCCCGAATTGTTTTCATTTTTTCGATAAATGTCTTTGATGACGCGACGTCATATCCGGCTTTTTGTAAAAGTTGAGTCGGCACTGTCACACCCTCATTTTTCAATCAAATGGAATGAAATTTTGGCCAAGCAATCTTCGACGAAGGCCGGATTTCGGTATTGCATTTCAGCTTAGTGGCTTAACAATTAATTAATTACTTTGGTCATTAAAAATCTGAAAATTGTAATTAAAATTATTTTTTTATAAAACGATCCAAATTTTATTATTTGTTATATTCGGATTAAAAACAAGCTCTGGAAATTAAAAATATAAAAATTATTATCAAAATCAAATTTCCGAAATCGATTTAAAAACACTTTCATCTTATTCCTTGTCGGTTCCTGATTCCAAAAACATATAGATATAATATGTTTGGATTAAAAACACGCTCAGAAAGTTAAAACGAAGAGAGGTACAGAAAAGCGTGCTATCCTTCTCAGCGCAACTACTACCCCGCTCTTCTTGTCAATTTCACTGCCTTTGTCACGAGCGGTGGACTGACGATGCTACGAGTATACGGTCTTGCTGAAAAATTGCATTGCGTTCAGTTTCATTCTGTGAGTTCGACAGCTTGACTAAATGTTGTATTTTCGCCCGCGACTTGTTCTGTCTGTAAAGCCGGGGGAAGAGTTAATTGTTTAGTTGTCACAGTATGCCTTCTAACCATACTATACGATGTCGGGAGCAGATATAAGGTACCAAATATATTAAACAACAAGTCGCGTAAGGCGAAAATACAACATTTAGTCAAGTAGCTGTCGAACTCACAGAATGAAACTGAACGCAATGCCATTTTTCAGCAAGACCGTATACTCGTAGCATCGTCAGTCGACCGCTCATAGCAAAGGCAGTGAAATTGACAAGAAGAGCGGGGTAGTAGTTGCGCTAAGAAGGATAGCACGCTTTTCTGTACCTCTCTTTGTTTTAACTTTCTGAGCGTGTTTTTAATCCAAACATATCATATCTATATGTTTTTGGAATCAGGAACCGACAAGGAATAAGATGAATGTGCTTTTAAATTGATTTCGACAATTTAATTTTGATAATAATTTTTATATATTTAATTTTCAGAGCTTGGTTTTAATCCAAATATAACATATTTATATGTTTTTGGAATCAGAAAATGATGGAGAATAAGATGAACGTAAATTTGGATCGTTTTACAAATTTTTATTTTTGTTTACAATTTTCCGATTTTTAATGACCAAAGTCATTAATTAATTTTTAAGCCACCAAGCTGAAATGCAATACCGAAGTCCGGGCTTCGTCGAAGATTACTTGACCAAAATTTCAACCAATTTGGTTGAAAAATGAGGGCGTGACAGTGCCGCCTCAACTTTCACGAAAAGCCGGATATGACGTCATCAAAGACATTTATCAAAAAAATGAAAAAAACGTTCGGGGATATCAATCCCAGGAACTCTCATGTCAAATTTCATAAAGATCGGTCCAGTAGTTTAGTCTGAATCGCTCTACACACACAGACAGACAGACAGACAGACACACACACACACACACACATACACCACGACCCTCGTCTCGATTCCCCCCTCTACGTTAAAATATTTAGTCAAAACTTGACTAAATATAAAAACAAGTCAGCGCCAAGGGTCAAGGTCGAGGCTTCTGAAAACGCTGAGTTGGGTCGCGGAGACCGAATAAACTGCCTGATGCATTATGCAAAGAAATTGGCCGACACGCCCAAACCTTTGCCCAGAGTCCGACCCGAGGCGGAACACTGCATTTCATCCCGTGGCCAGTTCTGCAATGTTAGCTGAACTCTGCTTGGAACTGGAAGGCTAATTTTATTAACAATAAAATGTATTGTACAAAAAAGATGAATTCAGAAAATAACTGCCAGATTTGTGTAAGAGTGACTAATCTTGCTTTTACTGAGGCAAGCTTTCTTCATGTGTTCCTTAATTATCCCCATGTTTCAGTCACACCCCTCGTTAGTGACTGACTCGCCTACAATGTCACGTGGGAAACTTAACTCATTTAAAGCATCTTAAAGTGCCTTTTGAATAGTTTACCAAGTAATATATTTTAACATCTTTGTAGACATATTACCCTGTCACTGTGACTTTGCCTTTTAGTCTCGCAGTCGCAGTACGACTGAGCGATGACTTTATCACGATAAGGGAGGCAATACTAAGTTTTACGCGACATGATGCCTGCACGATTTATGCCCCTTGCACTGCCAGTCTGGTTTTGGACTTTCTACAGTGAGTCAGACCCAGTGCTCACCACAACACAATCTCGGCCCGACGTCACCTTTGGTGGCGACACCGCTACCACAACCACCGTCAACAGCGACAACAGCAGAACTAACTCAGAACCTTGTGGCACGAACATCACACGGCAGAATGTAGCCAACGACATCATGAATCACACAGAACCTTGCAAGAACAGCAACACCCCACAGCAGAATTTGACCAACGAACCAGAACCCACATCAGAAGCAAAAAATGCAGCCAACAAAAATGCTAATTATTTCTGCATCTGTTGGCCGAATTACTTAATATTTGGGATACATTAATTTAAGCTTATGCATGACCCTTCAACAAAGTGGCAATTTTAAAGATAATATTATCTGACTTTAGTGAAATAAATACAAACATATTCCAAATTCGCGGATACGACGTGGCGCCAAAAGGCGAGACATCAAAAGCGGACACAAATTTTGATACTCAAGTTACGTCTTGGAAGTTTGCTTTTCTTTACCAAATATATATGCTTGTTGTAAACTTCACACCAGTAGAGGGAAAAGATAACTGATCATTGCACAGTTTGACATTACTTGATTGTATAATGTTGGTCAGTTATGATATAACAGATCATTCGAATAACCCCAAAAGGTAACCACCTGGAGGGCTTAAATTTGGTTAGTTCAAAACTCGTACTGTTGAGTCGATCCCCGAATCAGTTTGAAGACTTTTCTTGAAATTGCACAAAAGCCGGATCATTTGACCTACGAAAGTCGAAAGTGTGCCAATGTCTCATATCTTGTTGAACTTAACTATGTTGCCAGTTCTTGTTGCAACAGACGTCAGAACAGTTGATACCTACAACCGTGATTCTGTTTTCCATGAACTTGTGATCCATAAATAATGTAGCCAGAAGATACGCTGCCATTCGGGCTCTCTCAGCAACGTTTAATTTTACCAATAAAAATGGAACACATACAATAGAAACAAACTGATCTGAACTGCAAACACAGCAAAAGCGTAGAGTGAGATAAAGTAACGACAACAAATATTGTGCTATGGGAGATCTGAACCATCCTAGAGCGTGAACTACAGTATGTCTGCACTTATCTCAGCATCAGTAATCCTGCTTTATTTTATTTAAGTTGCAAGGTTCAGCGTGTGTGTGTGTGTGTGTGTGCGTGCGTGTGTGTGTGTGTGAAAGTGGGCTCTTGCACTGCTGTCACCCCCCCTCCCGCACTCCTCGCACCCCCTGTCGTCTTCTTGCGATCAGAGGAGCTTGAAACAGTCGTGCCGAATGTGTGCTAGCTATGTCTCAGATCTTATTGAACTCAACTTTGTTGCCAGTTCTTGCAACCGTTATTCTGCTTTCCATGAACCTATAAATAATCTAGCACGAAGACACGCCGGCATTCGGGCTCTCCGTGAGGGAACGGAGAAGAAGAAGAAGAAGAAGGTATCCTCCTCTACTCGGATGATCCTCTGACCATGGCGTCAGCTCGTTTCCGGATGATCGGTGTTGTGCTGTTTGTGGTGGCGTTAAGCGGTGAGTATCACAGTGGGCATGAATTGTACCGGAGTTGATCATTTGTTAATGAATATATTTGAGCACCCTATCCGTGTCTAATTGAATTTATTCTTATTCCTCTTACATTTTTGGGGACTTCATGTGCATGCAGGCTGCTTCAACGCATGTTTGTTTGGCCTTGTCTTTCTTTCGTTGTTTTGCTGTCTCATAAATTCCCTTGTAATATTCAGTCCAATAATATACATGTACCCGAATTATTTTTTGTTCGGGCTATTCTTCGGAGCTTTGTACAATTTTGTGACATGCATTTCTAGTCCTTTAAATGACTATTACGTATATGAAATGACAACTAGAATGTATTCTCTTCAATTTTTTCGGTAATACTTCAGTTAGATAATGATACAAACTTTCAACAAAAAAACAAAGAACATATTTTTGTGTTCTTAAAAAAAAATGTTGGTATTCAAATCCATGTCACAACTTTTGGGTTTCCATTTGAGAAATGGGATGTACTTTGAAACCATTGTCATTTACTGAATGTAGACGAACAAAATGTACAAGAATATTTGTATTCTTTCTCTGTAGGCCAAGAATAAAAATGGCACCAGTATTTATTAATGAAATCAATTTGTATCAAGCCGTTCTTAAAATGTCTTAGTTCTTTTTTTTTTTAAACAAGATTTTATTAATGAAATACAGGGTGGCATGAATATACGATATAAACATTTGTGGCCACACAACAAGCTAAGCTTATATTAAGTGTGGTTATAAATATGTACATCTAGATAGGAATTGTTATTTGACGTTATGTCAAGGTCATAGAATCACTTATACCCTTATGAGAACGCAAGACAGACACGATACAATTTTTACACACACACAAACACACACACACACACACACACACACACACACACACACACACACACACACACACACACACACACACACAAACACACAAAAGAGGAACAAATGCAGCAAAAGAATTAGAGGATGTGACAGAGGACGGGAAGGACTGCAATATCGGGGAGATCCAGAGGGAGGAGGGGGGGGGGGGGGTAGGGGTGTCAGAGAGACGATGAGATACTTTCGTAGACTTGCTAGATCAATGCTTCTGCAGCAGCAAAAATTTCATTTACATTGTCGTACAAACTATAATTAAGCTGAGGTTAGTCATGTGAATACACAGAAAAACCTTTCATAAAAAAGATTCACTCAAAACTTGAACTTCAGTAAAAACGTAAAACAGCATGACCTGCCAATAATCAAATACTGGATCATTGACATGGTGACCACAGGGTAATCAAAATCTATCACTTAACCTCTATGTACCTTTTCGAATATTTCAATGTTTTTGGTAAAACGTAGGTTTGGCAGACCAAACAATAAACATTGTACATTTTGATGATAATTCGGTAAAGTGTGGATAGTTAGTCTTCGGACATCATCGTAATTACTACAAAATAATAAATAATGTTCAACATTTTTATTTCGATATCCGCACTGACAAGTCGGGTTATCACTTAAGTGGCGTTTCACCATATCATCATTTAAATCGTTCGTTTCTAATCTTAGTCTGCAGTGTGTAATTCCGTCTTTTCTCTTGCCATAATGATATTGAGGAGGAACTTTACTATCTGAACGACATTAAAACTGTTTAAACTGGCAATTGATTTTGTTAATTTGATATTATCTGGTAGAGAATTCCATGTTCGGGTACTGCTGGGAACAAATGACTTATCATACAATTCAGTTCTGTGTGGTGGTACGACCCGTTCAAGTGGGTTTCGTCTATGATAGGGGTTCACAGTCGAGCCAAGAGGAGGCAATCAATCAGCCACGTTCTGAGAACATTTCCCATGTACCATTTTATGATACAAAATTAATTTATGTTTTTCCCGCTTAGTTTTAAACTACTGAAGCCTGATTCGTCATATAATTTTTGGTGGCTTGTTCCTTTAACTGCTCCGACAATTACCCTTAAGGCCTCGAGGTGGAGCTGTTCCAGAATGTTAGATAAAACTTCTGTACAACTGTCCCAGACGACATCGGCGTAGTCAAAGTGTGGTAATACGTAGGATTTATACATAGTTTCTAAAGATTTTCTACTAAACCTGTGCTAATAAAATGTCAAACAATTAGTCAATAACATTACTTTACTTGCAATACTGTTAATATGAACATTCCACTTACAATCATTTTGTAAAAAAACCGCCCAAGTGTTTGTGGTTGGCTGTCACGATTTAGTGACATGGATCGAGAAAGGGTCACTATGTGGGGTGCCTTCCTCGAATGCGATAGAAAGCGCCTGTGCTTTCTGTCAACGGCTGGGTTTTAGCTGACAGAGCATAGCGAACACGGGTATTTCGTGTTGCACGGATTTCACGTGGGTGATATCTGCTGTCAGGGCAAAACTGGCGATAGCTGAACTTGGAACGTGACAAGGTGAGTCACGTGATTTTGTCAAGGTTGTCTGTGTGAGACATGTTAACTACACACTCGAAACTCAGCGGCTAGAGAAAACAGTCGGTGTCTTATTTTTCCTACAAGTTTGATGGTCTTCAACGCGTTGACTGCTGCTCTGTATTTCAACGTGCCGTGCTGCTTGCCAGTTGGGCTTCAAGGAATTTCCATTAAAGACCACTTTCTCTTTGTTTTCATGCTGGCTGACAGTCGGGGCGTCAAGGTTTCTTCGCTGTGCGGGGAAGGGTTTTTCACCGCATAAGGCTTCAGCGCAAGAGGAAGGATGGCTGTATTCCCGTTGACGAAAGGGGGTCATTGAAAAGGAAGCGGATTCGCTTAAAAGAGAGCTACCTACATTAGGCTGTTGAGGTAATAAATCAATATTTAACGCTGTTGACGAGTCTGTGTTTGTGGAATGAAATACTCTCTGTTGTTCTCTCCAGGTTAGCGCATAATTTGCTCTTTGTGACGCTAAAATACTAATTTGTATATGGTTTTTGCAGATATGGAGAGAAGGAAGGAAAATGGCTGATTTGTTTTTGTAAAAGTTCGTTTGTGCAGGCCCACGTGCTCGATGAAGTATGTCAGGGTGACATGTTTAAAGGTGGTGTGTGAAGGGTTGCGTGGCATGTTTAGTGCACCAATGCTTTTTGTTGCAGCTTATTAATACTGTCTACGGTACGACGGTCTACATAATCTGTCCACGGTACCACGGCCGACGTACTACTGTCAACATTAACCTGCTAACCTGGTGTACTGGTGTCTTGGTGGTTGCTGTCGCTGTCGTCATCCTGCCCATCTACGCGTCTTTTACATATTTCTGGTCGACTACGGGGAGGACCTTCAGCGACTACCGGCACGGTTGGCCTGGTGGTAAGGCGTCCGCCCCGTGATCGGGAGGTCGTGGGTTCGAACCCCGGCCGGGTCATAC
Source organism: Littorina saxatilis (assembly GCF_037325665.1). Taxonomy (NCBI): domain Eukaryota; kingdom Metazoa; phylum Mollusca; class Gastropoda; order Littorinimorpha; family Littorinidae; genus Littorina; species Littorina saxatilis. The sequence goes on from NC_090257.1 coordinate 29,917,235, forward strand.
CTAAGACTTTAAAATTGACAATCTAGTGGCTGCTCCGCCTGGCGTCTGGCATTATGGGGTTAGTGCAAGGACTGGTTGGTCCGGTGTCAGAATAATGTGACTGGGTGAGACATGAAGCCTGTGCTGCGACTTCTGTCTTGTGTGTGGCGCACGTTATATGTGACCCTCCACCACGAAATGAGTCGCATGTCACCTCGCGCGGTTCTGCGCTAGGCTTAATATAAGTCCGGGGAGTGTCTGGTAACAGTGTGAGGGTCACCTTAGTCACAGGCTTGTAACTCAAACAGTTTTTGCTCTTTTCTAATCCCGCAGTGGGGCACTGCGGTTATGAAATTAAAGGCCCCTCCTGTTTTTGGAATCGCAGGAGCTTTCTAGTTTGCTGTTAGGTAGATTTTTGGTTCCTCTTTCCTGTCATGCTCTCTTTTTCTTCATGAATTCTTTTCCTTTTTCTGCCTTCTTGCTCATTCACCTGTATTTTTTCCAAAAATCTCTTCTCTTGCCGCTTGTCTCGCGATTCATGTATAGTTTAATCTGTTAGTGTTCTGATGTAAGTCCAGCAGTAGATAGGTTAAGCCTATTTTAACATACTGGAAACTGGTAATCTTCCAGTAGGTATTAATTTAGTTTTACTAAAGCCTGCTGGGACACAAGTAATGGGTTAGTGCATTTGTAAACAGGAATCGCTTGACAAGTGGCCCCCTTCATCCCCCCCTTCCTCGTCCTGATATGGCTCTGCGTAGTCGGCTGGACGTTAAACAACAAATAAACAAACAAAAATAAACAAACAAGCTCTTTTCTAAAACGGTTTTCACCACTGGATAGAGCATAAAAAACTCTTTAGGAAAATGTAAAAATATAAAAATCATGCAAAGGTGACATGCGACTCATTCCGTGGTGGAGGGTCACATATGTCAAAGCAGCACCGCCCTGATATGGCCCTTCGTGGTCGGCTGGGTGTTAAGCAAACAAACAAACAAACCTTCAGCGACTGAGTGAGGCGCCTGATGTCTCCACTGTTCCCTGCTTCGTTGCCACGCTAGCCGGCACTACATTCAACGCGGGAGCAGTGTTGTGGAGACTACAGACTAATTACGGGCCGCCCACTCAGTGGCAAAAAGCTAAGTTGCACCATGTCTTTTGCACCCTTCTTACCACCGAGTCATCTGTAATATTTATGATTATACTCGAGTGGTGACGACGTGGGGTGTATGACACCTGTATGAGCTAGCACTTTAAGGCAGACAGCAATATTTCCTAACTATACACGGGATCATCGTGTTATTATTATTTTCTGTACTTTAACTGGCATTTTTGTCAGTGACCACTTGTGTTTACGTTTGAACGTAAAAAGAACATCTTTTGGAGTGAAGTCTCGAGGGAGGTGGCGTGATATTACATAAACAGGCGTCTGAAACTTATACTTTTGTTGATTCTATTTATTTGTATGACTGCGAGAGTGGATCGTGGTGTGGTTAGTTAGTTAGAAGTAACTAACCGTTCATAATCACCTTATTGTGATATTGAAACGTGACATTGGCAGTGTCCTGAACATCAATGTCATTAAATGTCAAACAATCAAAATTGCAATCACGTCGTTCAAAGTTTAGCAGCTCAGTTTTTTCATTATTAAATTTTACCTTCCAGTCGTTGGCCCATCTACTTAATTCCTGTAAATCCGAGTTCAAAATGTCTTTACGCAATTGGGAATCGTTCATTGATAGGTACATGCTTGTGTCATCTGCGAACAATTTAACAGTGGATTGAACATTTAAGACAATATCGTTTATATACATAAAAAACATTAGTGGCCCCAGCACAGATCCCTGGGGAACTCCAGCTGGTACAGTCTGTGGGGCCGACATGTGTCCTTTTACAACAACGCTCTGTAATCGATCATTTAAATAACTTCTAATCCAACGTAATAAGCGTCCTCTTATGCCAATGGCCTCTAATTTGTACAATAGGCCTTTGTGCCACACACGGTCAAAGGCTTTTGACATATCCAAAAAAAATGGCTTGTGTTGAGAGTCCCTTATCAGCAGCTGTACATAGATCATTGTAGGTGCAGAGTAACTGGTTTACAGTCGAGTCACCTGGTATAAAACCAGATTGCACAGACGTTATTATGTTATTCAACTTCACAAAATTAAAGATATGGTTGTGGACACACTTTTCAAACTTTCCCCACACAGCTTAACAATGATATAGGTCTATAATTCAAACAACTCATTTTGGATCCTTTTTTAAATATCGGAGTAACATGTGCATGTTTCCGTAATATAGGGTGTTGTCCTTTGTTCAGGCAACGATTAAACAGCGCTGTAAGCGATGGTGAAATAATACTGATTGCTGCTTTAAGTAGCATATTATGTACGTGATCTTTGCCGCATGCTTTACTAATATCAAGACTTTTTATAATGTTAATCACCTCTTCGACGGACAGATTTATCTCGCTCAATTCACAATCAAGGAAAGGAACAATTGGCAGGTCATCAGTTACATTATTCAGAGTGGCTTGCTGTACAAAAAAGTCGTTAAAAACGTTTGCCTTTCCTTCAAGTCAAGTCAAGTCAAGTCAAACAGTTTATTTACCAAATGCAAAGCACAGGATTTTGTTATGGTGTATGCATAAAACTTCACACTCCTTCCACACGCATATATGACAACAACTATGTAGAGACAAAGTGTTCAATCTCACTGGGCCCACTACGTGTGCACACCAACCAGACAGTTCAACACGGACTGCTTGTTCCTTTAGCACCAATCTGACAGGAGCAATCACAGGTTGCATGGATAAAGATAAATGAATTCCCTAAAAATCATATCTAAAAATATAGTCATCAATATAATAAATCCGAGTACATGCTAACACAGTTATTCAAAGGACACAACCCTTACATCTATTAAGATATTTCATTTAAGGATACTCGATCCATTTCAAAACTTTAACTGACACATATCACAGATCTAACAGATCTAAGAACGATCCACCATTGAGGCCGCAAGGACTGCCTCAGGAAAGAAACTGTTTCTGAAACGAGAAGTCCTGCTCTTCAGAGCGCGGAAGCGCTTGCCTGACGGGAGGAACTCGAACAGATGGCCGGCTGGGTGAGATGAGTCTGCCACTATACCCCTAACTCTCTTTGCTAAACGTGAGCTGTACAGTGAGGCGACTGACGGAAGTTCGCAACCCACAATACGAGACGCTTGTCTGACAATGCGCTCCAGCTCTTCCTTGTTCCTAGCACTGGCACCGCTAAACCACACGGTGACTGAAAAACACAGAATGCTTTCTACAGTGGCCCTATAGAACTGCTTTTGGATGGCTTGGTTCAGTCTAAATTTCTTCAGCTGTCTAAGGAAGTGAAGCCTCTGCTGACACTTCTTGATGATGGGCTCTGTGTTTTTGTCCCATGTGAGGTCGCTCGAGATGATTGTGCCTAAAAATCTAAAGGAGTCGACCTGCTCAACACTTACACCGTTGATCTCTAAAGGGGTGAGTGCGAGTTTGTTCTTTCTAAAATCTACAATCATTTCTTTGGTTTTAGAGACATTGAGCTCTAAGTTGTTGTCAGAGCACCAGCCAACCAACTGTTCCACCTCCTCTCTATACACACTTTCATCATCGTTGGAAATCAGCCCCTCAACTGTCGTGTCATCTGAAAACTTCAGAACCAGCACAGATGGATCTGATGATACACAGTCGTTCGTGAAAAGTGTGAATAAAAGTGGAGAAAGCACACACCCCTGGGGTGCCCCTGTGTTCAGCGTGGCTGAGCAAGAGTATGAACCGTTCACCTTGACTACCTGTGGACGGTCTAAGAGAAAGTCTAAAACCCAATGACAGATGGACGGATGTACGTTCAGGGCTGACAGCTTGTCAAACAGCATGTGGGGGATAATTGTATTAAAAGCACTACTAAAATCGAGAAATAAGATTCTAGCGTATGAACGTGGCTTCTCCAGATGACGCAGGATGTGGAACAGACCTAGCGCTACAGCGTCCTCAACCGATCTGTTTGCCCGATAAGCGAACTGGAGAGGGTCACGTGAGGCACCAGTGCATGCCTTTAAGTAGGACAGAACGATCCGTAATAAATGTTACCGTTATGCTCAATAGGTGGTATTTCATCAGAACCAATTCCTTTCTTGTCCATAAACCTTTTCACAATTTTCCACCAATCTTTTTATATTTAGTCAAGTTTTGACTAAATATTTTAACATCGAGGGGGAATCGAAACGAGGGTCGTGGTGTATGTGTGTCTGTCTGTGCGTGTGTGTGTGTGTGTGTGTGTGTGTGTGTGTGTGTGTGTGTGTAGAGCGATTCAGACTAAACTACTGGACCGATCTTTATGACATTTGACATGAGAGTTCCTGGGTATGAAACCCCCGAACGTTTTTTTCATTTTTTTGATAAATGTCTTTGATGACGTCATATCCGGCTTTTCGTGAAAGTTGAGGCGGCACTGTCACGCCCTCATTTTTCAACCAAATTGGTTGAAATTTTGGTCAAGTAATCTTCGACGAAGCCCGGACTTCGGTATTGCATTTCAGCTTGGTGGCTTAAAAATTAATTAATGACTTTGGTCATTAAATATCTGAAAATTGTAAAAAAAAAATAAAAATTTATAAAACGATCCAAATTTACGTTTATCCTATTCTCCATCATTTGCTGATTCCAAAAACATATAAATATGTTATATTCGGATTAAAAACAAGCTCTGAAAATTAAATATATAAAAATTATTATCAAAATTAAATTGTCCAAATCAATTTTAAAACACTTTCATCTTATTCCTTGTCGGTTCCTGATTCCAAAAACATATAGATATGATATGTTTGGATTAAAAACACGCTCAGAAAGTTAAAACAAAGAGAGGTACAGAAACGCGTGCTATCCTTCTTAGCGCAACTACTACCCCGCTCTTCTTGTCAATTTCACTGCCTTCGCCATGAGCGGTGGACTGACGATGCTACGAGTATACAGTCTTGCTGAAAAATGGCATTGCGTTCAGTTTCATTCTGTGAGTTCGACAGCTACTTGACTAAATATTGTATTTTCGCCTTACGCGACTTGTTTATTTATATTGTCAGTTACATATTTTCGAATCCATTTCATTGTAATAGTCTGTTATCCGTTCTCTTTTCTTGTCGGTTACGTAATTTCGTACCTCGCGAAATATTTGCCAATCTTCTGGTAAGTTTGTTCTCTTTGCTTTGGCATGAATCCGCTTTCGTGTAGTTATGAGTGACAATGTATCAGCGTTTATCCACGGCGCGTCTTTAGGGCTAACTGTTATCGTTCGGACAGGCATATGCTGTTTGGCGATGTTCATAAGAGTAACTGAAAAAAATATCGGCGCAATCATCGATAGAGTTGTTTCCGATAATTTCATTCCAATTTACATCTGATAAATCTGCACAAAAATTTTCTACGTTTAATCTGTCATAATTATATATAGTTCTTTTAATTGGCTGCTGGGTCTTTGCTGTATTATGAATAATAACACATGGTACGCTATGGTCACTGACTGCATATGGGTGCCAGTACGTCGACGCTTTTTACTAAATGGAGTGTTTGAGTTAAAATCAGGTCCAGACAGGTGCTACTGTTGTTCGTAATTCTGGTTGGCATGTTCACAATCTGATGCAGTTGGAATAAATGTAGAATGTCTACTAGGTGCGGTGTCGGCACGTTGAAAAAGTCGTAGTTAAAGTCGCCAAGGACAATGATTTTTTTCATGGTATCGTTCGCAAGTTGGATGCTTTCTTTAATAAGGTCCCATGGCAGTACGGTACGGTTACGTTAGGTGGGCGATAAAAAGAACCGATGAGAAGACTTTCTTAGTTCATAAAAGACATATCACCTTTGTAACATGGTTTCCCCTGGTACACATCTCTGGAGAATATAACCCTTTCCATATTTGAATTTTTCAATGGTAATTTTTGTTAAGAAATACAATAATTTAGGAAATATTGTTGATAACATGTTCTGTTTGATTAAGGGTATTCAGCTGGTATTTTCTTGTTTTCACTACCTATTTTATTCATGTTTTTATTACTTAGTTAGTGGAAGAATCTTTTGTAATGTATGTTTGATGGTGTATGCTTTTAATTGAGCGTTGCTGACTATGAATGTAGATGTAAATGCTTGTATAACTGTGTTTTAATTTTAAATGTGTCAAGCGCAAAGAGCATAATTGTAAAGTTATGATGTTGCGCTATATAAATGCTCATTTATTATTATTATTATTATAAATATGTCTGATAACTCAAATGTTCCCTAAAATAACCAAACAAAACACAATTTTCATTTAAATTGTTAAAATAAAATTTCTCATAATGTAACCGAGTGCCGAAACACCAATCACCTTTGAAGGCGAAGTCCAATCAAACAGGATTGAGAATTTTAGAGGTTATTTCTAAGCCCTATAATATCTGTTATGCATTCGCAAAGGAATCCATGTACATACAGAGAGACAAAAACCGCCAGACCCCATCACAAACAGAACTCTACAATCCACAGGTGTTGCATTGCGAGCTATAAATAGCTCGCAACTTCTAAGGCGAACAACTCTGCAGAGTCTGCTGTGAAGGGCGACGGTAGTCTCCCTGTCACAATAACAAAATAACAACAATTAACAATAACAAAATATGTGCTTTACTCTCCATTCATCTCCTGGTGGCAATAGAACAAAACAAGTCGCGTAAGGCGAAATTACTACATTTAGTCAAGCTGTGGAACTCACAGAATGAAACTGAACGCACTGCATTTTTTCACAATGACCGTAGTCCGCCGCTAGTGCAAAAGGCAGTGAAAGTGACGAGCCTGTTTGACGCGGTAGCGGTTGCGCTGCGCTGCATAGCACGCTTTACTGTACGTCTCTTCGTTTTAACTTTCTGAGCGTGTTTTTAATCCAAACATATCATATCTATATGTTTTTGGAATCAGGAACCGACAAGGAAAAAGATGAAATTGTTTTTAAAACGATTTCGAAAATGTAATTTTAATCATAATTTTTATATTTTTAATTTTCAGAGCTTGATTTTAATCCGAATATAACATATTTATATGTTTTTGGAATCAGAACATGATAAAGAATAAAATAAAAGTAACTTTGGATCGTTTTATACAAAAATAATTTTAATTACGATTTTTAATGACCAAAGTCATTAATTAATTTTTAAGCCTTCATGCTGAAATGCAATACCAAAGTCCGGCCTTCGTCGAAGATGGCTTGGCCAAAATTTCAATCAGTTTGATTGAAAAATGAAGGTGTGACAGTGCCGCCTCAACTTTTACAAAAAGCCGGATATGACGTCATAAAAGACATTTATCGAAAAAAAGAAAAACATCTGGGGATATCATACCCAGGAACTCTCATGTAAAATTTCATAAAGATCGGTCCAGTAGTTTACTCTGAATCGCTCTACACACACACACACACACACACACACACACACACACACACACACACACACACACACACACACACACACACACACACACACACACACATACACCACGACCCTCGTCTCGATTCCCCCTCTATGTTAAAACATTTAGTCAAAACTTGACTAAATGTAAAAAGAATTCTAAAGGGTGATCAGTTGATTATAAACCTCACACCTGCAGTTGTTGGGTACATACTAAACTGAACAAATCAAAATTGCACCCATTTTTGTACCCCAACTAAAACATTCATTGCCGTCTCATTTCATTGAAACTTTATATGCCATTAAAGGCCCTTCACTTGGTAATCTGGGACACTCTTGGGATCAAAGATTACCGTTATTGGTATCACGTGACCGCCGCCGAGGTAAGGATACCCCAAAATTCGATCTGACAAAAACGTCAGGTGTCAATTAAAAAAATCGGCGTATTACCACTGGGCCACTGCGCCCGTCATTCATCGGTATGAGACACACATCATTCAAATCATTTTTATTCAAAATGTGCTGAACATTCGCATCAATCTTTTCAACTTTTTTACAATTTACAATACAAAACTAATTATTAAAAACACGAATAAAATTACCACGAATTATATTCTCAACTTTGCACATTTCCAAGACACTCATTCACTTGTGCAGAGAATTATACTTTTGAAAAATAAATAGTAAAACAAGTCTTCACCAAATTAATGAAAATCAACGTGTTCAACTGTAAATATATCATTCCTTCTGTTTGAAACACTAATTCTACTTCATCACCAAAGCTATTTTTAAGAGGATAATTTTTTTCCCAATGTTTTGACATGAAACTGACGAATGAAATTTTCATCTCTCTCCCACCTATTTTTCACGTTGTCATTTGTATATGATTCATGCACGTATCTCAATTCCATCTTCAAATAAAGATTTTATTTTATTTCATCTCTCCAACCTATCTTTCACGTTGTCATTTATATATGATTCATGCAAGCATCTCAATTCTATCTTCAAATAAAGATGTTATTTTATTTTTTGGTTGCGCAATCCTCTCGCATCATACTAAAACGTTATTGATAAAACTGATTCATAAACTCGCAAAAGCAGTATCATAGTCCCATTACATTCCTTCCTCAAAACCATCATTCTATAGCACTGTAAGTTAGTCAACCTTCAGACGTGACAAAATTGTAACCATGGTGTGAATACATGCATCGTAAACTTGGCCAAAAAAGTATAGCAAACCCAAATTAAAGCATTTATCCCCGTGTCATTTCATCAAAAATTTACATGCCAATTACGGCCGTTTACTGAACCTTCAGGATCATCTTTTGGATTAAATATTTCTTGTACAGGGATCACGGGACCGCCGCCGGCTCAAGTAAGGGTACCCTCAAATCGACCAGACAAAAACGGAAGAGCCGAATGAAAAATCGACAAAAAATCACAATAGGCAAAACGTTACAACTTTGACATACGAGAAGAAGGTCAAACCAATTATCTACCCTGAACAGATTGTTTTGTTTTGCTACCTTGCGTATTTCGCGTGCTATTCTATTCCTACTGATGCAGGTGCCGATCGCAAGAGCGGTCAAAAATGGGCCTTTTTGCGTCATTTGTTAGGGGTGTCATCACACAAAAGGCTGCACTTTAGCAATGACTTGATGGATTGCTTTGAAACTTTTAGAATATTTTACCAACGTACTAGCGATACTTCGTCAACAATTATGAATTGTTACAGGTATTTGTTAAAATGTTGAGATTAAAAACTTCTTTCCAAAAATTGCATGTCATAGGATTGTTTACTTGGGTCCAAAACCTTCATGACTTTGTGATTGATACACACACTGCGAAAACTTTATGTGCGTATAGGCACTGACCAAGGAGCTTTGATACAGTACTCCTTGGCACTGACGCAAATTTGCTAGGCCTGTGTACACGCTTGATATTTAAAGCGATGATTCTGGTGCCACAGCGATGCCCAGCCAAGCGTGACCGTAGCATGTTTTAACAGGCACGCAGCGATAACAGCTGTCATCGCGAAACAGCGTGAACGTTCCATTTTTTTCTCATGTGTTTGCTTGATTAGAAAATTAACGCCAGCGGCTACAAGCAAATGAAACTTGGACAAAATCTGTATCAATTATTCATCTGTAGATATGCAAAGTCATGAATTTGTTTGACACAAGTGAACGATCCTATGACGAGTTTAACAACATTTTCAGAAACATTGCGTAAAATCTAAATAAACAACCGTAACGATCCAAATTTTCGCATGAAGTATCTCTAGTATGTTGGTAAAATATTCTGAAAGTTTCAAAGAAATCCACCAAGTCATTGCTAAAACGTAGCGCTTTTGTGTGATGATACCCATAAAAATGGACGTAAAACGTTCCGTTTTTAACCGCTCTTGTGATCGACACCTGCATCAGTAGGAATAGCATAGCACGCGAAATACGCAAGGTAGCAAAACAAAACAATCTGTTCAGGGTAGATAATTCATTTGCCTTTCTTCTCGTATGTCAAAGTTGCAAAGTTTTACCTATTGTGATTTTTTGGTCGATTTTTCATTCGGCTCTTTCGTTTTAGTCTGGTCGATTTTGAGGGTACCCTTACTTGAGCGGCGGTCACGTGATCGCTGTAAAAGAAATATTTAATCCAAAAGGCGTTCCTGAAGGTTAAGTGAACGGCTATAACTGACATGACATGACACGGGAATTAATGCTTTAATTTGTGTTTGAAATTTGTTGCAATCATTTTTTGGCCAAGTTTATTTGGAGTACCTGAGACGCCTTATCACTGTACAGCGCTGGAGGCGTATCAGTGGGACGGAGGCCCTGAAGACAAGGCGAAGATGACGGCATGTCTAGGAGGCAAAGCGTCCTTCCCTTGGTCTATCTTGACGGGAAGTGAGACTATTGTCAACACTGCGTGGAGCTTTCAGGTTCGCCGAATTAGCTTCAATATTTTAGCAAAACTTTGATACAACACAAACCATTTGTGAGTGATGGAAACAGGTAACTAACTACAGGCTCAATTGTACAGAAGTTATTTCACGATTAAGATTTGATATATTTCCTAAAACAAGCTGATTCAGTTTTTCAAAAGAAAAGAAGAAAATAAGACTGTTTACATTAATGTCATATAGAGTTCGGGGAAAGGGTATATAACGTGTTCCGCTTTAACCTGCTTCGTCAGCTTCATGAACTTACGGTTCGATATACTTATATTTATGTTTTTCCAAGACATTCTGTCAGTCTCTCTCTCTCTCTCTCTCTCTCTCTCTCTCTCTCTCTCTCTCTCTCTCTCTCTCTCTCTCTCTCTCTCTATCTCTCACTTTCTCTCTCTCTCTCTCTCTCTCTCTCTCTCTCTCTCTCTCTCTCTCTCTCTCTCTCTCTCTCTCTCAATGTATTACAACAAATTGATCAGACAATATTTTCTCCAGGCACCGGACAAGGGAAAGACAATCATAGCAACCTACCAAAACGCACATTTCTACGCGACGGACACCGTTCGTTTCGGTTTTCTCGCCAACGCGGGACTGTCTATACGCTTCGCCAGACCTCAGGATTCCGGCAACTATTCTGTGCAAGTGCAGCTTCAGCAAGCAAAGTCGTCCGAGCTTGTTTTAGCTGAGAGGACGGTGACGCTGTCTGTTACCGGTAATTTGCTTTTTGGTGTGATGGCTTTCTATAATGAGCATCAACTACCTGCAAGCGTTGATGAAGATACAATAGTGTAAAGCAGTATGATTGCTACAATTGTCAATTTGCATTATTATTTTATGTATGTACAGATTTTATGATTGGAGAAACAATTAGGACTATTTCATTTCAAGGAGCCACTGTATCACTCGGGGATCAACTGTGGCCGGAAAAGTACAAAAAAATGTTCGTAGGTAATAATGTACTGTGAAAGCGGCCATATCATTTAGCACATTCACTGTTCGTTGCAGACTTACCTCCAGCTACGCAAGATGGCGCCTTCTACGTCACACTGAGTGACGCAGTTCGAGATGACGTCACACAGGACTGGACACTGCAGCTACATTGTGGTCAATTCGTGGACCTTGGTCAACCCCCTGTTGATGTCGCCTGGAAGGTGTGTATGTGTGTGTGTGTGTGTGTGTGTCTGTGTGTATGTGCGTTTGTGTGTGTATGTATGTATGTATGTATGTATGTATGTGTGTGTGTGTGTGTGTTTGTGTGTGTGTGTGTGTGTATGTGCGTGTGTGACCTGTCTGTCTGTATGTTTGTATTACTATATCATGTTTTTGTCTGTCACAATCACAAACTCAGTTGTATTACAACTGAAGCATTTAGTTTTGACAGTGGACACACGTACAGCACGACCTCAATCGACAGAACGTCAACTTTATCTCTGTGAGGACAGTGCATGCTTTCAATTTTCTATTTCACCACTTGCTTCTGCATTGTCGTTGCTTACTTGTTGTCTACTTCATATTATCATTGATTTTCTCTCAGTTCTCTAGATGTTGAATATTGATTGTCTAACAGACGCCATCAGGTGAGGTGAGGAACAGCAGCTACCGGGACAATGACACGTTCGTCCTGTCTGTGCCCAGCCCTGTCCAGGGAGGTAACTATTCCTGTCGTCTGCCCCCCTCCGCCCCCGCTGTCCGCTGTCTGACTGCTACCTCCCCGCTGAACGTTGCAGCCCAGCTCTACGTGGACGACAAGGACGCCATTTTGTTGTTCTGTGAGGCCCGCCAGAGGGAGCTAGAGCAGGAGAAAAAGGACCAGGCGAACCTTCTTGAACACCAGGTGATGCAGATCTCGCAACAGAATGGAACCATAGAAGACATGATGCAAGTGAACAAGGACCAGACGATGCAGATCTCGCAACAGAGTGGAACCATACAAGATATAGTGCAAGTGAACAAGGACCAGGCGAACCTTCTTCAACACCAGGCGATGCAGATCTCGCAACAGAATGGAACCATGGCAGAAATGAAAGCTAAACTTGTTGAGGTGATGCACGCAAACAAGGACCAGGCGAATCTTCTTCAACACAAGGAGAACCTTCTTAAACACCAGGCGATGCAGATCTCGCAACAGAATGGAACCATGGCAGAAATGAAAGCTGAACTTGTTGAGGTGATGCAAGCAAACAAGGACCAGGCGAACCTTCTTAAACACCAGGCGATGCAGATCTCGCAACAGAATGGAACCATGGCAGAAATGAAAGCTGAACTTGTTGAGGTGATGCAAGCAAACAAGGACCAGGCGAACCTTCTTCAACACCAGGCGATGCAGATCTCGCAACAGAATGGAACCATGGCAGAAATGAAAGCTGAACTTGTTGAGGTGATGCAAGCAAACAAGGACCAGGCGAACCTTCTTAAACACCAGGCGATGCAGATCTCGCAACAGAATGGAACCATGGCAGAAATGAAAGCTAAACTTGTTGAGGTGATGCAAGCAAACAAGGACCAGGCGAATCTTCTTCAACACAAGGAGAACCTTCTTCAACACCAGGCGATGCAGATCTCGCAACAGAATGGAACCATGGCAGAAATGAAAGCTAAACTTGTTGAGGTGATGCAAGCAAACAAGGACCAGTCGAATCTTCTTCAACACAAGGAGAACCTTCTTAAACACCAGGCGATACAGATCTCGCAACAGAATGGAACCATACAAGATATGGTGCAAGTGAACAAGGACCAGGCGAACCTTCTTCAACACCAGGCGATGCAGATCTCGAAACATAATGGAACCATGGCAGAAATGAAAGCTAAACTTGTTGAGGTGATGCAAGCAAACAAGGACCAGGCGAATCTTCTTCAACACAAGGAGAACCTTCTTAAACACCAGGCGATACAGATCTCGCAACAGAATGGAACCATACAAGATATGGTGCAAGTGAACAAGGACCAGGCGAACCTTCTTCAACACCAGGCGATGCAGATCTCGAAACATAATGGAACCATGGCAGAAATGAAAGCTGAACTTGTTGAGGTGATGCAAGCGAACAAGGACCAGGCGAATCTTCTTCAACACAAGGAGAACCTTCTTAAACACCAGGCGATGCAGATCTCGCAACAGAATGAAACCATGGCAGAAATGAAAGCTGAACTTGTTGAGGTGATGCAAGCAAACAAGGACCAGGCGAATCTTCTTCAACACAAGGAGAACCTTCTTAAACACCAGGCGATGCAGATCTCGCAACAAAATGGAACCATGGCAGAAATGAAAGCTAAACTTGTTGAGGTGATGCAAGCAAACAAGGACCAGGCGAATCTTCTTCAACACAAGGAGAACCTTCTTAAACACCAGACGATGCAGATCTCGCAACAGAATGGAACCATGGCAGAAATGAAAGCTGAACTTGTTGAGGTGATGCAAGCAAACAAGGACCAGGCGAATCTTCTTCAACACAAGGAGAACCTTCTTAAACACCAGGCGATGCAGATCTCGCAACAGAATGGAACCATGGCAGACATGAAAGCTAAACTTGTTGTGGTGATGCAAGCAAACAAGGACCAGGCGAATCTACTTCAACACCAGGCGATGCACATCTCGAAACAGAATGGAACCATGGCAGAAATGAAAGCTGAACTTGTTGAGGTGATGCAAGCAAACAAGGACCAGGCGAATCTTCTTCAACACCAGGCGATGCACATCTCGAAACAGAATGGAACCATACAAGACATGGTGCAAGTGAACAAGGACCAGGCGAATCTACTTCAACACCAGGCGATGCACATCTCGAAACAGAATGGAACCATGGCAGAATTGAAAGCTGAACTTGTTGAGGTGATGCAAGCAAAAAAGGACCAGGCGAATCTTCTTCAACACCAGGCGATGCACATCTCGAAACAGAATGGAACCATGGCAGAAATGAAAGCTGAACTTGTTGAGGTGATGCAAGCAAACAAGGACCAGGCGAATCTTCTTCAACACAAGGAGAACCTTCTTAAACACCAGGCGATGCAGATCTCGAAACAGAATGGAACCATGGCAGAAATGAAAGCTGAACTTGTTGAGGTGATGCAAGCAAACAAGGACCAGGCGAATCTTCTTCAACACAAGGAGAACCTTCTTAAACACCAGGCGATGCACATCTCGAAACAGAATGGAACCATACAAGACATGGTGCAAGTGAACAAGGACCAGGCGAATCTTCTTCAACACCAGGCGATGCACATCTCGAAACAGAATGGAACCAAGGCAGAAATGAAAGCTGAACTTGTTGAGGTGATGCAAGCAAACAGGGACCAGGCGAATCTACTTCAACACCAGGCGATGCACATCTCGAAACAGAATGGAACCATGGCAGAAATGAAAGCTGAACTTGTTGAGGTGATGCAAGCAAACAAGGACCAGGCGAATCTTCTTCAACACCAGAAGGGAATCATAGGAGAGCTGAAAGCTGGCCTTCCCAATCTGACCACACAGTTATCTACACTGACTAAGACTGTCAAGGTCCCATTGACAGAAAGTGAGTGCACAATACGAAAGAGATTTAACACGAAGTAAGATACCATTATTGATTTAAAAGATTTGATGTTCTAGTAGAATTGTTGTCTTTTTGGCTTTCTTTTGCCTCCTGAGTTTTGTTTAAAAGATTAAATGAGAGGGCCTTGTCCATTTTCTTCACAACGCTATTTGGCACGGTCTCGTTGCTCAAGCAGATACAAAGATTTGGATTGAAATAGTTTCAAAATTACCATCGATTTAATTGGTTAGTATGTTTGTCTGCTTGTCGGCGGCGAATCTGGCTGCTCGGTTTCCCATCACAGAAGGTGAATCGGGCACTTCTTCTTCTTCTTCTTCTTCTTCTTCTTCTTCTTCTTCTTCTTGTCTTTTTGTGCGGTCGGGGGATGCGATCCCCTCGGTTCGTTGAATGGTTATATTATTGTCATTGAACAGTGACATTTTTTTTCTACGTTCAGGAGATCCCGCGTACGTTTGTTTCGTGGAATGGTTACACTATCGTCACTGAACAGGGGTATTTTTTGTCTAATGTAATTTTCAGGAAATGCTGCAAACTGTTTGGACTGGTTGAAACTCGATCCACAAAGCGCAATCCGCACAGTCTACATCTCAGGAGATCCAATCACTGTCTACTGTGATCAGACCACGGACAACGGAGGATGGATTGTATGTGTGTGTGTGTGTGTGTGTGTGTGTTCGTGTGTGTTGGTGTGTGTGTGTGTGTATGTGTGTGTTGGTGTGTTGGTGTGTGTTGGTGTGTGTGTGTGTGTGTGTATGTGTGTGTGTGTGTGTGTGTGTGTGTGTGTGAATGGCAGTTGGGGTTGGGGATGGGGGTTTGGGTTGCGTTGGTACTTGCGTTTGTGGTGAGTGAGTATGTATGCATGAATAGCAAATTCCAGTCGGTGGTTACATGCAAGGGAAACGTTGGCAGTATTTGTATTAATAATTTGTCTGTAGACATGCGAAGTGCACGTCATAAAAGTTTTAAAGCTATTACGTGATTTTATTTAACGTAGGGGAAGGGTTCCTAATATGGACCACGTTTTGTTTCACGCTGATGACTAGCTTGTTTTCTTGCGAAGAAGTTTCATTTTGTGTTTCGTAGTCCTTCTCTCTTAGGTTAACCGTTAGGCCTAATTAGAGTGAAATAGCTTTGATAGGCATTCAGCAAAAATTAAATACAGAAAAAAATCACAAAGGGTCCATATTAGGAGCCTGGGCGCCTAATATGGACCAGTAAAGCGGCCTTCACGAATCACTGTAAAAAGCCCCCTATACTTCAAAATAACATGATACAACTTATCTGTTTCGGGTTGATGAGAGCATTATTTGAAGCACACCAGGAAACTAAAGATCGAGCTTATCAATAACAGAGTGAAAATAAGTGAAATTATCAACTTCCAGTTCCACGAAAAGAAGACTTTTTGTTGCATTTTTTTTTAAATCTCGAGGGCTTGTTATAGGCAGAGTGTTATCGGTTATTTCCAGCAGGCTTCTTAATGAATTAATGAAAATAGCCTTTAGATTTTATTTTCTTCGATTTGTTGAAGGTGGTCCATATTAGGGGACTCGCACATACTTTGAGATTTTGCTATTATTTGTTGTTTGCAGTAGAAAGTCGGGGTCAACACTGCTAAAATGTAACAAATACGGGTTTAGCTGTCATATATAGCAATTTTTGTGTGATAAAAGCTTTGGCTGTGGACAGAAACAAGTCCGTTTTAGGTGGCAAATTTAGAGTGAACGCTGCCAAAAGTGAGAAAAAAAAGAAAAAGCCTAATGGTTTTCAGATTTGTGTTTTTGCAACTGTTTTGACAAGTGCAAGTTATCCAGAGAAGGTGAATACAGCGAATAAAACTTTTTTGAGCGCTCTAGCGCCGTTAGTTTGTCAGAACAGGAGGTGGTCCATATTAGGAGCTGGTCCATATTAGGAGCTGGTCCATATTAGGAGCCCTTCCCCTAAGTATATACTCCTATGACGTGCTTTAAAACTTTGTTCGGAACATTACATCAGTATAAATATAAGATTTCATGTAGTCCTGTATGTTGCGCTCATTGAAATTCAGACTGCTTTCTCACTGGGGAAAGCGAGCTGCCACAGTACGGCGCTACCCGTTTCTTTGTTTTCTTCTTTTTCCTTCATGCGTGTATTCACGTTTCTAAGTCCTAAGATTTTCGTTGTGAACTTGGTTTTTTATCGCGTGCGTGCGTGCACACGGGAGTTTTTCGACACCGAAGAGAGTTTGCACAAATTTGACTGCACAAATAAAGCCCTCGACGAACGTGGGGATCGAACCCAAACCAATAGCGACAACTGGTTTTTAAGCCAGCACCTCTACCGACTCAGCTCTTCCCTGTCCCATCTCAGCTCTTCCCTGTCCCATCTCAACAAGTACCTGTATTTTTCCACAAATGATTTGAAGTACGTCTGGTATGAAGGCAAACGATTCTTGAAGGTTTCAAAGAAATCAACCAAGTCATAAGTAATATATATACAGCGCTTTTGGTCATGGTACCCCCCATCATTAACACAACAAGTCATAAGTAATATTCAGCGCTTTTGGTCATGGTACCCCCCATCATTAACACAAAAAGTCTGGGTTTTGTCCGCTCATACGTTTGACACCTGCGCAGTAGGATTTTCATAACAGAAAATAAGCAAGCCAGCTAAACGAAACATAGTGTTCTCGGTAGATCATTGATTTGACTTCCCCCTTCGTATGTAACAGTTGCCATGTAGTGTCTACTACGATTTTTCATCGATTTTTATTTGGTCGCTTCCGTTATTTTCATGTCGATTTTGGGGGGTACCTTTACTAGCGCGGCGGTCACGTGATTCATGCAAAAGCACTGTTTAATCTGAAGGGTTTTTCAGATAGTCAAGTCAAATCCTTTAAATGGCATATACAGTGTGAATGAAATGACGCAGGAATTAATGCTTTTAATTGGGGTGAGAAATGTGTCGTAATAACGATTTCACTTGCACACAGGAGTTGAACGAGGGTCAAAGAGAAACAGTTCATGGGACACTCCTAACGAACTCGCAAATACGTGCACGCACTCCCATGCACGCACACCCATGCACGCACACCCATGCAACACACCCATACACACACACCCATGCACGCACACCCATGCAACACACCCATACACACACACCCATGCAACACACCTATACACACACACCCATGCACGCAAGCGTCAACTCACTAATACCGCTTTTTGCTTGCAGGTCTTCCAAAGAAGACAGGACGCCTCTGTGGACTTCTACCGGGATTGGACGCAATATCGCAATGGGTTTGGTGACCTGGAGGGCAACTTCTGGCTAGGTTCGTTATTTGTTATAATTATCTATAAAAGTGTTTTTTATGTTTGTGTGTGTGTTTTGTGTGTTTGTGGATGGTGTGTGTGTGTGGGTGTGCAGGGCCGGACTACCGGAGGGGTTATGGGGGTTGCGCACCCCCCCTCCCCCCTAGCCTAAACATGTACCTCACTTATTCAAATATTTTGTTATTATTGTTTATTTTATGCTGTTTCATGCAAGGAGCGACCATTTTCCTATCTCAGAATATGACCTACCCATCAGCTTGGACCACCACTGGCAACCCCCCCCCCTCCTCTTCGCCTAGTCCGGCCCTGGTGTGTGTGTCTGTGTGTGTATGGTGTGTGTGTATGGTGTGTGTATGGTGTGTGTGTGTATGGTGTGTACGTGTGTGTGTGTGTGTGTGTGTGTATGGTGTGTATGTGTGTGTGTGTGTGGGGGGGGATATGATGACAAAAGGCTCCGAAACGCCTGAATCGATTTATGCGGGAATTGCACTCGGTGTCATTCAAGTCTTGTCACAGGGTATTTTTTCTTTCACTTTGCGTATTCAGACGCCGAATGACCAAAACAATAGATTTCGCTAATAATATTATTTTCCCTGTGATATTTTCAGAGTGTGTTGAAACAAGTGGGACAAATTTGATCAATCAATCCGACAGACTTTATGATTCAAAATGTTGAATATGATGACATGCCAAGAATGAGATAAACGAGGGTTGGGTAATTGAATGTGGTATCCGTCCAATCAATTACAATCACAGGACCTATTTTGAAAGAGGTATTAATCCCTGGTAAACGTTCGTTGTGATGATGTGTCTTTATATGAACTATTGTAACGCGCGCGCGCGCGCGCGTGTGTGTGTGTGTGTGTGTGTGTTTTCCCGGTGCAGGACTGGACAAGCTGCACAAGCTGACCACCTCACAGAGGTACGAGTTGCGTGTCGACTTGCGCAAGTGGGACGGAACCAAAGGGAATGCGACATACAGCGGCTTTCACGTGGACGACGTTTCTCAGAACTTTACTCTGCGCTATGACAACTTCACTGGAGGAAACGCTGGTACGTGCCTGACAATGGGACGACTCAATACACAAAACACGGGGCATTTGAGAAGCAAACAGTGTGTGTGACCCTCAATCATATCTCTTTCTATCCGTCTCTTTAATGTCTCTGTTTGTTTTTGTCTGTCTGTTTGGGTGTCTCCCTGTGTCATTCTGTGTGTGTGTATGTCTGTGTATGTATGTATGAGTGTGTGTGTGTGTGTGTGTGTGTGTGTGTGTTTGTGTGTGTGTGTTTTCTACAATGGACAAAATCTTGCATCTTTAATGTTGGTTATTGTCTTACATATGTCTGTGTTTGGGTTGACTTAAGTGTTGTTTGTGGCGGTGTCATAATGGAGTTAACATAGTAACAATCACAATAAGTAAGAGGAAAAGCAAATTGTAAGCGTGCTAAAGTTTTCTTCGTAACAGTTCTCTTTTCATACAAGTGGTGTTTAGTGTAACAATGTAAGTTCCGCCTTTACCCCGGTGCCGTTCTCCTTTTAGCGAAACGAAAGAAAGAGGAGGCGGTGAGGGAAGCCAGAAAAGAAGTACATATGATACACTATTCTACGTTTCGTATTTGTTTCTCTTTGTCAAACATTATTATAATATCAGTGGGAGTTCCGTATCTATATTTGCTTATGCACATCTTTCCTATCAAAATCAAGTGATTTATATATTTGCATTTTATTGAGTCAGCACCATTAATATAACCACACAAAATATGTTCTACTCCAAAGACTATTCTTATTTTATATTTCTCATAAATAATTTGTTCAACGTATCTCCATAGCACTTTTATTTTCTTACAATTAACAAAAAAATGTTCAACGTAATCTATTTCGGTTGGACAGAAAGGGCATCTCTATTTTCCAGTGCAGCTCTCTTAATCTGGATTCTTGGGTTACATTTTTGGCCAGGTTCCAATGTGACTGGTCGACATTAATGCCAAACATATCACGCCAGAAGTTGATAGATCTCGGGGTAATGTACTTTTCTTCAACAATGTATTCACGGAATTGCCTGGCACTTTTAATACTCGTTTTATTGAAAAGAAGATTGTTTTGTCTATTCAATACAGGTTGGTTAGGATCATAATTGCTTTTCTTAATATATTCAGATACTGCTGATCGAACTACAATATATTCCAAGTAGAGGCCAGGTGAAGCGTAAACACTTGCTTGGATAGCGGGATAGGACTTGATACCGTGATTACCTAACATGTCTCCTACATACGTAATGCCTGACCGGGCCCTGTTCTCATAATACAGAACGTTATTTTGATAACTTATACTTGGATTGTTCCATAAGCAGTTGTCTTGCACGCAATCGTTCTGAGAAATTGTATTATGTTCTAACCATGTTCGAGCAACAGCTGTCCAAAATATCGATTTTATTCTTCCAATTCCCTTAAACTTAGACGGTCGAATAGCTGTAGTAAAGCAGGCAAAGCCACAACCGAACCCTTCAAAATATTTGTTTGGGATCCATGTCCATTTGCATGAAAGGTTGCCAGATGAGAGTTTGCTTAACCATTGACATAAGAAGGAGTTTTGCATCGTTTTGACGTCTATCATATCAATACCACCCTTTTCGGTACTGCTATTTAAAACAACTCTTTTTACTTTTTCAAAAGCTTTTTTATTACAGTCTTTTTTCCTCCACAAAAAACGATATAATATTGTGTTTATTTCCTGCAGCACTTTGTCAGGGATACAAATAGATTGCATTAAATAAACTAACTGCGAGAGCAGAAAAGTTTTGATAATGCAAATTTTTCCAGGAATGCCCAGGTTCCTTTTTTCCCAAGTAAAGATGCTTTGCTTAATTTTATCAATTTTACTTGACCAGTTTAGTTCAATTTCGGATGCGCTTTTCTCGCTGTTAAAGTTTACTCCTAATATTTTAATCTGCCGAACACATTTTACCTCAAAATTAAAATTGATATTTTTACTTGATTCAATTCCCATTGCTTCAGACTTTAGCTTATTCAAGCACAAGCCTGACACCTCCCAAAATACGTCTATAATCTGTAGAACCATTGTAACGTCATCCGCGTCTCTCAAAAACAAAGTGATATCATCGGCGTATAATAGAATTTTTAAAATATTTCCACAAGTTACATTAGGGCCTTTTACTTCATTGCTCTGCCTAAATCGTATAGCCAGAAATTTCAGACCAATAATAAATGCCATCGGTGAGAACGGACATCCTTGTCTAATGCCACAAATGCCGTATAGTTGTGTTCTTTTATTCTACGTCGCCCGTCTTCGCAGCAGCAGAAAACAACTCGTCAAATTGAGTTCGAGGATTTATTTAGCATTCCATACATACAACTGCACATCGTAGCAGAACTCAAAGTAGAAGCTTTTAATATACAAATCGCGCTGGCCTATATAGTAAATACTCAATCTCGAGAATATTCCAGACCGAACATGATACATGATAAAATTAGATGAACTGCCCATGGACTAGAATAGTGACGTTCTCAGTGACGTACATCAAAAGCGCCGACGCACTTAATCCGAGCGAACGCCACGAACCCACGACTCAAAACAACGTGGTAAACAACTTGTTTTGACAGGACTAGAAAGTTCACCTGCATTCTCGTCCAAACATAAATATTGTGTTTACAAAATATAATATCGGTACTTTCCCACAAAGTACAAACAAGTCAACTACATGCAACACACAAAACCGAACCAAAGTTCAGCAACGGCAGCGTTTCCTAACACTTACACACACACACACACACACACACACAACCACACAACCACACACACACACACACACACAACCACACACACACACAGACACACAGACACACACCAAACCAACCAAACAAACAAAACACACACCCACTCACCCACGCACGCACACACGCCTCCACCCACACCCACACGCACACACGCACACACTGACCACCCTGACTGTCCATCCCCAGGTGACAGCCTGTACTATCAACGTGATCGTGAGTTCAGCACCAAGGACAGAGACCACGACCCGTGGTTAAAGCCAAACTGTGCACAACGTTACCACGGCGCCTGGTGGTACCAGTACTGCCACCGCTCCAACCTGAACGGTGACTACAAGACCAACAGCAGTGCTCCTAACTTTGACGGGGTGAGCTGGATAACCTTTGGAGGCAGTAACGCCTACTCCATGAAGTTCACAGAGATGAAGATCAGGCCTATCATGTAGAGCGACACTGGGAGCAATCTACTTTTGCGGCAAAATTGGTCTTTAATGGAAAGATGTTGTTTTTATTGTTTCATTCTTTTATAATTGATGTGTACGTGTGTGTGTGCCTTTTGCCTTTTGTTTATCTTTATCTCACTTGTTTCTCTCTTTTGTCCTGTTTATAACATGCAGATTACTAGGGGGCCTACTCACCCACCCCCACACTCCACAATTTTCTAATCGTAAAGAGAATAAATATAATCTTTTTTGTCTAAAATCAGTTTGTCTCATGGACGGGCGCATTGGCGTGGTGGTAAGACGTCGGCCTCCTAATCGGGAGGTCGTGAGTTCGAATCCCGGTCGCTGCCGCCTGGTGGGTTAAGAGTGGAGATTTTTCCGATCTCCCAGGTCAACTTATGTGCAGACCTGTTAGTGACCTAATCCCCTTCGTGTGTGCACGCACAAGACCAAGTACGCACGGAAAAGATCCTGTAATCCATGTCAGAGTTCGGTGGGTTATGGAAACACGAAAATACCCAGCATGCCTACTCAACAAAAGCGGAGTGAGCTGACTATGCTCTCAGAGTATAGTGTGGGGAACCCAAATGGGCAAACGAGCTCACACGTAACCAGACAATTTTGGAACGCTGAAGAAGAAGAAGAAGAAGTTTGTCTCATGGACTGCAATACTTGTAGATTAATCATTCCACTCACACTAACACTACTTTATCATTATGTTTGATCTGCCGACTGTTTCTTTCATATATCGCATGGACGCATGGACTGCAGTACTTGTAGATTAACCATACCACTCACACTAACACTCCTTTATCATTATGTTTGATCTGCCGTCTGTTTCTTTCAGATATCGCTCGTACCAGGTGCAATATGCATAATTTTGTCATAATTACAACAGCGTTTTGTGTTGTCGCTGTCTTATGTTTAAGCAGTTCACGTGTACAATGTCGGGTTGTTATGGTTTGCAAATGTAACAAGTTTAATGTTTGGTTTGGTTTCTAATGTTTAGCAATAAATGTTTCCTAGTTTGGAAAAAGCAGTAATGGCTATGATATGAAAAACTCTGTATTTGTCAGAATGTTGCTGTTCAAGAAACGTGCTTGCGCGCGCGCACACGTGTGTGTGTGTGTGTGTGTGTGTACGTGTGTTTGTGTGTGCGTGTGTGTGTGTGTTTGTGTGTGTGTGTGTGCTTGTGTGTGTGTTAGTGTTTGTTTGTTTGTCTGTCTGTGAAGTGATGTCTTATAATGGACTTGGAATGCTGCAAGCTGTAAGCTCTTAGTACTTTTGAAAATTATCTGAAGCTGCATTTGCAAACAAACAAACAAACTGCATTAAAAAACAAACAAACACACAAAACAGCCATGCAAAGGCACAAATCCTAAAACAACTCCCCAAAACAGACTGACAGGTCAATTAAGCAAACAGAAAAGCAAGCAGGCAGACAGACAGACAGACAGACAGACAGACAGACAGACAGACCAACACTGTTATCGAAAGAGACACAAACAAACCGACATGCAAGCAGAAACAAATATAAACAAACAAAGCCGCCAGGCAACAACAAACATCCAAAAATATGATAAAAGCTCAAAACTAACAAACCGACAGAACAACTCCACAGACAAGCAGGCTAACAGGCTATTCAAGAGAAAGAAACATAAGCAAGAACAAACTAGCAAACAAAACACACACAGACAAACAAACAAACCAGACAAACAAACAAACAAGAAACAAAGAAACTAGCTATCAGTGCTACAGCGATGGACACAAAGCAGGAGACCCCACATGCAACTTGACACCAGAGGTGCAAACAGTGGACGAAACAAGCAGAACAGACAACAAACAAGTAGAAGCATCGGGAGAAGATTCCAGGAAGCCCAGGAACAGATCTGAAAGCAGAGGCCGCCAGCCTCAAAGAGCCCAGAGCCGCTCGAAAGGTGGAGGAATGAGCCAGTCGAGGTTGAACTTCAGACCAGATGGAGCCGCACGCTCGGGATCCAGGTGTTCGGTCTTGGCTTTGTTTCTACGACTTTGAGTTTGGATTTGTGAATTTGGTCGAAGACTGAGTTGGTAAATCTCTTTTGTCGGGATGGATCGTTTACGTGTGATCTCGTTAAATACCAGAGGTTTAAAAAATAAATTAAAAAGAAACGCAATGTTTACCTTTTTAAAGCAGCAGAAGGTTGATATAGCCTGCCTGCAGGAAACACACATAACAGAACAAGACGTGTCTATTTGGGAAAAACAATGGGATGGAAAGATGTTTTATAGTGAAGGAACGCATAATAGCAGGGGAGAACTTATCCTTGTTTCAAAGCATTTTGTAGGGGAAGTGAGTTTATTGAAGAGTTATGATAGAATATTAGTAATTTCTGTTATAAAAGAAGATAAAGAGTATATTGTAGTTAATATGTATGCTCCAAATGTAAGCCAAGAAAAAGTAAGATTTTATAATAAGTTGAACTCAGTGTTGCTAAAGTATACGGAAGAAAAAGTGTTGTTAATGGGAGATTTTAATTTAGTTATGTCAAATGAGTTGGATATTATTGCTGGTGAAAATCATAAACAAAATGAAGTTGAGTTGTTGACAGATATAATATTTAGACTGAATATGAGTGATGTTTGGAGAATGTTGCATGGCGAGGAAAAAGAGTATACATGGTGCAGACGTAACCCTTTTATCGCACGGCGACTGGATTATTGTTTTGTAACAGAGGACATTATCCCAAACTGTGTAAGTTGTGAAATTGTGTCGGTTGCAAATACCGATCACAGAGGGGTTTTGGTGGAAATGTGTGATTCCCAATTTGTACGGGGCCCAGGCTACTGGCGCTTTAATAATTCCTATTATTTTGAAAGATCAAGCATTTGTTGAAAAAATGAATGCGTTAATAGAGGAGATGTGTAATAATGTGCCTAGGGGTGCTAATGCTCAGGATCAATGGGAAACATGTAAATCAAACATTAAATCGTTTTGTATAGAATTTGGTAAATCAAGGTCAAGAAGCCAGAAGAATGAATTTGTAGATTTACAGGCAAAGTTGCAACAGTTGGAAAAACATTGTGCAGAACAACCTAATAATGAGAAATTGCAGGCAGAAATGTTTAATGTCAAATCGAAATTGGAAATAATGACCATGGATAAAGCAAGAGGAGCTCATGTACGATCAAGAGCTAAGTGGGTAGAAGAAGGAGAAAGAAATACGAAATATTTTTTGAATTTGGAAAAAGTACAAGCCCAAAATAATGTGATGACACATGTGAGGGCAAGTAATGGTGATATTGTTGATGATCAATTTCTTGTGTTGAATGAACAAGTGCAGTATTATAAATGTTTGTATGGTAAAAGTCCAGAAAGTCAGGAACGCATCAGGGCACAAGCAAAGGAATTTTGTGATGAAGAAGAATTGGTTAAATTAACGGACGAAGATAGTAATGTATGTGAAGGGATGTTGACGGAAGCAGAGGTGGCAGCAGCATTAAAAATGATGAAAAATGGTTCATCACCTGGAAGTGACGGACTCACTACAGAGTTTATTAAAATGTTTTGGAATAGATTAAAGAGCATGATTACAGACTCGTTTAATGAAGCCTTTCGTAATAATAATTTGTCTTTTACGCAAAAACAAGGAATAATTAAGTTATTACAAAAAAGTACAGAATTACCCAGGGAAGACCTTAATAATTGGCGTCCAATTACCCTACTTAATACAGATTATAAGATCTTGGCAAAGGTTTTAAATGTGAGTTAGTAAATGAAGATCAAGTTGGTTACATAAAAGGAAGGAATATTGGAACCGTGATTCGTACAATAGATGACGTAATAGAGTATTTAAATCGAACGAATAAGTCTGGGTTTATATTGGCCCTTGACTACCGTAAAGCGTTTGATTCCATTTATAAGGAATTTATGATAGAAGCATTTAGATCATATGGTTTTGGTGAAGATTTTCAAAAATGGGTTAAGCTTTTAATGACAGACACTTTTAGTAGTATTAATCACGGAGGGTGGATTTCAGAACCGTTTCCCTTGAAGTGTGGTATAAGACAAGGTTGTCCATTTTCACCCCTGGCCTTTATATTGGCGGTGGAAATACTTGCCATTAAAATTAGGAAAAGTGATATAACGGGTGTTGAATTACCCTCAAAGGTGGGCGAGGAGAGTGCCCTAAAAATTAAACAGTTAGCAGACGATACAACAATATTTTTACAGAACAGTGGTGATGTCTTTAAAGTTAAAGATATAATAATACAGTTTGCAAAGTTTTCAGGACTGACCCTGAATGTTAATAAAACCAAAATAATGAAAATTGGACAGCATTGTGGTCAGCAAAAGTTGCCCTTTGAGTGCACAGAGAAGATTAAGATTTTAGGTATATATTTCGTAAATAATGATAGAGCAATAAATGTTGAACAGAATTGGGTATTAAGAGTTCAGAAGATTAAGAAGTTGATTAAGATATGGAGTCGACGAGATTTAAGGATTCACGGTAAAATTTTAATAATCAAATGGTTTTTTTATTTCACAGCTAGTATTTGTGATGTAGACGATTGGATTGCCAGATCGGGTTTTGACAGAGTTAAATAGATTGTTTTATAAGTTTATTTGGCAGAGAAAGTGTTCGAATAAAAAAGCATTTGAAAAAGTGAAAAGAAAAGTAATGGAGAAAGAAATAAGTGAAGGTGGGTTGAAAATGCTAAATGTGCACAGGATGCAAGAGTCTTTTTATTTACAATGGGTCGGACGTTTGTATGAAAAGAAGGGAGCAAATTGGACGTTTATACCACTATGGTTTCTGGGACATGTTGTTTCAGGGTATGGTTGTTTTGATTTGAATGTTAAACCGAGTAAGGAATTGAATTTGACAATGATTGGAAGCCCATTTTGGCAGAGGGTAGTGTGGACACATTTGAGTTACAAGCGTAGGATGGAACATGATAAGATTGATGTAAACAATTTTTATAAACAGATTTTGTGGAGTAATGATTTGATTCGGTATAAAGGGAAAATGTTGTTTTATTTGTATTGGAAAAATGCTGGGATTGAACGAGTAAGTGATTTGTTTATAGTGGAAGAAAAGAGATTGAAGTCAGCAGCAGAGGTATATATACAAATTGGAAAGAATAATGCAAATATTTTATTGGATTATTGGGCATTAATAAACGCATTACCCAAAGTATGGATTAATTGGATTGAAAATAAACATATTATTGTCCAGATGGATAAGCAATTGTTTGATGGTAGCCTGTATATGATAAAAATAAGCCAAATACGAAAAATGATAGAAAAGAAAAGTGTAGATACTGCTGTAGAAAAACCTTGTGTATATAATTTTTGGTTGAGGAAGTTTGGTGTACAAGTAGATAAGGAAATTTGGACACTTGCCCATGTTTCCAAAGAAGTGAGGTTAAGAGAATTGCAATGGAAAATCTTACATAACATATATCCAACAAATATTTTATTATGTAAAATGCAAGTCAGGGAGAATAACAGATGTTGTATTTGTTGGACGGAAGTTGATTTTGTTGAACATTTTTTTTATGAGTGCATACCGGTAAAGTTGTTTTGGACGAAGATAGAAAACTGGACAGAGGAAAAGGCTGGATTGAGGGTTAATTTTAAGATGCAGGATATAATATTTGGCTATCAAGACACAAGTTGTTGTAAAAAGATGAGAAATTTTGTAAATCACGTAATATTAATTGGGAAAATGTGTATTAGTATTTTTAGAAAGACAACTTGTCAGGGATCAGTGTTCGTAATTTTCGAGTTTCAAATATTAAGTAGAAAATTTGATTTGTAAATATAAGGAATATTTCCATTGTAAAGAGAAAATGTCCATGTCTCGTGAGTGTAATATACCTCTATGTTGGAGTTAAAAAAAGACCAATGAAGAAGGATGCTCACCGCCTATTTACAAGAAAAAAAGAAAGAAAAAAAAAAGAAAAAAAAAGAAAAAAAAAAGAAAAAAAAAAGAGAGAAGAAAACAAGGAAGGGTTGAAGCAGCCTGCATGCAACTGAGGTAAAAAAAAAAAAAAAAACAAAAAAACAACAACAGAAAAGCAAGCAGGCAGACAGACAGACAGACAGACAGACAGACAGACAGACAGACAGACAGACAGACAGACAGACAGACCAACACTGTTATCGAAAGAGACACAAACAAACCGACATGCAAGCAGAAACAAATATAAACAAACAAAGCCGCCAGGCAACAACAAACACCCAAAAACATGATAAAAGCTCAAAACTAACAAACCGACAGAACAACCCCACAGACAAGCAGGCTAACAGACAGACAGGCAGGCTAGCAGACAGACAGGCTATTCAAGAGAAAGAAACATAAGCAAAAACAAACTAGCAAACAAAACACACACAGACAAACAAACAAACCAGACAAACAAACAAACAAGAAACAAAGAAACTAGCTAACACACAGACAAATCAATCGGACCAAAAGACGGACAGAACAACGTATCTATTGTACAAACAAACAAGTTCAGAGAAAGACACCCTGTTTGCCAGACGCTAGATCATATACACGACCCGCAAGCCACGGTGAGGGTTAAAACAGGCGGGGATATAGCTCAGTTGGTAGCGCGCTGGATTTGTATTCAGTTGGCCGCTGTCAGCGTGAGTTCGATCCCAGGTTCGGCGGAAATTTATTTCAGAGTCAACTTTGTGTGCAGACTCTCTTCGGTGTCCGAACCCTCCCCCCGTGTACACTACATTGGGTGTGCACGTTAAAGATCCCACGATTGACAAAAGGGTCTTTCCTGGCAAAATTGCTTAGGCACAGTTGATAATTGTCTACCTATACCCGTGTGACTTGGAATAATAGGCCGTGAAAGGTAAATATGCGCCGAAATGGCTGCAATCTACTGGCCGTATAAAATTTCCTCTCACACGGCATCATTGCAGAGCGCCTAGAACTGTACCCACGGAATATGCGCGATATAAGCGTCATTGATTGATTGATTGATTGAAAAGCAATCTAAGAGGAGTTAGAACTGACACAGAAAAAGTAATACAGTGAAACCTGTGCTGTCAGACCTCTGAACATTTAACAAGAGTTCCTATAATTGAGGGAGTAAACAAATAGAAGGCCCGAGTTTAAATACTTTTGAGAAGAGAAAGTATTGGGATATAAGATCGTGAAACAGAGGGGGTCTCACAACGAAGCTTTTTACATATTTGCATATATATGTTGAACATATTTGTATGGATATAGGCAGACGAAAAGACAGACGGCAAGGAAGTCCGTCACGAGCTTTGATGATTCTTAACAATTCTACATTTCCTTCTCCTCTTCTCCGCCTCCTTCTTCTTTCTTTCTGTCTCTCTGTCTTTCGGTCTGTCTGTCTGTCTTTTTACATTTAGTCAAGTTTTGACTAAATGTTTTAACATAGAGGGAGAATCGAGACGAGGGTCGTGGTGTATGTGTGTGTGTGTGTGTGTGTGTGTGTGTGTGTGTGTGTGTGTGTGTCTGTCTGTGTGTGTGTGTAGAGCGATTCAGACTAAACTACTGGACCGATCTTTATGAAATTTGACATGAGAGTTCCTGGCAATGATATCCCCGGACATTTTTTTATTTTTTTCTATAAATGTCTTTGATGACGTCATATCCGGCTTTTTGTAAAAGTTGAGGCGGCACTGTCACACCCTCATTTTTCAATCAAATTGATTGAAATTTTGGCCAAGCAATCTTCGACGAAGGCCGGATTTCGGTATTGCATTTCAGTTTGGTGGCTTAAAAAATAATTAATGACTTTGGTCATTAAAAATCTGAAAATTGTAAAAAAAATAAAATAAATTATAAAACGATCCAAATTTACGTTCACCTTATTCTTCATCATTTTCTGATTCCAAAAACATATAAATATGTTATATTTGGATTAAAAACAAGCTCTGAAAATTAAAAATATAAAAATTATGATTAAAATTAAGTTTCCGAAATCGTTTCAAAAACTATTTCATCTTATTTCTTGTCGGTTCCTGATTCCAAAAACATATAGATATGATATGTTTGGATTAAAAACACGCTCAGAAAGTTAAAACGAAGAGAGGTACAGTAAAGCGTGCTATGAAGCACAGCGCAACCGCTGCCGCGCCAAACAGGCTCGTTACTTTCACTGCCTTTTGCATTAGCGGCGGACTACGTTCAGTTTCATTCTGTGAGTTCCACAGCTTGACTAAATGTAGTAATTTCGCCTTACGCGACTTGTTTTTTCTTCCCCAGAAACACACAGACAGAGAGCGACTCACTGGCGGTAGGAAGAAAAATGTATTAAAAACAAGTCGCGTAAGGCGAAAATACAACATTTAGTCAAGTAGCTGTCGAACTCACAGAATGAAAGTGAACGCAATGCAACGCAGCAAGACCGTATACTCGTAGCATCGTCAGTCCACCGCGCACGGCAAAGGCAGTGAAATTGACAAGAAGAGCGGGGTAGTACTTGCGCTGAGAAGGATAGCACGCTTTTCTGTACCTCTCTTCGTTTTAACTTTCTGAGCGTGTTTTTAATCCAAACATATCATATCTATATGTTTTTGGAATCAGGAACCGACAAGGAATAAGATGAAGGTGTTTTTAAATTGATTTGGACAATTTAATTTTGATAATAATTTTTATATTTTTAATTTTCAGAGCTTGTTTTTAATCCAAATATAACATATTTATATATTTTTGGAATCAGAAAATGATAAAGAATAAGATGTACGTACATTTGGATCGTTTTATAAATTTTTTTTTTTTTTTTTACAATTTTCAGATTTTTAATGACCAAACTCACTCATTAGTTTTTAAGCCACCAAGCTGAAATGCAATACCAAACCCCGGCCTTCGTCGAAGATTACTTGACCAAATTTTCAACCAATTTGGTTGAAAAATGAGAGCGTGACAGTGCCGCCTCAACTTTCACGAAAAGCCGGATATGACGTCATCAAAGACATTTATCAAAAAAAAGAAAAAAACGTATGGGGATTTCATACCCAGGAACTCTCATGTCAAATTTCATAAAGATCGGTCCAGTAGTTTAGTCTGAATCGCTCTACACACACACACAGACAGACAGACAGACAGACACACACACACACACACACACACACACACACACACACACATACACCACGACCCTCGTCTCGATTCCCCCCTCTACGTTAAAATATTTAGTCAAAACTTGACTAAATATAAAAATTCACAGACACCAGAGACGGTAAAGGGAGGCAATCGTTTCCACTGCCAGTTTGCTAAATAGGCCAGAAAGGATGAGTTGTTTCCCATGAACCGTTTTCTACCTGGAAGTGTGTTTCCAACCCCACCCAAAAGTGTGTTGGTGTCTCAAAGAGCAAAACTTTTTCCGAAATCCAATAATATACCAATTTCTTTGAAAATATTTGGATTATGTGTTAAATTTACCCTCGTACATGTTATGTTAATTAGAAACATTTAAGAATCAAATATTTCACAAAAGCAAACCAATTTAATGTAAGTGCATCAGATATTTAATGATATTTTTTGGAAATGTGTCAAAATTCGGCAAAATTCGGTGTGTTGAAAGGACAGTCAGATGGTGACAGAGAACCAGACACACAGAAGACAGAGACAGACGTATGGGACAAAGAGAGGCAGAGCCAGAAACAGACAGAGAGGCGTATACACAACTAAGAGTGATATAGGAACGGAAAGAGAGAGAGAGAGAGAGAGAGAGAGAGAGAGAGAGAGAGAGAGACAGACAGACAGACAGACAGAGAGATAGATAGACAGACAGACAGACAGACACAGAGAGACAGAGACAGACAGACAGACAGACAGACAGACAGACAGACAGACAGACAGACAGATAGAGACAGACAGAGACAGATCGACAGACATACAGGGAACACAGACATACAGGTAAAACAGACAGACAGACAGACAGACAGACAGACAGACAGAAAGACAAACAGACAGAAAAACAGAGACAGAAACTGAGAAACAAAGAGTGACATAGAGAGATAGAGACAATCGAGACAGATAAAACGAGAACATTTCGAAGAGAGAGAGAGAGAGAGAGAGAGAGAGAGAGAGAGAGAGAGAGAGAGAGAGAGAGAGAGAGAGAGAGAGAGAGAGAGAGAGAGAGAGAGAGAGATTTGATTTGATTTGATGATTTGATTTGACGATTTAATGAACAAAGGCCGTCGGCCCATTTCATGGGGATTACAAAGAACATGGCAACAATAATATGGCAAGAACAACGAAAACATAATTCGCAGGAGATAATACATTACTCCTGTCAACAAACTTACACATATTAGCAAAAATAATACTCTCTCTCTCTCTCTCTCTCTCTCTCTCTCTCTCTCTCTTCCCTCTCTCACTCCCTCTCTCCCTCCCCCGACTCTATCCCTCACATTCTCTTTTTCAATACACCTTCCTCACACCGTCTCTGGTACACACATACACACATACACACACAAATACACACAGACACACATACACACATACACACACACACATACACACATACACACACACACACATACACACATACACACATACACACATACACACATATACACATACACACACACACACATACACACACACACACACACACACATACACACATACACACATACACATATATATATACACACACACATACACACATACACACATACACACATACACACACACAATACACACGGCTCGCTCCTCAACTCACTCGCTCATTCACTGTAGCTATACCCACACGCACTATTGCTTCTCATTACATCTTCACAGCAATCATGTTCCACATATAAAACATTTTAACTTACAATTAATACTTGATTATGCATACATCAAAACATTGATTAAGGAATCTATTTTCTCAACGACAGCTTTCACAAGATTGTCCACGCAACTCAAATGCCTTGACAATAAACCATGCCATTTTCCTAATTACACTTTGGACTTTGCATGAAACCAGTTTACGAAACAGGCAACGCTGCAAATGGTTGTCAACATTTTTCAACATTTCTGGTCTTAAAGGACCATAACTATGGCATTCCGTTTGTCAAATAATTATTTGAATACTTTTTCATGTTTTTTTCACCAGTTTTAGCTAAATAATCATTATTTAGAAGCTCATGTGCTAAATAAGTAATTGTTTATAAACAATGTAAAACAATTCTAAATAATTTTTTGTTTACGTAAACCATTCATTATTTACCTAAACAATTCATTGTTTACGTAAATAATTCATTGTTTACGTAAATAATGATTTATTTACGTAAACAATATATTATTTAGACTTATATTACATTGTTTATAAACAATCAGCAATGTTTCTAAATAAATCATTATTTACGTAAACAATGAATTATTTACGTAAATAATTCATTGTTTACGTAAATAATGATTTATTTACGTAAACAATATATTATTTAGACTTATATTACATTGTTTATAAACAATGAGCAATGTTTCTAAATAAATCATTATTTACGTAAACAATGAATTATTTACGTAAACAATTCATTGTTTAGGGAAAGCAGTTTTCATTATTTAGGGGAATCAAGAATTGACTTCTAAGCTTCATTTTTTTTCTTTGTGTATATACTATAATTCAATACAAGGTATCTCCAAACATTATTTATCAGAAAATGTTCGTAAATTTGTTTATTTTACAAGCTGAAATTGCCGTACGAAAAGAACTGAATGCGAAAACAAACAAAAGGTGAAGGTCATGACCGGGAGTGTTTAGTGTTTGCATTCTCTCCCTGGAAGTTGTTGAAAAAAAGTTTTCCGTCCTAAGTGTTCTGTTCTGTCTCAACAAAAACTGTCTCTTTCCATTTCTCTTACTGCATGATTAAACTTTTTGTTATCTGTAGGTTACACAACACACCACAACTTGGTATGAGCTCTGACGCGATGAACGTCACACAGTCGTGTGCAGAGTTGTCCGGCCTTGCCCCATGCATTCCGGCGGAACTCGCGAGAAGGCAACACGCGAAATCTGCACTCTGAATCTCCCGCATTTATCGACATGGTCTCTAGTTGTAGTGTTAAACATTGCCATAACAGACAAGATAGAGATAGGGACAGAAGATTCTTTTCTGTTCCATTGGTTGTCAACGGAAAGGGCAAAGAGACAAGGGATTTGACTGCACGACGCCGGCGAGAATGGTTGGCACAGCTTCAGCTGAAGAATTTCAACAGCTAGGAGATCTATTACGTGTGCTCTGATCATTTTGTCAATGGTAAGTACTCATGCTTTTGTTCACCTGCCTTGGTTAGTCTGTGTTTTATGCAAACTGTGTTGTGATGGTAGTGTGCGGACAGTCGGTCAGTCCTGCACCGAGTGCAGTCTATGACTGAGTGAGTCAGTCTTACACAAGTTTACTCTCAGTGTAACAACTTATCATGGTTGCCCAAAACCATGACTTGTGAGAATGCCATAAATATATGTGTGAAATACTTGGATTTGATAATCAGAATTTATTTGAACACTAAATGGTCATTGTTGATACAACTTCATAGTTCAGTTTTAAAGGGTAGATCTGTGTCGAGATTTACTCATTCATTTTGTTTGGGGGACTTATTTTTAAAATAACTCCCAATCCATAATTTACAATATATTTGCCTTTGATTTTTTCTGCAGGGCAACCATCTGTGGGAAGTAAACAGTCCGAGCTGGACACCTACTTTGAAACTTGGGTATGGTGCAGGGACACAGCCTGACAGCCAACAAGGACAGTACCAGAGACTCAAGGACTGAAGGAGAGGAAGAAGCTTGTGGGGAGTGAGTCAACTCCTTCTCACCCTAATTTAGCAGAGGATGCTGGTGATGGCGACGGTGAAGGTACTTCCGATACAGCAGAACTGGCTGCTCCTCTTCCCGAGAGAGGTGACTGTGGCGGTACTTATTGCCAGACTGAAACCTATGACAATTTTGCCTGGATTTCTAAAGATGAAGAAAAGCAGCTACGGGATGAACTTAACAGGCTGGTGCTAGAAACTCGGGAACTTAAAGACGAACTTGCCAAGAAAAAAATGACACTTGAATCTTTGAGGGACAATGACGATACTGTACGATATTTTACTGGGATTTCTAATTTCTTCACACTTGTTACATTATTTGATTATCAATCAATCAATGAGGCTTATATCGCGCATATTCCGTGGGTACAGTTCTAGGCGCTCTGCAGTGATGCCGTGTGAGATGAAATTTTATACGGCCAGTAGATTGCAGCCATTTCGGCGCATATTTACCTTTCACGGCCTATTATTCCAAGTCACACGGGTATAGGTAGACAATTATTAAATGTGCCTAAGCAATTTTGCCAGGAAAGACCCTTTTGTCAATCGTGGGATCTTTAACGTGCACACCCAATGTAGTGTACACGGGGGGGGGGGGTTCGAGGGGGGGGGGTTCGGACACCGAAGAGAGTCTGCACACAAAGTTGACTCTGAAATAAATTTCCGCCGAACCTGGGATCGAACTCACGCTGACAACGGCCAACTGAATACAAATCCAGCACGCTACCAACTGAGCTATATCCCCGATTTTCTTGCACCACATTTGCCAACACACTCGCGCAGAGCACTGACACAGTT
Organism: Littorina saxatilis; assembly: GCF_037325665.1. Taxonomy (NCBI): domain Eukaryota; kingdom Metazoa; phylum Mollusca; class Gastropoda; order Littorinimorpha; family Littorinidae; genus Littorina; species Littorina saxatilis. The sequence continues at coordinate 29,953,271 of NC_090257.1, forward strand.
TCAAGCTCTCATTCATGCATATACGCCTTAACACACCTCTGCAACACCTGGCATACATCTTTTCTGTGTCAAGAACATCTGCCAGCAAAGTTTTTCACGAGACTGTGCATATCATGTACCACTACCACAGACTGCAGCCACTTGTTTTCTGGTCAGACAGGCAAAGTATAAAGACAAGTATACCGCCACAGTTCCTTCCCTATCCATGGAACAGAGTAGTGTCCATTATTGACTGTTTTGAAATATATTCATTGAGAGACCCTCCAGTGTTGATGCTATAGCGCTAGTAGTAGTAGCCTAGTGCACTCACCTGGTCAAACTACAAGCACAACAATACAATTAACCCTTAGGCTGGTTGTCGCGACATATGTCGCGCTACTTTACGTATACTGTCACCTGGTTGTCATGTCACCTGGTTGTCACAACATATGTCGCGCTACTGGCTCAGTCTGTTTGGTCGGTTCCGATTACCTCCCATGGCTGCGAAAACCTATATGACCGTTTTTTGTTATTTTTCTCTCTGTTATTGTTAATTCACCAGTGGCAATGTAACATCAGGGCTCGACAATAACGAATGCCCGACAGCCCGGGGCAAGCGTTTGAACCTGTCGGGCAAGTAAACCTTATGACCAGCTGCCCGACGGGGCAAGTGACAATATGTCAGTGAAAATTAAAATGTATTCAAATACCTTGGCGTACAAAGGACCAAAGTTCCGAAGAACAAGACTCTTCCAATGTTTCTCCCAATGTTATCGATCGCTTCTGCTAACCGGAAATGCTTTCGTTCATGTATTCACCCCATTCAGGAATTTCCGATTTGGTGACATTTCTTTAATCTAACGCGGCTTCTCATTGGTTTAGGTCACGGCTAAGAGCCAATCAATGAAGAGCTATCTGAAAACTGAGAAGCACAGTTCAAAATGGCTTCACAGTCGTCGATGTTTTCCTTTTTAACAACTTCAAAGCGCGGTGTAGATGACACAGACGATGGTTCGAAATGAAAATCCCAGAAGGCATTCGAGGCCTGTCGTGACCGGAAATTCCTCTCATCTTGGCTTACGGAGTCAGTGTGTTACTGTTTGCGTTACTCCGTTTTATTGTTTTATATCTCATTCTCTATTTAGTTTATTGTGGCAAGTAAAAAAAAAATGGGGCAAGTAGTTTTGATGTGTACTTGCCCGACAGGGCAAGTTGTCAGAAAAGTTAATGTCAAGGCCTGAACATGTGTTAAAGAATTGCACCAGTGTAATATGGTGCGCCAAATTGATATTACTATCGTTAACTGTTATATAGGGTTTTGAAACTATCGTTAACTGTTATACAGTAGAGTTTCGAAACTATCGTTATCTGTTATATAGAGTTTCAGAGTAGTGTCCATTATTGACTGTTTTGAAATATATTCATTGAGAGACCCTCCAGTGTTGATGCTAGTGCACTCACACAAACTACAACACAACAATACAATTAATATGGTGCGCCAAATTGATATTACTATCGTTAACTGTTAATGTTATGTAGAGTTTCGAAACTATCGTTATCTGTTATATAGAGTTTCAGAAACTCTATATAACAGCTAACGATAGTTTTATCAAAAGCGCGTTGGTATCGTTCCCAAATGGGAAAACCCTGAAATGCCATTGCAAAACTGTCTTTTTGCTATGAAATGTACATTTTAACTAGAAACATAATTTAAAAAACTACAACATTATTTAGTTAGTGACCGTTCTTCTGTTGTCGTCTTCTCAAATCATTGTTGAGTTTGTTTCTTCTTCTTCTTCTTCTTCTTCGTTCATGGGCTTAGACTCCCACGTTCACTCATGTTTTTAGCACGAGTGGATTTTTACGTGTATGACCGTTTTTTTACCCCGCCATTCAGGCAGCCATACGCCGATTTCGGGGGAGGCATGCTGGGTATTTTTGTGTTTCTATAACCCACCGAACTCTGACATGGATTACAGGATCTTTTCCGTGCGCACTTGGTCTCGTGCTTGCGTGTACACACGAAGGGGGTTAAGTCACAAGCAGGTCTGCACATAAGTTGACCTGGGAGATCGGAAAAATCTCCACTCTTAACCCACCAGGCGGCAGCGACCTGGATTCGAACTCACGACCTCCCGATTAGGAGGCCGACGTCTTACCACCACGCCACTGCGCCCGTCGAGTTTGTTTAATATTAGCTTTATCATTTGTACTTTCGGCCGTACTGTTTTCCACGTGTGCGGTTTGAAGACGGTAGGCCTACTGAATATTCGCGGAAAAGACCATGACGCACTACACAAAACAGTGGGTTTTTTTCAAAACAAACACAAAACAACGTGTTTCCCGAGTGACATCCCCCAAGGCGCGTTTTGGAAAACACTGCATGCTTTCGCATCGTGTACCGTTGCCCACTGCATGCATGCCAGCCGTATGTGTACAAACTGACCCGCACACAGCGTGGTAGCTAGAACGGGTCAAGCTGACACTGACCAATATTTCTGTGAAAACAGGAAGCGTCCTAGCTGTAACGAAGATTTGATTACTTGATTAAACGAAGCAGCGAAATGATGGACTTATCAGACGACAGTTAGTTGAATATGATCTACCAGGGATCGCGCTAGCTTTTTAAAAAACGCGTAAGTCATACGCAACGAAACAAAAAAAACGCGTCACGGACCAATATTTTTGCGTACTACAAAAACACATACAGACACAAACAAAACACGCACGAAAGACTTAAAGACATTCCTTACCTAAATACGGCGAGTTTTCCTGTCGAACTCCGCGCACGCCTGTCGAATAACACCCCTGCTGGCTCCAACCTTCGGGCCTTGCGAGTTTGTTTCCCGCTCTAATACGACTAGACACACTTTCCGCCTTTTGGAAGCGCGAGATGGGAGAGCAGCTAATGTCTGTTTCATTATCCGACAAGACATTATCTGGTACTACCCTCGTTACGTTCGTTTGCGATACTTCGATGCAAAAAGAAACGGACTTTAGTTTTGACGCGCAGATTTCATGTGTGTCGTCACTTCTCGAGCCCTATAGTCAGTTTCAGGATCGGGTGATTATTAAGTCAGAGTAAAAGCGCTGCGTGAAGACAAGAAAAAGTTACAATATTTTTGCGTATGGCTTACGCGGCGCGGCAAAAAAACCGCGTCAACGACTTTTAAAATGCGCCATACGCAAAAATCGTGCGTAAACGCGATCCCTGATCTACTAAATCATGTTGTAGTAATTTAGTGCAAATTCGCTCGAACCAGAGACATGTCTAGAGCTGCTCGAACGAAACGTTCAGCAGCCATTTTGCCGGCATCAAAACATCCGACCACGCCATCGCTATTTTTAGAAACTCTATATGACAGTTAACGATAGTAATATCACTTGCGCGCACCATGCCGCCGTTTTGCGAAACCCTCGTTATCTGTTATTCATAGTTTTAGCAATAGCGCGCACAAACGCGCTATTGATATATTATAACTCTAAATAACAGTTAACGATAGTTTCGAAACTCTATTTAACAGTTAACGATAGTTTTGAAACTCTATATAACAGATAACGATAGTTTCAAAACTCTATATAACAGTTAACGATAGTTTCAAAACTCTATTTAACAGTTAACGATAGTTTTGAAACTCTATATAACAGATAACGATAGTTTCGAAACTCTATAGTATAACAGTTAACGATAGTTTTAAAACCCTGTATAACTGTTAACGATAGTAATACCAATTTTGTGCACCATAAATTAAATACCTAATATCAATTACACCTCAAGGCCATATTTCTTTTATTTCTAAAGGGTGGGGTGGGCTTTCAAGTGACAAGCACATCACTGCAAATAGTGGGTATCTAGACAATATTGTACAAAATGATGTCATTTTGGCCGACAGGGGATTTGACATTAATGAACTAGTGGCTATGAGAGGTGCACAAGTGAAAATCCCTGCCTTTACAAGAGGGAAGAGTCAGCTTACAGCTTATGAGATAGTCAACACGCAAACTAGCTAATCTGAGAATTTATGTTGAGCGAGTTATCGGTATTCTTTGGGGAAAGTACACAATTTTGAACTCTGATATTCTGACTGATCTTTTGTTTGCAAGGGAAGAGGAAGAAGTGGTAACACTGGACAAAATAGTCACTGTATCATCTGGGCTTGTCAATGTTTGCACAGCCTAGTGTTCAAACTGAAGGCATTGTTTAGACTAAAGAATATGTTAATTAAACTTACTGTGGTGTCTTGTATCTGATTCTGATGTCTCCCATGAGCAGTAGCAATAGTCTTTCTGTTATTATGTTTTCACTGGACGGAATCTTGAATTTGAAGATAAAGGCATTGTTTAAAGAATGTGTTTTATTGAACTGTGGTGTATTGTATCTGATTCTGATGCAGGTGTCTCACATGAGCAGTAGCAACAGTTTTTCTGTTATGTTTTCACTGGATGGAATCTTGAATTTGAATACACATACATGTATCATGTGTATATATGATCTGACCTGCTGCTATTTCCTTCCATTTCAAGAGCAGATTTCACTCTTTCTATCACACACACACACACACCATTAACATACACTTTGAAATCATTTTGCATAAATGTGACATGTATTGACACAACTGACAAAGGTTGAATTATGCTGATTAACCTCAAAATAGCTCTACACAGGAAACAAGATGAGGAGCATTGCAAAATTAAATGGCCTACACTTGAAATGCGAGCACACATTTAAACTACCAATAACATGCAACTTCAAGCAACACTGAACATACCACTACCAGTATTGCAGGTATGAAGCCAAAGTGAATGGAAGAACACTTTCACTAAATGTTCAAAATTGAAATAACATACTGTGGGCATGTGAGTCATCAACTATTCATTATGATAAATAGACCTGTGCGTTTTTTTGCAGAAATAAGTGTGTTCAATTTTGTTGTCATCAAAACAGAACTAGTTGATAATAGAAACTAACTTTCAGTTCCACTGCCAATTTAAACACTGTATTACTTGACTGTACTGATGCAGAACTACGCTGGACCACACACTTTTATTTGTTCCCTAAATCAAGCAGTCAATCCGTGTCACTGGAAACATTGAACAAGGAGAATGAACAATATACCTGGCTGAATAAGTTGATAATCAAACTGCTCATGATTCTTTGTTATTTACAGCAGTGGATGTAAAACAATCACAAAATAATGTCCTGTATGCATCATAATTTATCTTGTAGCACTTGATTTTGTAGTGTGGTCGGTGATCCTAAACAAAATGTATGCCTACATCTGTGCATGATTTTACTTTAAGAATAAAATGAAACAAGAATGGAACAATTAATGACTTCTCTGTGAGTGTGAACTGTGATTTAAAACATTAAATGCCCTCTTTTCTCTCCCTCTTTACAACTTTACTACTGGCCACTTTATGTGTGTACAGTCATACATGATGTTTGTTTTCCCACACACATGAGCAAGCGAGTCTGGCATTGTCACTGTTTCTTGCTGCGTTTCACGGCTTGTGTTTGCAGCTGCTCCTGGTTCACATCCACTGCTTGTAGAGGCTCAGCTTCTCTGTCCAGCCAGTTTCCAACTAGCTCTGGAAAAACTGCGAGTCTGAACACTTTCAAAGCTTTCTCCACACACATTGCCCAAAAATCACAGTCAGGCAATACTCAGACAATAACTTTATCCACAGTAGTCCACACCATGAAATCGCAGTAGGAGGAACTGGTGATAACAATCTGGCACTGTACTCGACTAAAGTATTGGTGGTCTTTGCGCAGACAAAGCATCCCCTCACTGTTAGATTCCAAACAGAAATGGCGGTCTGCCACAGCACACTCAACAGCTGACTCTTTGAAGGTGAAGGGACGTGTGTGCAGGTTTCTCCAACTCCGGCCATGCAGGTTTCTCCAACTCTGGCCATGAAGGTACAGTGTGCTGACAGTATGTTGCCATCAGAAGTGGCGATGGTCCAAGGAGAAAGTGCTGGTTCATTAAGGCGTTGTGAATGAAGAACCTGAAACATAAATTGAAGATCGCACAAATCAGCATTCAGCTAGGTCAATCGAATGAATATAACTCTAAGACGCACATAATGTCAATGTGCTTTACAACATTAACAATGAAAAGTAAACAACAGATTTTTAACTGAATATGAACATGAAGCTCATTATAATTTAAATATAATATTTTGCAAGCTATTTCAAACTATAAATATATTCAAGACTATCTACAGCTTTTGTCGTAGTCCAGAATACAAACTGAAGCGAAGAATATATCAAAGACAAAGCCTCAACACAATATCCTGAACTGCAACTTACAAGTGAAATCTGCAACACAAGACAGAGAACACTCACGTTCATTCATTATTATATTTATAAACTGAAAGCACATTCTTACCTTTGCAGAAATTACAGAGTTCTGACAGCCATCAGGGCTGTAGCGCTTGACATCCCTCACCCAGCCAGAGACAAAAAGTCGGTAGGAATCCAAACGTTTGTAAGCTTTCAGCAACATGCACTCTATGACTCTTCTTGCCAAGCACAAAATAATTTACGATGTTGATGTAACTCAGCTCTGGCAGATCGTCCGGATTTGCTGACCAGCACCTGGTTGGAATGTCATACGGATCATTCCCGTCACTCTCCAAAATCTTCTGATGGTATCGCCGCCTCTCCTCTGGTAACAATCGCTCAGAATATGTTCGCTTCTTGCCCTGTCGCTGTTTCTCCATCTTGCTTTCAAGGCAAGGGAAGTCACTCCAGGAGGCAGTTTCCCGTTTTTCAACGGTTCACAGCTGTTTTTACTTTTCTCTTTGAAATGAAACGATGAAAGGAAGAGAAATGGAAAGACAGGCATGTTGTTGGGACATAAACAGAACAGAGAACACAAGGGGAAAATACTGTGTTTCAACAACTTCAAGCAAGAAAATGCAAACACTAAACACTCCCGGCAGAGAAAACCCTTAATTGACCTTGACCTTTGACTGTGTTTGAGATCAGTTATTTTCGTACTCGGCTTGTAAAATAAACAAAATAATATCCAAACAACAGCTATTTTAAGATAAGAGTGTGTGGAGAGACCTTGTATTCAATTATAGTAATCACTGAAAGACATAAAACTTAGTTCAGAAGCGAATCCTAGAAACCCCTAAATAATGGAAAATGTGTTGGCTAAACAATTCATTGTTTACGTAAACAATGAATTGTTTACGTAAATAATTCATTGTTTACGTAAATAATGATTTATTTAGAAACATTGCTGATTGTTTATAAACAATGTATTATAAGTCTAAATAATATATTGTTTACGTAAATAAATCATTATTTACGTAAACAATGAATTGTTTACGTAAATAATTCATTGTTTACGTAAATAATGATTTATTTAGAAACATTGCTGATTGTTTATAAACAATGTAATATAAGTCTAAATAATATATTGTTTACGTAAATAAATCATTATTTACGTAAACAATGAATTATTTACGTAAACAATGAATTGTTTAGGTAAATAATGAATGGTTTACGTAAACAAAAAATTATTTAGAATTGTTTTACATTGTTTATAAACAATTACTTATTTAGCACATGAGCTTCTAAATAATGATTATTTAGCTAAAACTGGTGAAAAAAACATGAAAAAGTATCCAAATAATTATTTGACAAACGGAATGCCATACATAACAGGCTGTTTTTGGTGTCAAAACGCGTTCATTTGCGTTTTGGCGTGACTTAGGTTAACCAGACATATGCATGCCGTAGGAAATTGTTTTCTCACCTTCCCTCACAGTGTTTAGTTTATTTCGGAATCGTTTTGGGCCATAATCCGACGAATTTCGTGGCTGAAGCGAAGCGTTTTCGTGTTCCGATCTGGCGGCCATTGTATCTCGAACGGTCCGCGAGACTACGGAAGAGGTGAAATCTGGGTCAAATTCCGATGACGTCACATCCAGAGACAATGACAGAAGCAACTTCAGCTGCTGAACCATACAGTTTTGAGCCGCCAGCATCTCTAAATCTAAATAATAAATTGACAGCTTGTTACACAAACATTCTTAAATCACAAAAGAATTCTTTTTTCATCAAGACAAGATCAGTACAATTCGAAGTTTTGAAAGTTTGAAAAAAGATAGCCCGGAAGCAGGGTCACACAAGGTCGTGGTTCTCTTAGCAGACGACGGTTTCGCCAGTTCCTCTGAACGATCAAAAGCCATCCCTAGAGTTCTTGTGAACCACAGCCGTTTGTTTCGTGCATATAGTCAGAGGTACATAATAACGTGCTATTGCAGATAAGCTCACAGCGAATTACAAACTGACGACAACATTGTGAAAAAGGGAAACTGGATCACACGGGTTCACGATGGCTCAGGGGTAAGATAAACCACGCAAAAATAAATTCTTTGAAAATTGCTCGCTCTTTGCGGAGGGCACCTAGGATGTTCTCAAGCGGTGAATGTTTAAATGAAAGGGTGTTTGTACTGTGTGTAAACGCCTAACAGTATCTGTGATGGTTTACGGGAGGCTTACTGTGCCTTTAACAACAGCGCGTCACAAAATGTCACACGTCAAAAAGTACATGAAGTGACCCTTTTAGTCCCAGGAGTTAACTACTGTCTTCTCTCAGTTGTATGTTGCATGCTTGTAGAGTTATGAAACTGACTAGGAAAATTAAGTAGCTGACATCTCCTTCATCATCAAGACCTGCTTTTTCCACCTACGACGCATCGCCTCCATCCGTCGCTACCTCACCCAAGACGCCTGTGGCAAGCTGGTTGTCTCCCTCATCTTCAGTCGTCTGGACTACTGCAACTCCCTTCTGGCTGGCCTCCCTGCCTCATCCATTCATGGTCTACAACGAGTCCAGAGCGCTGCTGCCAGGCTGACGTTGAGGAAGACGAAGCGAGACCACATCACCCGCCCTACTTCGCTCCTTGCACTGGCTCCCTGTCAACACCCGAATCTCCTACAAACTGTCCACTCTGGTCTACAAGTGTCTCAACGACTCTGCTCCCGAGTACCTTCAATCCTCCCTGGACCTGTACACCCAGCCCCCCGACCGTCCCCTTCGTTCTGCTGCTGACCCACTCCGCCTTCACATCCCTCGCTCGAAACTCGCATCTGCTGGTCAGCGTGCATTTCCCTCCGCGGGCCCATCCGTCTGGAACTCCCTGCCGCTTGAGCTTCGCCAGAGCCCCTCTCTTGACGCGTTCAAGAGTAGGTTGAAGACTCAGTTCTTCCCGTAGCTGGCTGCGACTTTCATGTTCGACGTGATGTGTTGTGCCCCAAAAGACATTCTTATGCTGTGCTCTGTGAGAGGTGTTTTCTTTGTGTTTAATATTATTCTGTTTGGACCTAGCTATTGATGTGTACATTGTTGTTAAAAAGTTGTTTGTTGTATGTTTATCAGGGTTTGTTAGTGTGTGATAGGGTTCGTGTCCGTCTGTAGATGTTAGTTTCGTTGTTAGTCCTGTGTTGACAACTCTTCGACAAGCGCTTAGAACTGTACCCACGGAATACGCGCTATATAAGCTTCATATTGACTGATTGAGTTAGGTGAGAAGCTACGTAATCTCAATCATGAATAACAACAAAGTCTGAGAGAAACGAAGGTACTATTTCGTATTTATTAAAACGGCCTGAGTTGCGTGAAAGATTGAATAACAAACCAAGATGAAGACTGTCTAAACGAGAGCGTCCAAGTTCATTGGTTTAAACAATGTTTTATTATATCAAACATGGTACAATACAACGATAAACAATAGCTAGCGTCCAAGTTCATTGGTTTAAACAATGTTTTATTAAATCAAACATGGTACAATACAACGATAAACAATAGCTAGCGTCCAAGTTCATTGGTTTAAACAATGTTTTATTAAATCAAACATGGTACAATACAACGATAAACAATAGCTAGCGTCCAAGTTCATTGGTTTAAACAATGTTTTATTAAATCAAACATGGTACAATACAACGATAAACAATAGCTAGCGTCCAAGTTCATTGGTTTAAACAATGTTTTATTAAATCAAACATGGTACAATACAACGATAAACAATAGCTAGCGTCCATGTTCATTCGTTGGGGTACACTGTAAATGAAGATTTAGGACTGCTTGACCTATTTTGGGGTCGGACTTTTGAATTTATTGGATGAAAACGTGATCGGTAATTATCATCTTATGGAAATAAAGAACCTGGTAATTTAACTTGTGTCAGTTGCTTTGAGTGTTTGAGCTTGGTGAGAAAGGGGCACTCTGTATTATTTGACCCCGCCATCAGGGTAGAGTACATTTGGCACTCGGTTACATTTACACAGGCGAAAGATAAAATCGTGACACCGGCTGTCCCCCCCCCCCCCTCCCCCCCCAAAAAAAAAAACCTGAAAAAAATTTCTGTCTGTGATTTTGTCTTCTTTTTATATTTAGTCAAGTTTTGACTAAATATTTTAACGTAGAGGGGGGAATCGAGACGAGGGTCGTGGTGTATGTGTGTGTGTGTGTGTGTGTGTGTGTGTGTGTGTGTCTGTCTGTCTGTGTGTGTGTGTAGAGCGATTCAGACTAAACTACTGGACCGATCTTTATGACATTTGACATGAGAGTTCCTGGGTATGAAATCCCCAAACCTTTTTTTCATTTTTTTGATAAATGTCTTTGATGACGTCATATCCGGCTGTTCGTGAAAGTTGAGGCGGCACTGTCACGCTCTCATTTTTCAACCAAATTGGTTGAAAATTTGGTCAAGTAATCTTCGACGAAGGCCGGGGTTTGGTATTGCATTTCAGCTTGGTGGCTTAAAAACTAATGAGTGAGTTTGGTCATTAAAAATCTGAAAATTGTAAAAATAGAATTTTTTTTATAAAACGATCCAAATTTACGTACATCTTATTCTTTATTATTTTCTGATTCCAAAAATATATAAATATGTTATATTTTGATTAAAAACAAGCTCTGAAAATTAAAAATATAAAAATTATTATCAAAATTAAATTGTCCAAATCAATTTCAAAACAACTTCATCTTATACCTTGTCGGTTCCTGATTCCAAAAACATATAGATATGATATGTTTGGATTAAAAACACGCTCAGAAAGTTAAAACGAAGAGAGGTACAGAAAAGCGTGCTATCCTTCTCAGCGCAAGTACTACCCCGCTCTTCTTGTCAATTTCACTGCCTTTGCCGTGCGCGGTGGACTGACGATGCTACGAGTGTACGGTCTTGCTGCGTTGCATTGCGTTCAGTTTCATTCTGTGAGTTCGACAGCTACTTGACTAAATGTTGTATTTTCGCCTTACGCGACTTGTTTATATTTAGTCAAGTTTTGACTAAATATCGAGACGAGGGTCGTGGTGTATGTGTGTGTGTATGCCTGTGTGTGTGTGTGTGTGTGTGTGTGTGTGTGTGTGTGTGTGTGTGTGTGTGTGTGTGTGTGTGTGTGTGTGTGTGTGTGTGTGTCTGTCTGTCTGTCTGTGTGTGTGTGTAGAGCGATTCAGACTAAACTACTGGACCGATCTTTATAAAATTTGACATGAGAGTTCCTGGGTATGAAATCCCCATACGTTTTTTTTCATTTTTTCTATAAATGTCTTTGATGACGTCATATCCGGCTTTTCGTAAAAGTTGAGGCAGCAGTCACGCTCTCATTTTTCAACCAAATTGGTTGAAATTTTGGTCAAGTAATCTTCGACGAAGGCCGGGGTTTGGTATTGCATTTCAGCTTGGTGGCTTAAAAACTAATGAGTGAGTTTGGTCATTAAAAATCTGAAAATTGTAAAAAAATTTATTTGTTTTATAAAACGATCCAAATTTACGTACATCTTATTCTTTATCATTTTCTGATTCCAAAAATATATAAATATGTTATATTTGGATTAAAAACAAGCTCTGAAAATTAAAAATATAAAAATTATTATCAAAATTAAATTGTCCAAATCAATTTAAAAACACCTTCATCTTATTCCTTGTCGGTTCCTGATTCCAAAAACATATAGATAGATATGTTTGGATTAAAAACGCGCTCAGAAAGTTAAAACGAAGAGAGGTACAGAAAAGTGTGCTATCCTTCTCAGCGCAAGTACTACCCCGCTCTTCTTGTCAATTTCACTGCCTTTGCCGTGCGCGGTGGACTGACGATGCTACGAGTATACGGTCTTGCTGCGTTGCATTGCGTTCAGTTTCATTCTGTGAGTTCGACAGCTACTTGACTAAATGTTGTATTTTCGCCTTACGCGACTTGTTTACATTTAGTCAAGTTTTGACTAAATGTTTTAACGTAGAGGGGGAAATCGAGACGAGAGTGTGGTGTATGAGTGTGTGTGCGTGCGTGTGTGTGTGTAGAGCGATTGAGAGTAAACTACTGGACCGATCTTTATGAAATTTGACATGAGAGTTCCTGGGTATGACATCCCCCGACATTTTTTTCATTTTTTCGATAAATGTCTTTGATGACGTCATATCCGGCTTTTTGTAAAAGTTGAGGCGGCACTGTCACACCCTCATTTTTCAATCAAATTGATTGAAATTTGGCCAAGCAATCTTCGACGAAGGCCGGACTTCGGTATTGCATTTCAGCTTGGTGGCTTAAAAATTAATTAATGACTTTGGTCATTAAAAATCTGAAAATTGTAATTAAAATTATTTTTTTATAAAACGATCCAAATTTACGTTCATCTTATTCTTCATCATTTTCTGATTCCAAAAACATATAGATATGTTATATTTGGATTAAAAACAAGCTCTGAAAATTAAAAATATAAAAATTATTATCAAAATCAAATTTCCGAAATCGATTTAAAAACACTTTCATCTTATTCCTTGTCGGTTCCTGATTCCAAGAACATATAGATATCATATGTTTGGATTAAAAACACGCTCAGAAAGTTAAAACGAAGAGAGGTACAGAAAAGCGTGCTATCCTTCTCAGCGCAACTACTACCCCGCTCTTCTTGTCAATTTCACTGCCTTTGTCACGAGCGGTGGACTGACGATGCTACGAGTATACGGTCTTGCTGAAAAATTGCATTGCGTTCAGTTTCATTCTGTGAGTTCGACAGCTTGACTAAATGTTGTATTTTCGCCTTACGCGACTTGTTCTGTCTGTAAAGCCGAGGGAAGAGTTAATTGTTTAGTTGTCACAGTATGCCTTCTAACCATACTATACGATGTCGGGAGCAGATATCAGGATACCTAATATATTAAACAACAAGTCACGTAAGGCGAAAATACAACATTTAGTCAAGTAGCTGTCGAACTCACAGAATGAAACTGAACGCAATGCAACGCAGCAAGACCGTATGTACTCGTAGCAGCGTCAGTCCACCGCTCACGGCAAAGGCAGTGAAATTGACAAGAAGAGCGGGGTAGTACTGTAGTTGCGCTGGGAAGGATAGCACGCTTTTCTGTACCTCGCTTCGTTTTAACTTTCTGAGCGTGTTTTTAATCCAAAGATATCATATCTATATGTTTTTGGAATCAGGAACCGACAAGGGATAAGATGAAAGTGTTTTTAAATTGATTTGGAAAATTTAATTTTGATAATAATTTTTATATATTTAATTTTTAGAGCTTGTTTTTAATCCGAATATAACATATTTATATGTTTTTGGGATCAGCAAATGATGAAAAATAAGATAAACGTAAATTTGGATCGTTTTATAAAAAAATAATTTTAATTACAATTTTCAGATTTTTAATGACCAAAGTCATTAATTAATTTTTAAGCCACCAAGCTGAAATGCAATACCGAAGTCCGGCCTTCGTCGAAGATTGCTTGGCCAAAATTTCAATCAATTTGATTGAAAAATGAGGGTGTGACAGTGCCGCCTCAACTTTTACAAAAAGCCGGATATGACGTCATCAAAGACATTTATCGAAAAAATGAAAAAAATGTCGGGGGATGTCATACCCAGGAACTCTCATGTCAAATTTCATAAAGATCGGTCCAGTAGTTTACTCTCAATCGCTCTACACACACACACAGACAGACACACACACACACACACACACACACACACGCACATACACCACGACCCTCGTCTCGATTCCCCCCTCTACGTTAAGAAATTTAGTCAAAACTTGACTAAATGTAAAAACAAGTCAGCCCCAAGGGTCAAGGTCGAGGCTTCTGAAAACGCTGAGTTGGGTCGCGGAGACCGAATGAACTGCCTGATGCGTTATGCAAAGAAATTGGCCGACACGCCCAAACCTATGCCCAGAGTCCGACCCGAGGCGGAAGGGACGGCGGGTCTTGGTCAAGGCAGTCAGATGGCCAAAGTCATGTTCAAGTAAGTGTTCCTGACAGAGTGTACTTACTCCAATGGTACCTGCGATGTGTGGCCCCTCCGATGAGAGGACACCTCCCTTAAAAGGACACCTTCTGGCATCCCTTTGTCTATTAGCTTTACAAAAGTGTACTTGTCATGACACTAGCTAGGGCACGATGGCCTAGTGGTAAGGCGTCCGCCCCGTGATCGGGTCATACCTAAGACTTTAAAATTGGCAATCTAGTGGCTGCTCCGCCTGGCGTTTGGCATTATGGGGTTAGTGCTAGGACTGGTTGGTCCGGTGTCAGAATAATGTGACTGGGTGAGACATGAAGCCTGTGCTGCGACTTCTGTCTTGTGTGTGGCGCACGTTAAATGTCAAAGCAGCACCGCCCTGATATGGCCCTTCGTGGTCGGCTGGGCTTTAAGCAAACAAACAAACAAACAAAGATACTAGCTAGGCCATCTGCAATGTAGGGACAATTGTGGCTGGTCCCAAGGGTGTCCTTTCATCGCTGGGACCACTAATTACAGTAATTTAAAAACGTTTAAGTGAGTGATCCTGGCAATGAGTTTTATTGTTGTTTGTTTACTGTGTTTTTGTTGATGTGTTTTCAAGTTTAAATAGCCCTTGTGGAATTGTCCTGCTTGTTCCCTCTCATTCTGCTATCCTTTGTCACAGACAATGAGTTTACTCCCTTATTAGAGAAATACAAAAATGTTTATCAGTTAGTTTAATTGGTAGAATGGTAACCCCAGACTGACATAAATCTGTGAACATTGAGGAATGAAAGGGAAAGAAGGAGTCTTGAAATAGAGGTAAGTTTACTGAGGTTGTGAACAGAAATCTGAGGCTAGTACGTGTGCATGGTTGAAAGAGCGAGGTATTAGTTTTTATTATACGACGTCACCTTTGGTGGCGACACCGCTACCACAACCACCGTCAACAGTGACAACAGCAGAACTAACTCAGAACCTTGTGGTACGAACATCACACGGCAGAATGTAGCCAACGACATCATGAATCACACAGAACCTTGCAAGAACAGCAACACCCCACAACAGAATTTGACCAACGAACCAGAACCCACACGTATCAGAAGCCAAAAATGCAGCCAACAAAAATGCTAATTATTTCTGCATCTGTTGGCCGAATTACTTTATATTTGGGATACATTAATTTAAGCTTATGCATGACCCTTCCATAAAGTGGCAATTTTAAAGATAATATTATCTGACTTTTGTGAAATGAATACAAACATATTCCAAATTCGGGGATACGACGTGGCGCCAAAAGGCGAGACATCAAAAACGGACACAAATTTTGATACTCAAGTTACGTCTTGGAAGTTTGCTTTTCTTTACCAAATATATATGCTTGTTGTAAAGTTCACACCAGTAGAGGGAAAAGATAACTGATTGCACAGTTTGACATTACGTGATTGTATAATGTTGGTTATGATATAACAGATCATTCGAATAACCCCAAAAGGTAACCACCTGGAGGGCTTAAGTTTGGTTAGTTCAAAACTCGTACTGTTGAGTCGATCCCCGAATCGGTTTAGACACTTTTCTTGAAATTGCACAAAAGCCGGACCATTTGACCTACAAAAGTCGAAAGTGTGCCAATGTCTCATAATATCTTGTTGAACTTATAACTATGTTGCCAGTTCTTGTTGCAACAGACGTCGGAACAGTTGATACCTACAACCGTGATTCTGTTTTCCATGAACTTGTGATCCATAAAAAATGTAGCCAGAAGATACGCTGCCATTCGGGCTCTCTCAGCAACGTTAGATTTTACCAATAAAAATGGAACACACATAATACAATAGAAACAAACTGATCTGAACTGCAAACACAGCAAAAGCGTAGAGTGAGATAAAGTAACGACAACAAATATCGTGCTATGGGAGATCTGAACCATCCTAGAGCGTGAACTACAGTATGTCTGCACTTATCTCAGTATCAGTAATCCTGCTTTATTTTATTAAAGTTGCAAGGTTCAGCGTGTGTGTGCGTGTGTGTGTGTGTGTTGTGTGTGTTTGAAAGTGGGCTCTTGCACTGCTGTCACCTCTTCCCCCCTCCCGCACTCCTCGCACCCCCTGGCGTCTTCTTGCGATCAGAGGAGCTTGAAACAGTCGTGCCGAAAGTGTGCTATCTATGTCTCAGATCTTGTTGAACTCAACTTTGTTGCCAGTTCTTGCAACCGTTATTCTGCTTTCCATGAACCTATAATAATCTAGCAAGAAGACACGCCAGCATTCGGGCTCTCCGTGGAGGGAAGAAGAAGAAGAAGAAGAAGAAAGTATTCTTCTCTACACGGATGATCCTCTGACCATGGCGTCGGCTCGTTTCCGGATGATCGGCGTTGTGCTGTTTGTGGTGGCGTTAAGCGGTGAGTATCACAGTGGGCATGAATTGTACCGGAGTTGATCATTTGTTAATGAATATATTTGAGCACCCTATCCGTGTCTAATTGAATTTATTCTTATTCCTCTTACATTTTTGGGGACTTCATGTGCATGCAGGCTGCTTCAACGCATGTTTGTTTGGCCTTGTCTTTCTTTCGTTGTTTTGCTGTCTCATAAATTCCCTTGTAATATTCAGTCCAATAATATACATGTACCCGAATTATTTTTTGTTCGGGCTATTCTTCGGAGCTTTGTACAATTTTGTGACATGCATTTCTAGTCCTTTAAATGATTATTACGTATATGAAATGACAACTAGAATGTATTCTCTTCACTTTTTTCGGTAATACTTCAGTTAGATAATGATACAAACTTTCAACAAAAAAACAAAGAACATATTTTTGTGTTCTTAAAAAATTTTTTTGTTGGTATTCAAATCCATGTCACAACTTTTGGGTTTCCATATGACAAATGTGATGTACTTTAAAACCATTGTCATTTACTGAATGTAGACGAACAAAATGTACAAGAATATTTGTATTCTTTCTCTGTAGGCCAAGAATAAAAATGGCACCAGTATTTATTAATGAAATCACAATTTGTATCAAGCCGTTGTTAAAATGTCTTAGTTCTTTTTTTTAAACAAGATTTTATTAATGAAAAATCAAATACAGGGTGGCATGTATATACGATATAAACATTTGTGGCCACACAACAAGCTAAGCTTTTATTAAGTGTGGTTATAAATATGTACATCTAGATAGGAATTGTTATTTGACGTTATGTCAAGGTCATAGAATCACTTATACCCTTATGAGAACGCAAGACAGACACGATACAATTTTTACACACACACACACACACACACACACACACACACACACACACACACACACACACACACACACACACACACACAAAAGAGGAAAAAATGCAGCAAAGGAATTAGAGGATGTGACAGAGGACGGGAAGGACTGCAATATCGGGGAGATCCAGAGGGAGGAGGGGGGGGGGAGGGGTGTCAGAGAGACGATGAGATACTTTCGTAGACTTGCTAGATCAATGCTTCAGCAGCAGCAAAAATTTCATTTACATTGTCGTACAAACTAATTAAGCTGAGGTTAGTCATGTGAATACACAGAAAAACCTTTAATAAAAAAGATTCACTCAAAACTTGAACTTCAGTAAAAACGTAAAACAGCATGACCTGCCAATAATCAAATACTGGATCTTTGAAATGGTGACCACAGGGTAATCAAAATCTATCACTTAACCTCTATGTACCTTTTCGAATATTTCAATGTTTTTGGTAAAACGTAGGTTTAGCAGACCAAACAATAAACATTGTACATTTTGATGATAATTCGGTAAAGTGTGGATAGTTAGTCTTCGGACATCATCGTAATTACTACAAAATAATAAATAATGTTCAACATTTTTATTTCGATATCCGCACTGACAAGTCGGGTTATCACTTAAGTGGCGTTTCACCATATCATCATTTAAATCGCTCATTTCTAATCTTAGTCTGCAGTGTGAAATTCCGTCTTTTCTCTTGCCATAATAATATTGAGGAGGAACTTTACTATCTGAACGACATTAAAACTGTTTAAACTGGCTAATTGATTTTGTTAATTTGATATTATCTGGTAGAGAATTCCATGTTCGGGTACTGCTGGGAACAAATGACTTATCATACAATTCAGTTCTGTGTGGTGGTACGACCCGTTCAAGTGGGTTTCGTCTATGATAGGGGTTCACAGTCGAGCCAAGAGGAGGCAATCAATCAGCCACGTTCTGAGAACATTTCCCATGTACCATTTTATGAAACAAAATTAATTTATGTTTTTCCCGTCTTAGTTTTAAACTACTGAAGCCTGATTCGTCATATAATTTTTGGTGGCTTGTTCCTTTAACTGCTCCGACAATTACCCTTAAGGCCTCGAGATGGAGCTGTTCCAGAATGTTAGATAAAACTTCTGTACAACTGTCCCAGACGACATCGGCGTAGTCAAAGTGTGGTGATACGTAGGATTTATACATAGTTTCTAAAGATTTTCTACTAAACCTGTGCTAATAAAATCTCAAACAATTAGTCAATAACATTACTTTACTTGCAATACTGTTAATATGAACATTCCACTTACAATCATTTTGTAAAAAAACCGCCCAAGTGTTTGTGGTTGGCTGTCACGATTTAGTGACATGGATCGAGAAAGGGTCACTCTGTGGGGTGCCTTCCTCGAATGCGATAGAAAGCGCCTGTGCTTTCTGTCAACGGCTGGGTTTTAGCTGACAGAGCATAGCGAACACGGGTATTTCGTGTTGCACGGATTTCACGTGGGTGATTTCTGCTGTCAGGGCAAAACTGGCGATAGCTGAACTTGGAACGTGACAAGGTGAGTCACGTGATTTTGTCATGGTTGTCTGTGTGAGACATGTTAACTACACACTCGAAACTCAGCGGCTAGAGAGAACAGTCGGTGTCTTATTTTCCTACAAGTTTGATGGTCTTCAACGCGTTGACTACTGCTCTGTATTTCAACGTGCCGTGCTGCTTGCCAGTTGGGCTTCAAGGAATTTCCATTAAAGACCACTTTCTCTTTGTTTACATGCTGGCTGACAGTCGGGGCGTCAAGGTTTCTTCGCTGTGCGGGGAAGGGTTTTTCACCGCATAAGGATTCAGCGCAAGAGGAAGGATGGCTGTATTCCCGTTGACGAACGGGGGTCATTCAAAAGGAAGCGGATTCGCTTAAAAGAGAGCTACCTACATTAGGCTGTTGAGGTAATAAATCAATATTTAACGCTGTTGACGAGTCTGTGTTTGTGGAATGAAATACTCTCTGTTGTTCTCTCCAGGTTAGCGCATAATTTGCTCTTTGGGACGCTAAAATACTAATTTGTATATGGTTTTTGCAGATATGGAGAGAAGGAAGGAAAATGGCTGATTTGTTTTTGTAAAAGTTCGTTTGTGCAGGCCCACGTGCTCGATGAAGTATGTCAAGGTGACATGTTTAAAGGTGGTGTGTGAAGGGTTGCGTGGCATGTTTAGTGCACCAATGCTTTTTGTTGCAGCTTATTAATACTGTCTACGGTACGACGGTCTACATAACCTGTCCACGGTACCACGGCCGACGTACTACTGTCAACATTAACCTGCTAACCTGGTGTACTGGTGTCTTGGTGGTTGCTGTCGCTGTCGTCGTCCTGCCCATCTACGCGTCTTCTACATATTTCTGGTCGACTACGGGGAGGACCTTCAGCGACTACCGGCACGGTTGGCCTGGTGGTAAGGCGTCCGCCCCGTGATCGGGAGGTCGTGGGTTCGAACCCCGGCCGGGTCATACCTAAGACTTTAAAATTGACAATCTAGTGGCTGCTCCGCCTGGCGTCTGGCATTATGGGGTTAGTGCTAGGACTGGTTGGTCCGGTGTCAGAATAATGTGACTGGGTGAGACATGAAGCCTGTGCTGCGACTTCTGTCTTGTGTGTGGCGCACGTTATATGTGACCCTCCACCACGAAATGAGTCGCATGTCACCTCGCGCGGTTCTGCGCTAGGCTTAATATAAGTCCGGGGAGTGTCTGGTAACAGTGTGAGGGTCACCTTAGTCACAGGCTTGTAACTCAAACAGTTTTCGCTCTTTTCTAAAACGGTTTTCACCACTGGATAGAGCATAAAAAACTCTTTAGGAAAATGTAAAAATATAAAAATCATGCAAAGGTGACATGCGACTCATTCCGTGGTGGAGGGTCACATATGTCAAAGCAGCACCGCCCTGATATGGCCCTTCGTGGTCGGCTTGGTGTTAAGCAAACAAACAAACAAACCTTCAGCGACTGAGTGAGGCGCCTGATGTCTCCACTGTTCCCTGCTTCCGTTGCCACGCTAGCCGGCACTACATGCAACGCGGGAGCAGTGTTGTGGAGACTACAGACTAATTACGGACCGCCCACTCAGTGGCAAAAAGCTAAGTTGCACCATGTCTTTTGCACCCTTCTTACCACCGAGTCATCTGTAATATTTATGATTATACTCGAGTGGTGACGACGTGGGGTGTATGACACCTGTATGAGCTAGCACTTTAAGGCAGACAGCTATATTTCCTAACTATACACGGGATCATCGTGTTATTATTATTTTCTGTACTTTAACTGGCATTTTTGTCAGTGACCACTTGTGTTTACGTTTGAACGTAAAAAGAACATCTTTTGGAGTGAAGTCTCGAGGGAGGTGGCGTGATATTACATAAACAGGCGTCTGAAACTTATACTTTTGTTGATTCTATTTATTTGTATGACTGCGAGAGTGGATCGTGGTGTGGTTAGTTAGTTAGAAGTAACTAACCGTTCATAATCACCTTATTGTGATATTGAAACGTGACATTGGCAGTGTCCTGAACATCAATGTCATTAAATGTCAAACAATCAAAATAGCAATCACGTCGTTTAAAGTTTAGCAGCTCAGTTTTTTCATTATCA
Organism: Littorina saxatilis; assembly: GCF_037325665.1. NCBI lineage: Eukaryota > Metazoa > Mollusca > Gastropoda > Littorinimorpha > Littorinidae > Littorina > Littorina saxatilis. The sequence goes on from NC_090257.1 coordinate 29,974,400, forward strand.
AATTTTACCTTCCAGTCGTTGGCCCATCTACTTAATTCCTGTAAATCCGAGTTCAAAATGTCTTTACGCAATTGGGAATCGTTCATTGATAGGTACATGCTTGTGTCATCTGCGAACAATTTAACAGTGGATTGAACATTTAAGACAATATCGTTTATATACATAAAAAAAAACATTAGTGGCCCCAGCACAGATCCCTGGGGAACTCCAGCTGGTACAGTCTGTGGGGCCGACATGTGTCCTTTTACAACAACGCTCTGTAATCGATCATTTAAATAACTTCTAATCCAACGTAATAAGCGTCCTCTTATGCCAATGGCCTCTAATTTGTACAATAGGCCTTTGTGCCACACACGGTCAAAGGCTTTTGACATATCCAAAAAAATGGCTTGTGTTGGGAGTCCCTTATCAGCAGCTGTACATAGATCATTGTAGGTGCAGAGTAACTGGTTTACAGTCGAGTCACCTGGTATAAAACCAGATTGCACAGGCGTTATTATGTTATTCAACTTCACAAAATTAAAGATATGGTTGTGGACACACTTTTCAAACACTTTCCCCACACAGTTTAACAATGATATAGGTCTACAATTCAAACAACTCATTTTGGATCCTTTTTTAAATATCGGAGCAACATGTGCATGTTTCCGTAATATAGGGTGTTGTCCTTCGTTCAGGCAACGATTAAACAGCGCTGTAAGCGATGGTGAAATAATACTGATTGCTGCTTTAAGTAGCCTATTATGTACGTGATCTGGGCCGCATGCTTTACTAATATCAAGACTTTTTATAATGTTAATCACCTCTTCGACGGACAGATTTAACTCGCTCAATTCACAATCAAGGAAAGGAACAATTGGCAGGTCATCAGTTACATTATTCAGAGTGGCTTGCTGTACAAAAAAGTCGTTGAAAACGTTTGCCTTTCCTTCATTATCATAATAAATGTTACCGTTATGCTCAATAGGTGGTATTTCATCAGAACCAATTCCTTTCTTGTCCATAAACCTTTTCACAATTTTCCACCAATCTTTTTTATTTATATTGTCTGAGTTACATATTTTCGAATCCATTTCATTGTAATAGTCTGTTATCCGTTCTCTTTTCTTGTCGGTTACGTAATTTCGTACCTCGCGAAATAATTGCCAATCTTCTGGTAAGTTTGTTCTCTTTGCTTTGGCATGAATCCGCTTTCGTGTATTTATGAGTGACAATGTATCAGCGTTTACCCACGGCGCGTTTTTAGGGCTAACTGTTATCGTTCGGACAGGCATATGCTGTTTGGCGATGTTCATAAGAGTAACTGAAAAAATATCGGCGCAATCATCGATAGAGTTGTTTCCGATAATTTCATTCCAATTTACATCTGATAAATCTAGACAAAAATGTTCTACGTTTAATCTGTCATAATTATATATAGTTCTTTTAAATGGCTGCTGGGTCTTTGCTGTATTATGAATAACACATGGTACGCTATGGTCACTGACTGCATATGGGTGCCAGTACGTCGACGCTCTTTACTAAATGGAGTGTTTGAGTTAAAATCAGGTCCAGACAGGTGCTACTGTTGTTCGTAATTCTGGTTGGCATGTTCACAATCTGATGCAGTTGGAATAAATGTAGAATGTCTACTAGGTGCGGTGTCGGCACGTTGAAAAAGTCGTAGTTAAAGTCGCCAAGGACAATGATTTTTTTCATGGTATCGTTCGCAAGTTGAATGCTTTCTAAGGTCCCAGTACGGTACGGTTACGTTAGGTGGGCGATAAAAAGAACCGATGAGAAGACTTTCTTAGTTCATTAAAGACATATCACCTTTGTAACATGGTTTCCCCTGGTACTCATCTCTGGAGAATATAACCCTTTCCATATTTGAATTTTTCAATGGGAATTTTTGTTAAGAAATACAATAATTTAGGAAATATTGTTAACATGTTCTGTTTTATTAAGGGTATTCAGGTGGTATTTTCTTGTTTTCACTACCTATTTTATTCATGTTTTTATTACTTAGTTAGTGGAAGAATCTTTTGTAATGTATGTTTGATGGTGTATGCTTTTAATTAAGCGTTGCTGACTATGAATGTAGATGTAAATGCTTGTATAACTGTGTTTTAAATTTAAATGTGTCAAGCGCAAAGAGCATAATTGTAAAGTTATGATGTTGCGCTATATAAATGCTCATTTATTATTATTATTATTATAAATATGTCTGATAACTCAAATGTTCCCTAAAATAACCAAACAAAACACAATTTTCATTTAAATTGTTAAAATAAAATTTCTCATAATGTAACCGAGTGCCGAAACACCAATCACCTTTGAAGGCGAAGTCCAATCAAACAGGATTGAGAATTTTAGAGCTTATTTCTAAGCCCTATAATATCTGTTATGCATTCGCAAAGGAATCCATGAACATACAAAGAGACAAAAACCGCCAGACCCCATCACAAACAGAACTCTACAATCCACAGGTGTTGCCTTGCGAGCTATAAATAGCTCGCAACTTCTGAGGCGAACAACTCTGCAGAGTCTGCTGTGAAGGGCGACGGTAGTCTCCCTGTCACAATAACAAAATCTGTGCTTTACTCTCCATTCATCTCCTGGTGGCAATAGAACAAAACAAGTCGCGTAAGGCGAAATTACTACATTTAGTCAAGCTGTGGAACTCACAGAATGAAACTGAACGCACTGCATTTTTTCACAATGACCGTAGTCCGCCGCTAGTGCAAAAGGCAGTGAAAGTGACGAGCCTGTTTGACGCGGTAGCGGTTGCGCTGCGCTGCATAGCACGCTTTACTGTACGTCTCTTCGTTTTAACTTTCTGAGCGTGTTTTTAATCCAAACATATCATATCTATGTTTTTGGAATCAGGAACCGACAAGGAAAAAGATGAAATTGTTTTTAAAACGATTTCGAAAATGTAATTTTAATGATAATTTTTATATTTTTAATTTTCAGAGCTTGTTTTTAATCCGATTATAACATATTTATATGTTTTTGGAATCAGAACATGATAAAGAATAAAATAAAAGTAACTTTGGATCGTTTTATACAAAAATAATTTTAATTACGATTTTTAATGACCAAAGCCATTAATTAATTTTTAAGCCTTCATGCTGAAATGCAATACCAAAGTCCGGCCTTCGTCGAAGATGGCTTGGCCAAAATTTCAATCAATTTGATTTAAAAATGAAGGTGTGACAGTGCCGCCTCAACTTTTACAAAAAGCCGGATATGACGTCATAAAAGACATTTATTGAACAAAAAGAAAAACATCTGGGGATATCATACCCAGGAACTCTCATGTAAAATTTCATAAAGATCGGTCCAGTAGTTTACTCTGAATCGCTCTACACACACACACACACACACACACACACACACACACACACACACACACACACACACACACACACACACACACACACACACACACACATACATACACCACGACCCTCGTCTCGATTCCCCCTCTATGTTAAAACATTTAGTCAAAACTTGACTAAATGTAAAAAGAATTCTAAAGGGTGATCAGTTGATTATAAACCTCACACCTGCAGTTGTTGGGTACATACTAAACTGAACAAATCAAAATTGCACCCATTTTTGTACCCCAACTAAAACATTCATTGCCGTCTCATTTCATTGAAACTTTATATGCCATTAAAGGCCCTTCACTTGGTAATCTGGGACACTCTTCGGATCAAAGATTACCGTTATTGGTATCACGTGACCGCCGCCGAGGTAAGGATACCCCAAAATTCGATCTGACAAAAACGTCAGGTGTCAATTAAAAAAATCGGCGTATTACCACTGGGCCACTGCGCCCGTCATTCATCGGTATGAGACACACATCATTCAAATCATTTTTATTCAAAATGTGCTGAACATTCGCATCAATCTTTTCAACTTTTTTTACAATTTACAATACAAAACTAATTATTAAAAACACGAATAAAATTACCACGAATTATATTCTCAACTTTGCACATTTCCAAGACACTCATTCACTTGTGCAGAGAATTATACTTTTGAAAAATAAATAGTAAAACAAATTTTCACAAAATTAATGAAAATCAACGTGTTCAACTGTAAATATATCATTCCTTCTGTTTGAAACACTAATTCTACTTCATCACCAAAGCTCTTTTTAAGAGGATAATTTTTTTCCCAATGTTTTGACATGAAACTGACGAATGAAATTTTCATCTCTCTCCCACCTATTTTTCACGTTGTCATTTGTATATGATTCATGCACGTATCTCAATTCCATCTTCAAATAAAGATTTTATTTTATTTCATCTCTCCAACCTATCTTTCACGTTGTCATTTATATATGATTCATGCAAGCATCTCAATTCTATCTTCAAATAAAGATGTTATTTTATTTTTTGGTTGCGCAATCCTCTCGCATCATACTAAAACGTTATTGATAAAACTGATTCATAAACTCGCAAAAGCAGTATCATAGTCCCATTACATTCCTTCCTCAAAACCATCATTCTATAGCACTGTAAGTTAGTCAACCTTCAGACGTGACAAAATTGTTACCATGGTGTGAATACATGCATTGTAAACTTGGCCAAAAAAGTATAGCAAACCCAAATTAAAGCATTTATCCCCGTGTCATTTCATTAAAACTTTACATGCCAATTACGGCCGTTTACTGAACCTTCAGGATCATCTTTTGGATTAAATATTTCTTGTACAGGGATCACGGGACCGCCGCCGGCTCAAGTAAGGGTACCCTCAAATCGACCAGACAAAAACGGAAGAGCCGAATGAAAAATCGACAAAAAATCACAACAGGCAAAACGTTACAACTTTGACATACGAGAAGAAGGTCAAACCAATTATCTACCCTGAACAGATTGTTTTGTTTTGCTACCTTGCGTATTCCAAAAGGCGTTCCTGAAGGTTAAGTGAACGGCTATAACTGACATGACATGACACGGGAATTAATGCTTTAATTTGTGTTTGAAATTTGTTGCAATCATTTTTTGGCCAAGTTTATTTGGAGTACCTGAGACGCCTTATCACTGTACAGCGCTGGAGGCGTATCAGTGGGACGGAGGCCCTGAAGACAAGGCGAAGATGACGGCATGTCTAGGAGGCAAAGCGTCCTTCCCTTGGTCTATCTTGACGGGAAGTGAGACTATTGTCAACACTGCGTGGAGCTTTCAGGTTCGCCGAATTAGCTTCAATATTTTAGCAAAACTTTGATACAACACAAACCATTTGTGAGTGATGGAAACAGGTAACTAACTACAGGCTCAATTGTACAGAAGTTATTTCACGATTAAGATTTGATATATTTCCTAAAACAAGCTGATTCAGTTTTTCAAAAGAAAAGAAGAAAACAAGACTGTTTACATTGATGTCATATAGAGTTCGGGGAAAGGGTATAACGTGTTCCGCTTTAACCTGCTTCGTCAGCTTCATTAACTTACGGTTCGAAATACTTATATATATATTTTTCCAAGACATTCTGTCAGTCTCTCTCTCTTTCTCTCTCTCTCTCTCTCTCTCTCTCTCTATCTCTCACTCTCTCTCTATCTCTCACTTTCTCTCTCTCTCTCTCACTTTCTCTCTCTCTCTCTATCTCTCACTTTCTCTCTCTCTCTCTATCTCTCACTTTCTCTCTCTCTCTCTCTCTATCTCTCACTTTCTCTCTCTCTCACTTTCTCTCTCTCTCTCTCTCTCTCTCTCTCTCTCTCTCTCTCTCTCTCTCTCTCTCTCTCTCTCTCAATGTATTACAACAAATTTATCAGACAATATTTTCTCCAGGCACCGGACAAGGAAAAGACAATCATAGCAACCTACGAAAGCGCACATTTCTACGCGGTGGACACCGTTCGTTTCGGTTTTCTCGCCAACGCGGGACTGTCTATACGCTTCGCCAGACCTCAGGATTCCGGCAACTATTCTGTGCAAGTGCAGCTTCAGCAAGCAAAGTCGTCCGAGCTTGTTTTAGCTGAGAAGACGGTGACGCTGTCTGTTACCGGTAATTTGCTTTTTGGTGTGATGGCTTTCTATAATGAGCATCAACTACCTGCAAGCGTTGATGAAGATACAATAGTGTAAAGCAGTATGATTGCTACAATTGTCAATTTGCATTATTATTTTATGTATGTACAGATTTTATGATTGGAGAAACAATTAGGACTATTTCATTTCAAGGAACCACTGTATCACTCGGGGATCAACTGTGGCCGGAAAAGTACAAAACAATGTTCGTAGGTAATAATGTACTGTGAAAGCGGCCATATCATTTAGCATATTCACTGTTCGTTGCAGACTTACCCCCAACTACGCAAGATGGCTCCTTCTACGTCACACTGAGTGACGCAGTTCGAGATGACGTCACACAGGACTGGACACTGCAGCTACATTGTGGTCAATTCGTGGACCTTGGTCAACCCCCTGTTGATGTCGCCTGGAAGGTGTGTATGTGTGTGTGTGTGTATGTGCGTTTGTGTGTGTGTATGTATGTATGTATGTATGTATGTGTGTGTGTGTGTGTGTGTGTGTGTGTGTGTGTGTATGTGCGTGTGTGACCTGTCTGTCTGTATGTTTGTATTACTATATCATGTTTTTGTCTGTCACAATCACAAACTCAGTTGTATTACAACTGAAGCATTTAGTTTTGACAGTGGACACACGTACAGCACGACCTCAATGGACAGAACGTCAACTTTATCTCTGTGAGGACAGTGCATGCTTTCAATTTTCTATTTCACCACTTGCTTCTGCATTGTCGTTGCTTACTTGTTGTCTACTTCATATTATCATTGATTTTCTCTCAGTTCTCTAGATGTTGAATATTGATTGTCTGACAGACGCCATCAGGTGAGGTGAGGAACAGCAGCTACCGGGACAATGACACGTTCGTCCTGTCTGTGTCCAGCCCTGTCCAGGGAGGTAACTATTCCTGTCGTCTGCCCCCCTCCGCCCCCGCTGTCCGCTGTCTGACTGCTACCTCCCCGCTGAACGCTGCAGCCCAGCTCTACGTGGACGACAAGGACGCCATTTTGTTGTTCTGTGAGGCCCGCCAGAGGGAGCTAGAGCAGGAGAAAAAGGACCAGGCGAACCTTCTTGAACACCAGGTGATGCAGATCTCGCAACAGAATGGAACCATAGAAGACATGATGCAAGTGAACAAGGACCAGACGATGCAGATCTCGCAACAGAATGGAACCATACAAGATATGGTGCAAGTAAACAAGGACCAGGCGAACCTTCTTCAACACCAGACGATGCAGATCTCGCAACAGAATAGATCCATGGCAGAAATGAAAGCTGAACTTGTTGAGGTGATGCAAGCAAACAAGGACCAGGCGAATCTTCTTGAACACCAGGCGATGCAGATCTCGCAACAGAATGGAACCATAGAAGACATGATGCAAGTGAACAAGGACCAGACGATGCAGATCTCGCAACAGAGTGGAACCATACAAGACATGATGCAAGTGAACAAGGACCAGGCGAATCTTCTTCAACACAAGGAAAACCTTCTTCAACACCAGGCGATGCAGATCTCGCAACAGAATGGAACCATGGCAGAAATGAAAGCTAAACTTGTTGTAGTGATGCAAGCAAACAAGGACCAGTCGAATCTTCTTCAACACAAGGAGAACCTTCTTAAACACCAGGCGATACAGATCTCGCAACAGAATGGAACCATACAAGATGTGGTGCAAGTGAACAAGGACCAGGCGAACCTTCTTCAACACCAGGCGATGCAGATCTCGAAACAGAATGGAACCATCCAAGACATGGTGCAAGTGAACGAGGACCAGGCGAATCTTCTTCAACACCAGACGATGCAGATCTCGCAACAGAATGGAACCATACAAGATATGGTGCAAGTGAACAAGGACCAGGCGAATCTTCTTCAACACCAGGCGGTGCACATCTCGAAACAGAATGGAACCATCCAAGACATGGTGCAAGTGAACGAGGACCAGGCGAATCTTCTTCAACACCAGACGATGCAGATCTCGCAACAGAATGGAACCATCCAAGACATGGTGCAAGTGAACGAGGACCAGGCGAATCTTCTTCAACACCAGACGATGCAGATCTCGCAACAGAATGGAACCATACAAGATATGGTGCAAGTGAACAAAGACCAGGCGAATCTTCTTCAACACCAGGCGGTGCACATCTCGAAACAGAATGGAACCATCCAAGACATCGTGCAAGTGAACGAGGACCAGGCGAATCTTCTTCAACACCAGACGATGCAGATCTCGCAACAGAATGGAACCATCCAAGACATGGTGCAAGTGAACAAGGACCAGGCGAATCTTCTTCAACACCAGACGATGCAGATCTCGCAACAGAATGGAACCATCCAAGACATGGTGCAAGTGAACAAGGACCAGGCGAATCTTCTTCAACACCAGGCGATGCAGATCTCGCAACAGAATGGAACCATACAAGACATGGTGCAAGTGAACAAGAACCAGGCGAATCTTCTTCAACACCAGGCGATGCACATCTCGAAACAGAATGGAACCAAGGCAGAAATGAAAGCTGAACTTGTTGAGGTGATGCAAGCAAACAAGGACCAGGCGAATCTTGTTCAACACCAGGCGATGCACATCTCGAAACAGATTGGAACCATTTCAGAAATGAAAGCTGAACATGTTGAGGTGATGCAAGCAAACAAGGACCAGGCGAATCTTCTTCAACACCAGAAGGGAATCATAGGAGAGCTGAAAGCTGGCCTTCTCAATCTGACCACACAGTTATCTACACTGACTAAGACTGTCAAGGTCCCATTGACAGAAAGTGAGTGCACAATACGAAAGAGATTTAACACGAAGTAAGATACCATTATTGATTTAAAAGATTTGATGTTCTAGTAGAATTGTTGTCTTTTTGGCTTTCTTTTGCCTCCTGAGTTTTGTTTAAAAGATTAAATGAGAGGGCCTTGTCCATTTTCTTCACAACGCTATTTGGCACGGTCTCGTTGCTCAAGCAGATACAAAGATTTGGATTGAAATAGTTTCAAAATTACCATCGATTTAATTGGTTAGTATGTTTGTCTGCTTGTCGGCGGCGAACCTGGCTGCGTGGTTTCCCATCACAGAAGGTGAATCGGGCACTTCTTCTTCTTCTTCTTCTTCTTCTTCTTCTTCTTGTCTTTTTGTGCGGTCGGGGGATGCGATCCCCTCGGTTCGTTGAATGGTTATATTATTGTCATTGAACAGTGACATTTTTTTTCTACGTTCAGGAGATCCCGCGTACGTTTGTTTCGTGGAATGGTTACACTATCGTCACTGAACAGGGGTATTTTTTGTCTAATGTAATTTTCAGGAAATGATTCAAACTGTGTGGACTGGTTGAAACTCGCTCCACAAAGCGCAATCCGCACAGTCTACATCTCAGGAGATCCAATCACTGTCTACTGTGATCAGACCACGGACCACGGAGGATGGATTGTATGTATGTGTGTGTGTGTGTGTGTGTGTGTGTGTGTTCGTGTGTGTTGGTGTGTGTGTGTGTGTATGTGTGTGTGTGTGTTGGTGTGTGTTGGTGTGTGTGTGTGTGTGTGTGTGTGTGTGTTTGTGTGAATGGCAGTTGGGGTTGGGGATGGGGGTTTGGGTTGCGTTGGTACTTGCGTTTGTGGTGAGTGAGTATGCATGCATGAATAGCAAATTCAAGTCGGTGGTTACATGCAAAGGAAACGTTGGCAGTATTTGTTTTAATAATTTGTCTGTAGACATGCGAAGTACTCGTCATAAAAGTTTTAAAGCACGTCATAACAGTTTTAAAGCTATTACGTGATTTTATTTAACGTAGGGGAAGGGTTCCTAATATGGACCACGTTTTGTTTCACGCTGATAACTAGCTTGTTTTCTTGCGAAGAAGTTTCATTTTGTGTTTGGTAGTCCTTCTCTCTTAGGTTAACCGTTAGGCCTAATTAGAGTGAAATAGCTTTGATAGACATTCAGCAAAACTTAAATACAGAAAAAATCACAAAGGGTCCATATTAGGAGCCTGGGCGCCTAATATGGACCAGTAAAGCGGCCTTCACGAATCACTGTAAAAAGCCCCCTATACTTCAAAATAACATGATACAACTTAGTGTACAAGTCAGCCTAATCAAAATATGCTCTACATTTATCTGTTTAAGGTTGATGAGAGCATTATTTGAAGCACACCAGGAAACTAAAGAAGCTTATCAAAAACAGAGTGAAAATAAGTGAAATTATCAACTTCCAGTTCCACGAAAAGAAGACTTTTTGTTGCATGTTTTTTAAATCTCGAGGGCTAGTTATAGGCAGAGTGTTATCGGTTATTTCCAGCAGGCTTCTTAATGAATTAATGAAAATAGCCTTTAGATTTTATTTTCTTCGATTTGTTGAAGGTGGTCCATATTAGGGGACTCGCACATACTTTGAGATTTTGCTATTATTTTTTGTTTGCAGTAGAAACTCAGGGTCAACACTGCTAAAATGTAACAAATACGGTTTTAGCTGTCATACATAGCAATTTTTGTGTGATAAAAGCTTTGGCTGTGGACAGAAACAAGTCCGTTTTAGGTGGCAAATTTAGAGTGAACGCTGCCAAAAGTGAGAAAAAAAAGAAAAAGCCTAACGGTTTTCAGATTTGTGTTTTCGCAACTGTTTTGACATGTGCAAGTTATCCAGAGAGGGTGAATACAGCGAATAAAACGTTTTTGAGCGCTCTAGCGCCGTTAGTTTGTCAGAACAGAAGGTGGTCCATATTAGGAGCTGGTCCATATTAGGAGCCCTTACCCTAAGTATATACTCCAATGACGTGCTTTAAAACTTTGTTCGGAACATTACATCAGTATAAATATAAGATTTCTTATAGTCCTGTATGTTGCGCTCATTGCAATTCAGACTGCTTTCTCACTGGGGACAGCGAGCTGCCACAGTACGGCGCTACCCGTTTCTTTGTTTTCTTCTTTTTCCTTCATGCGTGTATTCACGTTTCTAAGTCCTAAGATTTTCGTTGTGAACTTGGTTTTTTATCGCGTGCGTGCGTGCACACGGGAGTTTTTCGACACCGAAGAGAGTTTGCACAAATTTGACTGCACAAATAAAGCCCTCGACGAACGTGGGGATCGAACCCAAACCAATAGCGACAACTGGTTTTGAAGCCAGCACCTCTACCGACTCAGCTCTTCCCTGTCCCATCTCAACAAGTACCTGTATTTTTCCACAAATGATTTGAAGTACGTCTGGTATGAAGGCAAACGATTCTTGAAGGTTTCAAAGAAATCAACCAAGTCATAAGTAATATTCAGCGCTTTTGGTCATGGTACCCCTCAACATTAACACAAAAAGTCTGGGTTTTGTCCGCTCATACGTTTGACACCTGCGCAGTAGGAATTTCATAACAGAAAATAAGCAAGCCAGCTAAACGAAACATAGTGTTCTCGGTAGATCATTGATTTGACTTCCCCCTTCGTATACATGTAACAGTTGACATGTAGTGTCTACTACGATTTTTCATCGATTTTTATTTGGCCGCTTCCGTTATTTTCATGTCGATTTTGGGGATACCTTTACTTGCGCGGCGGTCACGTGATCCATGTAAAAGAACTGTTTAATCTGAAGGGTTTTCCAGATAGTCAAGTCAAATCCTTTAAATGGCATATACAGTGTGAATGAAATGACGCAGGAATTAATGCTTCAATTGGGGTGAGAAATTTGTCGTAATAACGATTTTACTTGCACACAGGAGTTGAACGAGGGTCAAAGAGAAACAGTTCATGGGATACTCCTAACGAACTCGCAAATACGTGCACGCACTCCCATGCACGCACACCCATGCACGCACACCCATGCAACACACCCATACACACACACCCATGCACGCAAGCGTCAATCTACTAATACTGGTCTTTGCTTGCAGGTCTTCCAGAGAAGACAGGACGCCTCTGTGGACTTCTACCGGGATTGGGCGCAATATCGCAATGGGTTTGGTGACCTGGAGGGCAACTTCTGGCTAGGTTCGTTATTTGTTATCTATAAAAGTGGTTTTTATGTTTGTGTGTGTGTGTGTGTGTGTGTGTTTGTGTATGGTGTGTGTGTGTGTGGGTGTGCAGGGCCGGACTACCGGGGGGTTATGGGGGTTGCGCACCCCCCCTCCCCCCTAGCCTAAACATGTACCTCACTTATTTAAAACATTTTTTATCATTGTTTATTTTATGCCGTTTCATGCAAGGAGCGACCATTTTCCTATCTCAGAATATGACATACCCATCAGCTTGGACCACCACTGGCAACCCCCCCCCCCTCCTCTTCGCCTAGTCCGGCCCTGGTGTGTGTGTGTGTGTGTCTGTGTCTGTGTGTGTATGGTGTGTGTGTATGGTGTATGGTGTGTGTGTATGGTGTGTGTGTGTGTATGGTGTGTACGTGTGTGTGTATGTGTGTGTGTGTGTGGGGGGGGATATGATGACAAAAGGCTCCGAAACGCCTGAATCGATTTATGCGGGAATTGCACTCGATGTCATTCAAGTCTTGTCACAGGGTATTTTTTCTTTCACTTTGCGTATTCAGACGCCGAATGACCAAAACAATAGATTTCGCTAATAATATTATTTTCCCTGTGATATTTTCAGAGTGTGTTGAAACAAGTGGGACAAATTTGATCAATCAATCCGACAGACTTTATGATTCAAAATATTGAATATGATGACATGCCAAGAATCAGATAAACGAGGGTTGGGTAATTGAATGTGGTATCCGTCCAATCAATTACAATCACAGGACCTATTTTGAAAGAGGTATTAATCCCTGGTAAACGTTCGTTGTGATGATGTGTCTTTATATGAACTATTGTAACGCGCGCGCGCGCGCGCGCGTGTGTGTGTGTGTGTGTGTGTGTGTGTGTGTGTTTTCCCGGTGCAGGACTGGACAAGCTGCACAAGCTGACCACCTCACAGAGGTACGAGTTGCGTGTCGACTTGCGCAAGTGGGACGGAACCAAAGGGAATGCGACATACAGCGGCTTTCACGTGGACGACGTTTCTCACAACTTTACTCTGCGCTATGACAACTTCACTGGAGGAAACGCTGGTACGTGCCTGACAATGGGACGACTCAATACACAAAACACGGGGCATTTCAGAAGCAAACAGTGTGTGTGACCCTCAATCATATCTCTTTCTATCCGTCTCTTTAATGTCTCTGTTTGTCTTTGTCTGTCATTTTGGGTGTCTCCCTGTGTCATTTTGTGTGTGTGTGTGTGTCTGTGTATGTATGTATGAGTGTGTGTGTGTGTGTGTTTGTTTGTGTGTGTGTGTGTGTGTATGTGTGTGTGTATGTATGTATGAGTGTGTGTGTGTGTGTGTGTGTGTCTAACTATCTATCTTTCTCTGCTCCATCTCTCTGATCCTTTTGTTCTCACCTTTCTCTCTCTCTTTCTTTTATTCTTGGTTTTCTGTGTGTTATCGAAAGCGCGAACACACACACACACACACACACACACACACACACACACACACACACACACACATACACACACACACACACACACACACACAAACAAACACACACACCCACACATAAGGTAAAACAAGTCGCGTAAGGCGAAAATACAATATTTAGTCAAGTAGCTGTCGAACTCACAGAATGAAACTGAACGCAATGCCATTTTTCAGCAAGACCGTATACTCGTAGCATCGTCAGTCCACCGCTCATGGCAAAGGCAGTGAAATTGACAAGAAGAGCGGGGTAGTAGTTGCGCTAAGAAGGATATAGCACGCTTTTCTGTACCTCTCTTTGTTTTAACTTTCTGAGCGTGTTTTTAATCCAAACATATCATATCTATATGTTTTTGGAATCAGGAACCGACAAGGAATAAGATGAAAGTGTTTTTAAATTGATTTGGACAATTTAATTTTGATAATAATTTTTATATATTTAATTGTCAGAGCTTGTTTTTAATCCGAATATAACATATTTATATGTTTTTGGAATCAGCAAATGATGGAGAATAAGATAAACGTAAATTTGGATCGTTTTATAAATTTTTATTTTTTTTTACAATTTTCAGATTTTTAATGACCAAAGTCATTAATTAATTTTTAAGCCACCAAGCTGAAATGCAATACCGAAGTCCGGGCTTCGTCGAAGATTACTTGACCAAAATTTCAACCAATTTGGTTGAAAAATGAGGGCGTGACAGTGCCGCCTCAACTTTCACGAAAAGCCGGATATGACGTCATCAAAGACATTTATCAAAAAAATGAAAAAAACGTTCGGGGATTTCATACCCAGGAACTCTCATGTCAAATTTCATAAAGATCGGTCCAGTAGTTTAGTCTGAATCGCTCTACACACACACAGACACACACACACACGCACACACGCACATGGCCAGGAATCTGTCAGTGTGTCCAAAAAGTGTTACACAAACACCATTTTTTAGACTTGCTTTATCTTATTAATGTTGTTGTGGGTAAGAAAGGAGATGTGGTTTTTAGCAGAATAAAACTGTTTTTATTTGTATGGGCCACCTGGGGCAGTTAAAAACCCGTTATAAACCGTTATTTTCTAATTTTTCACCGATCTTTATGAAATGTTGTGGTTAGGTTGGTTGTCCCTAACTGAATTTCAACAATAATAAAAAGTTGATTTTTGGCAGTTAAAAAACCGTTAAATCCCGTTTTTTCACCAATCTTTATGAAATTTTGTGAGTAGGTCCGTTGTCCATAACTGAGTTTCAATACGTACTTTTCAGAAGAAAAACAAGCTTTTGTCAGTTATAAACCGTTATTTTCTAATTTTTCACCGATCTTTATGAAATGTTGTGAATTTCAACAAGAATAACAAGTCGCGTAAGGCGAAAATACAACATTTAGTCAAGTAGCTGTCGAACTCACAGAATGAAACTGAACGCAATGCAACGCAGCAAGACCGTATACTCGTATCATCGTCAGTCCACCGCGCACGGCAAAGGCAGTGAAATTGACAAGAAGAGCGGGGTAGTAGTTGCGCTGAGAAGGATAGCACGCTTTTCTGTATCTCTCTTCGTTTTAACTTTCTGAGCGTGTTTTTAATCCAAACATATCCTATCTATATGTTTTTGGAATCAGGAACCGACAAGAAATAAGATGAAAGTGTTTTTAAATTGATTTCAAAAATTTAATTTTGAAAATAATTTTTATATTTTTAATTTTCAGAGCTTGTTTTTAATCCAAATATAACATATTAATATGTTTTTGGAATCAGAAAATGATGGAGAATAAGATAAACATAAATTTTGATCTTTTTAAAAAAATTTTTTTTTACAATTTTCAGATTTGTAATGACCAAAGTCATTAATTAATTTTTAAGCCACCACGCTGAAATGAAATATCGAAGTCCGGGCTTTGTCGAAGACTACTGGACCAAAATTTCAACCAATTTGGTTGAAAAATGAGAGCGTGACAGTGCCGCCTCAACTTTCACGAAAAGCCGGATATGACGTCATCAAAGACATTTATCGAAAAAACGAAAAAAAACTTCGGGGATATCAATCCAAGGAACTCTCATGTAAAATGTCATAAAGATCGGTCCAGTAGTTTGGTCTGAATCGCTCTACACGCACGCACGCACACGCACACACACACACACACACACACACACACACACACACACACACACACACACACACACACATACACCACGACCCTCTTTTCGATTCCCCCTCTATGTTAAAACATTAAGTCAAAACTTGACTAAATTTAAAAATTAGATAGCATGACTAACCTACCTCCCTAAGAATATTTGCAATTGCCAATGAGCTTTGATCATATAAACTAAGAATGTCACAGACCTATGGGTAACCAAGCACCACTAACACCTACACAAAACCACCACCCCCCAAAACAAATTTCAACAACATTCGATTTTCGACTGAATCATTCAGGTACGAATACTTTTTCCTTTCAAACATTGTTTTTATCATGTTTCGTAAGAAATCACTCGATTCATAGCAGTTTCATTCTCAAAAGTGATGTACGTTACTATTTGGATGACGACCATGCACACTTACCCGTAGGGCTGGGCTCGTCCATCTCGCACGTAGGTGTGAAAGTCCTGTTGTCATTGATAGATCATATGCAAATGACCAAGGGAGACTAGTTAGGTCACGCTTGTCACAACATCTCGGCAAAACGAGAACGTTTTATTTTGGTTTCTTTACACAAAATCAACAAATCGTGTCGATTTTCACGAATCACAGACAAAGCATGCATTGCAAGCAATTTTTTAAATATTATTTTAGACTTAGTAGACTGTGTGAACCTCGACATCGATCTTTGGCGGCCATCTTACATTTACCGCGGACTGTACGACCGTTTGACTGACCGATACCGAATTTACACAAGGATAATAACGTACATCTCGCATCACTTTTCCAAGCGAAATGAACGAAGTTGGCAGCTCCGTCGAGCCCATTTTTGGTCTCATTAAACACTGCATTCATTTCCTGTCTGGTTTGTATGAAGGATTTACCGGTCGCGCACGTGTTCGGAGTACAGTTCTTACAAAACTGAAAGCACCCAAAATCGCGTAACGCTTTTTTCTCCAGAATGACTAGGTAAGGTTGGAATCACAAGTCTGTTATTCATTGCTTACGGCATAAATTTGCCACCATGTTATACCAAAACGTTCGTCCATTCATCCTCTTTCATCCAACACAAAAATGTTCTTTGCAAAAAAAGTTTATTAGAAGCAGGAGCCTGCCAAATAATTCAAGCGGGCTCTTTCCTTCTTTCGACGCCATGACAGATTCTTGGCCATATACACCACGACCATCGTTTCGATTCCCCCTCGATGTTAAAATATTTAGTCAAAACTTGACTAAATATAAAAAAAAGGTGTGGTTAAGGTAACATAGCCCCAAAAAATAGGGTAGAAAGGTAGGCAATCACTTTTTTTTGTTTTACTTTTTTATATTTAGTCAAGTTTTCACTAAATATTTTAACATCGAGGGGGAATCGAAACGAGGGTCGTGGTGTATGTGCGTGTGTGTGTGTGTGCGTGCGTGTGTGCGTGTGTGTGTGTGTGTAGAGCGATTCAGACTAAACTACTGGACCGATCTTTATGAAATTTGACATGAGAGTTCCTGGGTATGAAATCCCCGAACGTTTTTTTTCATTTTTTTGATAAATGTCTTTGATGACGTCATATCCGGCTTTTCGTGAAAGTTGAGGCGGCACTGTCACGCCCTCATTTTTCAACCAAATTGGTTGAAATTTTGGTCAAGTAATCTTCGACAAAGCCCGGGGTTCGGTATTGCATTTCAGCTTGGTGGCTTAAAAATTAATTAATGACTTTGGTCATTAAAAATCTGAAAATTGTAAAAAAAAAATAAAAATTTATAAAACGATCCAAATTTACGTTTATCTTATTCTCCATCATTTGCTGATTCCAAAAACATATAAATATGTTATATTCGGATTAAAAACAAGCTCTGAAAATTAAATATATAAAAATTATTATCAAAATTAAATTGTCCAAATCAATTTAAAAACACTTTCATCTTATTCCTTGTCGGTTCCTGATTCCAAAAACATATAGATATGATATGTTTGGATTAAAAACACGCTCAGAAAGTTAAAACAAAGAGAGGTACAGAAAAGCGTGCTATCCTTCTTAGCGCAACTACTACCCCGCTCTTCTTGTCAATTTCACTGCCTTTGCCATGAGCGGTGGACTGACGATGCTACGAGTATACGGTCTTGCTGAAAAATGGCAGCTACTTGACTAAATATTGTATTTTCGCCTTACGCGACTTGTTTTCTAATGTGTACAAATTAAACCTACTTGACAGGGAAATAAGTGTGCGACTCGAGCGCTGTCGCTTTTATTGCGTTTTATGCACTGTTTTCTTTTGTTTTTTTTTGTGACAAATGTAATAAAAAGTTATAGGGTCGGCCCCTAAAAATAGGGTAGGTCGGGTTACCGTAACCACACCTTTTTTTTGTTTAGGCCTAAGCGCACGCACACCCTCGCACTCACACACAACTAACCAACCAACCAACACACACACGCACACACACACACACACACACACACACACACACACACACACACACACACACACACACACACACACACACACACAACAAACAAACAAAACACACACAAACACACTCATGCACGCACCCACGCACGCACGCACCCACACACACACACACATAACACACAGAATTCACAAACACACACGCACTTACACACAATCACACACGCATTTACTGTTACACGACACTTGAGATTGCCACAAGTTCTCAAACGTCGTATAGTTGTATGGCAATCCGAATGGTGCAAATGTCCCTTCTAGCTCTTGATGTCTAAATAACGCATTATTTAGCTATATCATGCATTATTTAGCTAAATAATGCATTGTTTAAATTAAACAATGCATTATTTACAGATACAGAAAAAAGAGAGCTCAAAGCACTAAATAATGCATTGTTTAGCATAAATAAGAGATTGTGTTTGTAAATAACTCATTATTTATCAATAATTACGCGTTTTCTCTAAACAATATATTATATGTAAATAAAGTGTTATTTAGATAAATAAAATATTATTTAGATAAATAAAATATTATTTAGATAAATAAAATATTATTTAGATAAATAAAATATCATATGTAAATAAAATATTACTTATCTAAATAAAATATTATTTAGATAAATAAAATATTATTTACATAAATAATTTATTATTTAGATAAATAATTTATTATTTAGATAAATAATTTATTATTTACTGTTTTTGCCTTGAAATAGTATTATTACACTAAATAATGCTTTATATAGTTATATAATAGGTTTCCGCTATATAATTCATGATTTGGTAAATAATACATTATATACCGTAAATAAAATATTATATACCGTAAACAATTCATTGTTTAGCGCATCGCGAAGCCGTTTTTTCTCTTGTTGTTTTTTTCCACGTGTTTCCGTGGATCCGAGAGAGCGCTGTTGATTCTCCACTGTCTTGGCAAACCCAGTATCCGGTACTCCACATCCGGTTCCGCCAAGGTACTGGGTGGCCGAGTGGTAACGCACTTGCGCTCGGAAGCGAGAGGTTGCGTGTTCAGGCCTGGGTCAGGCCGCAATTTTCTCCCCCCTTTCCTAACCTAGATGGTGGGTTCAAGTGCTAGTCTTTCGGATGAGACGAAAAACCGAGGTCCCTTCATGTACACTACATTGGGGTGTGCACGTTAAAGATCCCACGATTGACAAAAGGGTCTTTCCTGGCAAAATTGTATAGGCATAGATAAAAATGTCCATCAAATACCCGTGGGACTTGGAATAAAGTAAAAAAAAAATATCCATCTCACACGGCATTAAGTCTCAGGAAACATGAATACACGCATGCAGGAAAAAAAAAATATGGGTAGCGCCGTGTGTATGGCAGCTCGCTTTCCCCGGGGAGAAAGCAGCCCGAATTTCCATGAGGGTAACCTCACTGGACTGTAAATCTTATCCAATCCAATCCAATCCAATCCAATCCAAATGTAATCAAGATGGCTACACAAGCACAAGGGAACGTTCCCGCTGAATTGATCAGAACTCTAACTACAGCGGTTGTCCAGGAACTGGCACTGCAAAGGGTTCGTATTTTAAAGTTTTATGGGGGAACATCTTTTACATCTGGACATGCAGAATGAACGACTGCGAACTAAATAGCTGCTGTTGTACCATCAGTTGAAGTTAGCCACCTGACAAGAAGATGGTCGGAAGCGAAGCGGATGTAGCTTTAGTACGCCGAGACAGATGCTAGTTGTCTGATTGGTCAGTTTGAGAATCAACAGAGCTCTCGTGGATCCACGGAAACACGTGGTAAAAAACAACAAGAGAAATATCGGCTTCGATGCACTGCGCTAAACAATGAATATTGTTTACGGTAAATAATATTTTATTTACGGTATATAATGTATTATTTACCAAATCATGAATTATATAGCGGAAACCTATTATATAGCTATATAAAGCATTATTTAGCGTAATAATACTATTTCAAGGCAAAAACAGTAAATAATAAATTATTTATCTAAATAATATTTTATTTATCTAAATAATATTTTATTTATCTAAATAATATTTTATTTACATACAATATTTTATTTATCCAAATAATATTTTATTTATCTAAATAATATTTTATTTATTTAAATAATATTTTATTTATCTAAATAACACTTTATTTACATATAATATATTGTTTAGAGAAAACGCGTAATTATTTATAAATAATGAGTTATTTACAGACACAATCTATTATTTATGCTAAACAATGCATTGTTTAGTGCTTTGTGCTCTCTTTTTTCTGTATCTGTAAATAATGCATTGTTTAAGTTAAACAATGCATTATTTAGCTAAATAATGCATGATATAGTTAAATAAAGCATTGTTTAGCTAAATAACGCGTTATTTAGCTAAATAATGCGTTATTTAGACATCAAGAGCTAGAAGGGACATTTGCACCATTCGGATTGCCATATAGTTGTGTTCTTTTATTCTACGTCGCCCGTCTTCGCAGCAGCAGAAAACAACTCGTCAAATTGAGTTCGAGGATTTATTTAGCATTCCATACATACAACTGCACATCGTAGCAGAATTCAAAGTAGAAGATTTTTATATACAAATCGCGCTGGCCTATATAGTAAATACTCAATCTCGAGAATATTCCAGACCGAACATGATACAACTAAAATTAGATGAACTGCCCATGGACTAGAATAGTGACGTTCTCTGTGACGTACATCAAAAGCGCCGACGCACTTAATCCGAGCGAACGCACGAACCCACGACTCAAAACAACGTGGTAAACAACTTGTTTTGACAGGACTAGAAAGTTCACCTGCATTCTCGTCCAAACATAAAGATTGTGTTTACAAAATATTTTTAGTTTTTTTCTTTTGTTTGTTTGCTTAACGCCCAGCCGACCACGAAGGGCCATATCAGGGCGGTGCTGCTTTGACATATAACGTGCGCCACACACAAGACAGAAGTCGCAGCACAGGCTTCGTGTCTCACCCAGTCACATTATTCTGACACCGGACCAACCAGTCCTAGCACTTACCCCATAATGCCAGACGCCAGGCGGAGCAGCCACTAGATTGCCAATTTTAAAGTCTTAGGTATGACCCGGCCGGGGTTCGAACCCACGACCTCCCGATCACGGGGCGGACGCCTTACCACTAGGCCAACCGTGCCGGTTTTACAAAATATAATATCGGTACTTTCCCACAAAGTACAAATAAGTCAACTACATGCAACACACAAAACCGAACCAAAGTTCAGCAACGGCAGCGTTTCCTAACACTTACACACACACACACACACACAGACACACACACACACACACACACACACACACACACACACACAAACATACACATACACAACCACAACCACACACACACACACACAAAGACACACAGACACACACCAAACCAACCAAACAAACAAAACACACACACACTCACCCACGCACGCACGCACACACGCCTCCACCCACATCCACACGCACACACGCACACACTGACCACCCTATGACTGTCCATCCCCAGGTGACAGCCTGTACTATCAACGTGATCGTCAGTTCAGCACCAAGGACAGGGACCACGACCCGTGGTTAAAGCCAAACTGTGCACAACGTTACCACGGCGCCTGGTGGTACCAGTACTGCCACCGCTCCAACCTGAACGGTGACTACAAGACCAGCAGCAGTGCTCCTAACTTTGACGGGGTGAGCTGGATAACCTTTGGAGGCAGTAACGCCTACTCCATGAAGTTCACAGAGATGAAGATCAGGCCTATCATGTAGAGCGACACTGGGAGCAATCTACTTTTGCGGCAAAATTGGTCACTAATGGAAACATGTTGTTTTTATTGTTTCATTCTTTTATAATTGATGTGTACGTGTGTGTGTGCCTTTTGCCTTCTGTTTATCTTTATCTCACTTGTTTCTCTCCTTTGTCCTGTTTATAACATGCAGATTAATAGAGGGCCTACTCACCCACCCCCACACTCCACAATTTTCTAATCGTAAAGAGAATAAATATAATCTTTTTTGTCTAAAATCAGTTTGTCTCATGGACGGGCGCATTGGCGTGGTGGTAAGACGTCGGCCTCCTAATCGGGAGGTCGTGAATTCGAATCCCGGTCGCTGCCGCCTGGTGGGTTAAGAGTGGAGATTTTTCCGATCTCCCAGGTCAACTTATGTGCAGACCTGTTAGTGACCTAATCCCCTTCGTGTGTGCACGCACAAGACCAAGTACGCACGGAAAAGATCCTGTAATCCATGTCAGAGTTCGGTGGGTTATGGAAACACGAAAATACCCAGCATGCCTACTCAACAAAAGCGGAGTGAGCTGACTATGCTCTCAGAGTATAGTGTGGGGAACCCAAATGGGCAAACGAGCTCACACGTAACCAGAACATTCTGGAACGCTGAAGAAGAAGAAGAAGAAGAAGAAGAAGAAGAAGAAGAAGTTTGTCTCATGGACTGCACTACTTGTAGATTAATCATTCCACTCACACTAACACTACTTTATCATTATGTTTGATCTGCCGACTGTTTCTTTCAGATATCGCATGGACTGCAGTACTTGTAGATTAACCATACCACTCACACTAACACTCCTTTATCATTATGTTTGATCTGCCGTCTGTTTCTTTCAGATATCGCTCGTACCAGGTGCAATATGCATAATTTTGTCATAATTACAACAGCGTTTTGTGTTGTCGCTGTCTTATGTTTAAGCAGTTCACGTGTACAATGTCGGGTTGTTATGGTTTGCAAATGTAACAAGTTTAATGTTTGGTTTGGTTTCTAATGTTTAGCAATAAACGTTTCCTAGTTTGGAAAAAGCAGTAATGGCTATGATATTAAAAACTCTGTATTTGTCAGAATGTTGCTGTTCAAGAAACGTGCTTGCGCGCGCGCACGTGTGTGTGTGTGTGTGTGTGTGTGTGTGTGTGTGTGTGTGTGTGTGTGTATGTGTGTGTATGTGTGTGTCAGTGTGTGTATGTGTGTGTGCGTGTGTGTGTGTGTGTGTGTGTGTGTGTGTGTGTGTGTGTGTGTTTCACCGAGACAATACAGCTTCGTCAATCCCCGCGGCACTTTTCCCGTGCATCACGAAGTGAAATTGACAAGGCAGAATAGCGCAATAGTGTACTGCGGTAAGCAGGAAAGCTCTCTTTTCTGTATTCTTTTAACTTTCTGAGCTTGTTTTGAACAAAACATATTATATCTTTATGCTTTTTGAGTCACTTGAGAAAAAGTGACTCTATGTAATCGGTCAGTGTTAGTCTGTCCGGCCGGCCGTCCGTAGACACCACCTTAACGTTGGACTTTTCTCGGAAACTATCATAGCGATCGGGCTCATATTTTGTTTAGTCGTGACCTCCAATGACCTCTACACTTTAACGATGGTTTCGTTGACCTTTGACCTTTTTCAAGGTCACAGGTCAGCGTCAAAGGAAAAATTAGACATTTTATATCTTTGACAAAGTTCATCGGATGTGATTGAAACTTTGTAGGATTATTCTTTACATCAAAGTATTTACATCTGTAGCCTTTTACGAACGTTATTAGAAAAACAAGGGAGATAACTACCCTTTTCTGTTCGGCAACACACAACTTAACGTTGGGCTTTTCTCGGAAACTATAAAAGTGACCGGGCTCAAATTTTATGTGAACGTGACTCCCAGTGACCTCTACACTTTGACGTCTGCTTTGGTGACCTTTGACCTTTTTCAAGGTCACAGGTATGTCTTGAAGGAAAAAAATTGAAATATCATATCTCTGAAACTATTCATCGGATTTGATTCAAACTTTATAGGATTATTCTTTACATCAAATTATTTACATCTGTATTGTGTTGTGAATAGCAATTTCTTCCTGTCCATCTGATGCCTCATATAATATTCAGAACTGCGAAAGTGACTCGATCGAGCGTTTGCTCTTCTTGTTGAATCAGGAAATAATAAAGAGTAAGATGGAGCCATTTTTGGATTGATTTCTTACATTTTAATCGTAGTCTTAATTAACCTATTTTCGTTAATTGTGATAACATTTTCAGAGTAAACATGACATATGTATATATCTTTAGATTCAGAGTTTGATGAAGAAAACGATACAAGCAATTGTAAACCTGTTTGCGAAAAATTTGATTTTAATGACAACTTTAGTGAGCAAATTCATTAATTAATTTTTGAGGCTCCAAGCTGAAATGCAATACCAAACTCCGGGCTTCGTCGAAGAATACTTGACAACAATCTCAACCAATTTGGTTGAAAATTGAGGGCGTGACAGTGCCGCCTCAAGTTTCACTAAATGTCGAATATGACGTCATCGAAGCTATTTATCGGGAAAAAAAATTGTCTGGGTACATCATACCCAGGAACTCTCATGTAGAGTTTCATTAAAATCGGTCCAGTAGTTTTCTCGGATCTGATCTACACACACACACACACACACACACACACACACACACACACACCTGCTCACGGGGAGAGTTGATTTAGAAAACTGAGCTTACATTTTAGGGTTTTACCAAATACAATCAAAAGAGAATCTCAATTTAGTTATCCTTTATCATTTAACGTCTACGCGTTTTCGCTTTTGCCCATGATAATAGGGAGATTTAAAAGACAGCACGTTTCGTTTTGCAGCTCGTTTCGTTTGGTGAATGAGTCACCCCGCGAAACGGAACGTGAAACGAGACGGCATAGGCCGCAGACAAGATTTAGATGTATTCACGTTTCGTTTCGGAATGAAGGAAGGGCGATAAATCTTCAAGTGAAATTATCACGTCTGTCATCGATCAGAATGAAAAAAAAAACCCTAGGAGGTGGTCCAGAATCGGGCATACTTTGATTATTTTCAGTCCAAATAAATCACACAGACTTTGTTTATACAAAATCACATACGAAGCCAGAATAAAAATTCGATGCGATGACCTACTTCTGCTTCGCCATTTGCTTTCTCACCATGAAGTTGGATAAATGTACCAGGATCAGCACCCTTCAAAATATTTCAGTTCACAACAGTTGTCTACCTCCAATGAACACATTCTCAGCGCTGAAAGACTGTGAAAGGGTTGATGAATCTAGCAATGCATAAAATGGCCAACAAATAAAACTGTTAGTGTGCAAAAATACTCACAAAAGTTGACGAAATATTGTTCGTTTTTTGGGGGTGGAAAACGTGACTGCGTTTTGACGTTCCACGTTCCGTTTCAGTTGACCTTCACCTTTCCAGCGAGAGACCCCCGAAATGATGACGTTTACCACAACTTCAAAACGAAACGTCCCGACGTTTCGTTTTTTAAATCTCCCTAATGTTCATGCAAGACCGCAACACGACGAAAATCGAAAACGGTGTTTCCCGTTCAGGACCCAAACGTCATACGTTGCTCCGCAAACGACTACGTATGCGGCGTGGTAACCGAGTTACGCATTTGTGGAGCCATGAAAGACGTAGTCTTTACGTGTTCGTAACCCTGCGCGAAGCCTCTTTCATCAGCAAAATCGACAAGACCCCGGCTCCTGATCGGAACTGAGTCAGAAGTAGATATTGCAAACCTAACGCCGATAGTGCAGCATCAAATGCACACATGCACACAGCTGATCTAAGCGACAAAATTCATAAAGCAAAGTGTGATGTTGATGTCAACTACCGACACTACCGGCCCCTGTAGCGCAGTGGTTAGCGCATCGGGCTGGGGGCCGGGAGGTCGTGGGTTCGAATCCCATCAGGGTCATGTGGGTTTTTCGGGCTACGGTCGGCTCCTACCCAGAGTAGAAGTGCTATGGTTCCTATGGGAAGGCTGGAATCACACAGCCGAGTGTCATTCACTTAACGAATGCGACTTTGAGGGTGCTCAGGTTCTGTTTACCTGACCAACACCGCAGGTGCGGCAGTTCTCGGGCCTGGTTGACACCAGGATATATTATGACAGTAAGCGTAGAGTGCTGCCCTGTCACGTAGTCTCAAACCAAATTGGAAATCCAAAGCATCATCATTATAATCATCCTCATCTCATTAATCATCCAAAATATAAATTGTCTTTGCTCTTGTGGCCCTTCATGCCCGGAGCTCTCATGGTGACCTTGGTCTCAGTGTTCCTGTTCCATCCTTCTCTGAATAGTACTTCTGCTGTCAGTCTTCAACGTGTGACGTTCTGGGGGGTCGACGGAGGGACGTGGTGGCGGTCTGCTCTCTGGAGGGGACCCTCACTCAGTCTGGCTCCGCGACTTAGCAGTCAATTGAGTAGGGGGCATAGTAAGTAGTGGGCTGCGTCCGTTAGCTCGGGACAGACCCACTACTGAACACCGTCGAAGTGACTCAGCAGAAGTGCAGTGTCATCTTCCGAGGGTAGCCTACCGCAACGACCCGACATCCCTCCCTGGAGCGTCTGTAAAATCGACAAGTCTGGCAGCGGAACGAAATTCAGATGTGGATGGAGCAGCGAGTGCAGGGACGGGGCGGCGTGAGAGCACACCGGGACAAGGAACAGGTGTAAGGGAAAAAAAAGCAAAAAAACTACCGACACTGCACGCCCAACACATGATTTATTGGTCTACAAGTGGGAGTGTTGCAGCTAGCTGATAAATGTTGCCAACTTCGCGTATGTATTAGCAATAGTCATCGCAAACCGATTTGCAAAACAATCATAAAAACCTTAACGTCCGACCTCAAAAGAACTTCGCCTTCCAATATTATTATAACAAAATAAATACATTTTCGGCATTTGCTGGATTCCGGATTCGATTTCCTTGAATCCAACGTGTGTCGTCTGCTGGACAGTATGCCAAGGTGATAAGAGCCACGAACAATGGCTTTATGGCTCTGACCATTCCATAAACACTACCAAACATATTGTTCCCCATTATTTAGATAAATGTGTTTTATGATGTCCTAATTATCCAGTTTTTTCACACAAGTTGAGGGCGCACTTAGCTGACCTTATTTTGAATTCAATGACATTGATTGCAATGTTGGTCAAGAAATGTTTGACTAGGACCAGAGTATTGGATAGCATTACAACTTGAAAACTTGAAAATTACTTCATCAGTTTGTTCATTTATTTTTTGTTAATTAAAATTAAAACTGTACGAGCAAAATGAAAACTAGGTACGAGCACTTGTAAGCGAAACACGTGCGAGCGTTTTCACCCGCAAATTACGACCAGTAATGAACACACACACACACACACACACACACACACACACACACACACACACACACACACACACATCCTGTCAAAACATCTTGCATACCGGCTCACTAGAAATCTGCGTTGTCAAAGTGACGGAAAATCAAGAAAATTGTGTCACTTGCGTGGTGTTGGATGTGTTGTGAATTCATGTGTGTGTGTGTGTGTGTGTGTGTGTGTGTGTGTGTGTGTGTGTGTGTGTGTGTGTGTGTGTGTGTGTGTGTGTGTGTGTGTGTGTGTGTGTGTGTGTGTGTGTATGTGTGTATGTGTGTGTGTGAGAGAGAGAGTGTGTGTAAGTGAGTGTGTGTATATGTGTAAGTGTGTGTGTGTGTGTGAGAGAGTGTGTGTGTGTGTGTGTATGTGTGTGGGTGTGGGTGTGTATGTGTGTATACATGTGTTTGTGTGTGTGTGTGTGAAAGAGAGAGAGAGAGAGAGAGAGAGGTGAGAGAGAGAGGGTGTGTGTGTGTGACAGTGTGGGTGTGAAAGTCAGCTTTTGCACTGCTGTCACCTCTCCCCCCCCCTCCCGCCTGCGAATTTTTTTTCACACGTCAGGGCCGTATGCATGAACTAGAAGTAAGAAACACTGGAAGTAGAGGCCTCTTTTCGAAGTGGGAACTCCCGAAGTCAACTTTCTAACTGTTCACAATGCATGAACTGACTTGAACGCCAAAGTAGTGACAGCGAGAGTATTAAGGTCAAGGTCGGGGAAATTGGGGGAATCCCTACTAATACGCATGCGCACGTTTCTATCAACATGGCAGTCAACGAAAATGGCAAGGCACGTGTGCCGCTCAAAAAGAAAGTAGACACAGAGGGGCGTTCTGCGCCTTTTTCAGATGGTGAAATTGCTGTACTCTTGACAGAAGTGTTTTACGAAAGAACGGTTATTCTGTCCAAATTTCAGAACAGTCTAACTGTTAAACATAAAGACGCTGTCTGGTCCAAAATTGCCAAAGAAGTGTCGCTCTCTCTCTCTCTCTCTCTCTCTCTCTCTCTCTCTCTCTCTCTCTCTCTCTCTCTCTCTCTCTCTCTCTCTCTCTCTCTCTTACGACACACGCACACACAGACAAACGTACACTCATGCACATACTGACACTATGACACAAGTGACACTGACGGCACACATAAACACACACACACACCACACACTGCACACACACACACACGCGCGCGCTCGCGCGCACACATATACACACACACACGCACCCATACACGCACGCACACAGTCACAAACAAATAACCACACACTCACTCTCTCTCACTTTCTCTCATTCTCTCTCAATCTACACTCATACACACACTGAAACTATGATGACACAAGTGACACGTCACACACACACACTCACACCCCCACACACACATACACACACACACACACACACACACACACACACACATACTCACCGTAGTGACACACATATACACACGCGCGTACAGTTGAAAGTCAAGACATGATATGATTTTTTCAAAGCATAGGAAGGTTTCTTTTGCAAATGAATAAAATTAACACAGAGGCAAAACCCGGTTTTTGCAGCCGGAATGCAATTGCGGAGGCTTAAAAAGGAAAAGATTAATAAACAAGTCGCGTAAGGCGAAAATACAATATTTAGTCAAGTAGCTGTCGAACTCACAGAATGAAACTGAACGCAATGCTATTTTTCAGCAAGACCGTATACTCGTAGCATCGTCAGTCCACCGCTCATGGCAAAGGCAGTGAAGTTGACAAGAAGAGCGGGGTAGTAGTTGCGCTAAGAAGGATAGCACGCTTTTCTGTACCTCTCTTTGTTTTAACTTTCTGAGCATGTTTTTAATCCAAACATATCATATCTATATGTTTTTGGAATCAGGAACCGACAAGGAATAAGATGAAAGTGTTTTTAAATTGATTTCGAAAAAATAATTTTGATAATAATTTTTATATATTTAATTTTCAGAGCTTGTTTTTAATCCGAATATAACATATTTATATGTTTTTGGAATCAGCAAATGATGGAGAATAAGATAAACGTAAATTTGGATCGTTTTATACATTTTTATTTTTTTTTTACAATTTTCAGATTTTTAATGACCAAAGTCATTAATTAATTTTTAAGCCACCAAGCTGAAATGCAATACCGAAGTCCGGGCTTCGTCGAAGATTACTTGACCAAAATTTCAACCAATTTGGTTGAAAAATGAGGGCGTGACAGTGCCGCCTCAACTTTCACGAAAAGCCGGATATGACGTCATCAAAGACATTTATCAAAAAAATGAAAAAAACGTTCGGGGATTTCATACCCAGGAACTCTCATGTCAAATTTCATAAAGATCGGTCCAGTAGTTTAGTCTGAATCGCTCTACACACACACACAGACACACACACACACGCACACACGCACACACGCACATACACCACGACCCTCGTTTCGATTCCCCCTCTATGTTAAAATATTTAGTCAAAACTTGACTAAATATAAAAATATATAGCTCCCGGCGGAACTTGAACCCGGAGCAAATGAACGAGAGCCCGGAACCGTTACCACTGCACTATGTTTCTCGTGTAGAATAGAGGCATGATGAAAAAAGGCATTCTGAGTTATTCAGTCGTGCTGGTTTGAAAGCTCGCCACCTTCGCCGAATGACTCGAGCACGTTTTTTTCGGTCAGTAACTGATCGAACTGTCGCTTTTGAGTCACTCTGTTTTAAGCATTTCACCTAAATTAAACAAGAATGTCACAGTCCGTGTCTATGGTGCAAGGTAGGAGACCGTCTCATTGTAGCCAAGTTACGACAGTTGCTCGATTGACGCATTTCACGTCTTCGATATTGTGTCTGAGATAATTTCCCAATGAGCTGCCTTTAAAAACGGAATGTCCTGCAATTGTAGTATGCGCTGGAGGTTTCTTTTGGATGGGTAAGGACCCTTGAGATGCGATATCGTCGTATAATTATGTCAAGCGAGAGGCCCTTGACATTGGAAGTGGGAACTTCGAAAGCAAAGTTGCCAGCTACTCGGTATGCACGAGCTAAATTGAACGCCGAAGTAGTGGCTTCGAGAGTTCTGAGGTCAAGGTCGAGAAAATTGGGGGAATCCCACTTAGTGCGCATGCGTTTGTAAACGGTAGGCTTGGTGACCAGAAGAAACAAATCTCATCGCGAGTTCGTAAATGGGCAAACGTTGATCGCGCTGTAGCTTTTACTATAATTGTTGTTTTTAACTGGTTGAACGAAAGCTGTGATAATTGTCCTTAAATAGAATGACTGTCTATAATAATGATTTCGTTGACCAGAATGTTGGGGACAATAAAAAAAGGTTGTTTATGTGGTAGCGAAGTCGGTTAACTTAAAACTCTTTTTGTAGTGTTTTTTTAATGATTGTGTATCGGTAAAACTGCTGGACAAAAATAGTTTGGTCAGAGCGAATGTTTGTGTTACTGGTAAATTTAAAAAGGCAGAACTCCATTTTTTGGGAATCAAGATATAAGGTGTAGTGAAAAGAAGATAAGTTCAGCGAATTTCATATTATTTGAGAAAATGTGTGTCCGAATTTTTAAAACAGAAAAATTGTTGTAGCCTACTTAGTTGTTTGTAAATTACGTTTGTCCTCGTTAATTGTGAAGAGGATGTAACTATGTTTATATAAAGTTCAAAGTCAAGATTGGATTTTTGTAGCCTACGTGCGTGTGTGCATGTGTATTAGACATAATACATAGACATAGAACACTTTATTATCTCAATTACGATAAACTCGGGTGTGGTGAATCACAATAAACAGCATAAAACGTAAGAACATGAATAAAATATCAAGGCGCAAATATAGTCAGCTCATCATATTGTGGGGAGTGGGTACACACACACACACACACACACACACACACACACACACACACCGTCGAACACACACATAACGTCGAACACACACACACACACACACACACACACACACACACACACACACACCGTCGAACACACACACACCGTCGAACACACACATAACATCGAAAACACACACACACACACACACACACACACACAAACACACACACAAACACACACACACACACACACACACACAAACACACACACACACACACACAAACACACACACACACACACACGGCACGCGCGAACACGCAAACAAACGTATGAAGGAACAGACGCACAATTATACCCGCACGCACGCACACACAGGCAGACAGGCACTCGCACAAATACATACACACACACACACACACACTCACACACACACACACACACACACACACACACACACACACACACACAGATAAAGCAATGACCAAAAAAATAGCAGAAACTTACACTTCAACACTCGAACACACACACACGCACACAAACACACGCACGCACGCACACAAACACACACACACACACACACTCACACATGCACACAACGACGCCCATTTTCATAGAAACACAGTAACCCCCTCGTATAAGCGGGAATGAAAGAGTGGTGGCCAATGACCCAGAACAAACAAAAGTCAAAGCTGGCAACTCAGGTTTGTATTCAGGGAAATTTGCACGAAATGCATGCAGAAGATACGACTTTTCCCTCTATTTTCTCTCTTTGGGAGCGTCAGCTCGGTTTGACATGAAAAACTGAAGAAAAGCCCTGCCTTTTTGCACTGAGAAACTGTGGAAGTAGCGTGTTTACTACTGGGTCTGGCTGTAGTACATTTACTCTCATTTACTTCCTCGTTAGCTTCCAAAGTAAACTCTTTTTTCGTCCCATGCATGCGAAAGTGAGGATGTACTTCCGATGTCACTCAAAACTTTAGAAGTAGTCGCAAAATACCCTGAGTTACTTCCTCGCTTTGCTTCGAGGTAAACCCTTTTTCCGGCCCATGCATACGAAAGTGAGGCAAGTACTTCCGATGTCACTCAAAACTTCGGGAGTTGTCGCGAACTTCCCCCATAAGCATACGGGCCCAGTTACGGGCTTTCAATCCCGAAGGCTATTTCTGAGTAGCTACGAACGTAAACGGAAGTTCCGATGTGTTCGGATGCTTATCGATTTGAGTTGTCGTTCGTGTCTCGCTGACCCAGCACACGGTAGCGCTGGAATGAGGGTTGCCGATTGCACTCTAGAGATGATCGTCACTGCTGCAGGGTCAATGTATTGAATGATTACCCGCTTCGCCGGGTACCGGCTTCAACGGGAAGAAGTAGAGCCGAATACCAGGCTGCGCCTGGGACCCGGCTTTGCAACACGGAGGAAGGGAGATAACCGCGGCTAGAGGAATACCCGGCTTCGCCGGGGTGAATCGCGAGACAGAGACAGACAGCGTGGCGGTTCATCACAATCACCTTTGCAGGCGAAGTCCTGTCAAACGGGATTGAGAATTTTAGAGCTTATTTCTTAGCACTATTTTATCTGTTGTGGCTTCTCAAATGCCAGAACATACAGACAGACAAAAGCCGCTAGACCACATCACAAACAGAACTCTACAATACACAGGTTTTTGCCCACACACACACACAAACAGAGAAGCCGTATATATATATGTATATCTATATCTATATATATATACGACTTGTGTCTGTCTGTCTGTCTGTCTGTCTGTCTGTCTGTCTGTCTGTGTGTGTGTGTGTGTGTGTGTGTGTGTGTGTGTGTGTGTGTGTGTGTGTGTGTGCGCGATGCACGGCCAAAGTTCTCGATGGATCTGCTTCAAATTTGGTGGGCTTATTCAGAGAGACCCCGGACACAACCTCATCGATGAGATATTTCAACAAGTGCTCTCAGCGCGCAGCGCTGAACCGATTTTGGTTCCACCTCAGATACCCGGGCCCCTATACCGACACACCAAAGCCGCTAGACCACATCACAACACCAAAGTTCTCGGTGGATCTTTTTCAAATTTGGACACCGTATTCAGCTACACCCCGGACACAATATCATCGATGAGATATTTCAACACGTGCTCTCAGCGCGCAGCGCTGAACCGATTTTGGTTTTTGTGTTCATTTCACCATTACAAGTAACTCTTCCTTATCTTCTCCAGTGTTTTGCGTTTATCTCCCTTCCTTCGTGTGGCTTCAATCCATATTCCCGTTTCTAAGTTACTATTTTTAGAATGTCACTGCGCTGTCCAGAACGCTTCCCTTGCACCCGTAAGTTGTTCTTACTGTCAAAGTGAAAAGGTCGAATCAATTTATAGCCACGCGAAAAATACACTCTCACCTATCTCTATATATTTATAGATATACATATATAAATATACGGCTTCTCTGTGTGTGTGTGTGTGTGTATGTGTGTTTGTGTGTGTGTGTAAGCAACACCTGTGGATTATAGAGTTCTGTTTGTGATGGGGTCTAGCGGCTTTTGTCTGTCTGTATGTTCTGGCATTTGAGAAGCCACAACAGATAATATAG
>NC_090257.1:30008184-30152184 GCF_037325665.1 Littorina saxatilis
TTTTTTCTTCATTTTTTCGATAAATGTATTTGATGATGTAATATCCGGATATTTGTGAAATTTGAGGCGGCACTGTCACACATTCATTTTTTGATCAAATTGAGTGACATTTTGGTCAAGCAATCATCGACGAAGCCCAAACTATGGGATTGCATTTCAGCTTGGACGCTTTACAATTCATTAATTAGTTTGGTCATTCAAATTTAGAAAACTCTAAATAAAATTAAAATGTTAGTAATCAATCCAAAGATGATTCCATCTTATTCTTAATCATTTCCTGATTCCAATAAGAAGCTTAGACAGTTAAAAAGAATACAGAAATGTGTGCTTTCCTATTAAGCGATTTACGCTTCTGCGCCATACTGGCTTGTCACTTCAAGCTATCAGCTAAGTTTTCCAGGTGAAACATAGTTTCAGCGCTTTCAGTCTTGGTCACTGGGTATTCGTGAAGCATTGTCTTCCTGAAAACCCCCCGCGGGTTAGGGGGAGTCCCATATTGGTTGGGACGAGAAAGAATTTACCCGATGCTACCCAGCATGTCGTAAGAGGCGACTAACGGTTCTGTTTCTCCTTTTACTCTTGTTAAGTGTTTCTTGTATAGAATATAGTCAATGTTTGTAAAGATTTTAGTCAAGCAGTATGTAAGAAATGTTAAGTCCTTTGTACTGGAAACTTGCATTCTCCCAGTAAGGTCATATATTGTACTACGTTGCAAGCCCCTGGAGCAATTTTTTTATTAGTGCTTTTGTGAACAAGAAACAATTAACAAGTGGCTCTATCCCATCTCCCCCCTTTCCCCTATCCCATCTCCCCCCTTTCCCCGTCGCGATATAACCTTGAATGGTTGAAAACGACGTTAAACACCAAATAAAGAAAGAAAGAAAGAAAGTCTTCCTGAAATGCAGTGCCGGTATTATTCTTTGTGTTTGAGAGATTGACTAATTGTATTAATTTAATCTCTTCTCACGAATTGTTTAGGAGTTAGAATACAGGTTCAACTTTCTTACTCAGCAGAGTCCTTACCTTATGTATATCTGTGCAGTCATGGCTACCCTGACCCAACGTACCTGACACGGGTGACAACGGAGCTGGCGGACAATGGAGTGACAGATGAGGACCTGACTGATACTCAAAAAGACTTCATTGAAAATCCGGAGAAGTACCTCCTCCATACCTTCTCAGACTTCAGCTACCACTTCTTGCCTAGCAGCACAAGTACAAATGTATAGAGACTTGGGTACACCAACACCAGAGGATGCCATGTTCATTTCTGTCACGAGGATGACAAGCTAAGAGTGACAGGATCTTAAAAGCTCACGGGACTGTCAGGCATCTATTTTACTTTCCAAATTATTTTTATTATGCAATTGCGCAACCTTGTAACTCCTTTTTCTCCTCTGCTGGAAGAAGAAAGAAAATTGTGACAAGGACAAAAACATTTTGAAAATAAAAGCTATTTGTATATACATGTACATTGTATTGTCTGTTTAATTTTTATGTCAGCTTTATATACATTTTTTCTGGTGAAACTTTTATTGAAATCAAACAGGAATGCATGTGTGATGGTGAAGTACAACTTTATTTTCACTTACCTACACATACATGAAGTCTTGCCCACAGTAACTTTGATCCTGGTGGTGAAAAGTACGTCATGTAAAAGTGTGACACTACTGGGATTCCTCATTTTTGACTCACATGCGAAGCAAAAGTGAGTCTATGTACTCACCCGAGTCGTCCGTCCGTCCGTCCGGAAAACTTTAACGTTGGATATTTCTTGGACACTATTCAGTCTATCAGTACCAAATTTGGCAAGATGGTGTATGATGACAAGGCCCCAAAAAACATACATAGCATCTTGACCTTGCTTCAAGGTCAAGGTCGCAGGGGCCATAAATGTTGTCTAAAAAACAGCTATTTTTCACATTTTTGACTCACATGCGAAGCAAAAGTGAGTCTATGTACTCGCCCGAGTCGTCCGTCCGTCCGGAAAACTTTAACGTTGGATATTTCTTGGACACTATTCAGTCTATCAGTACCAAATTTGGCAAGATGGTGTATGATGACAAGGCCCCAAAAAACATACATAGCGTCTTAACCTTGCTTCAAGATCAAGGTCGCAGGGGCCATAAATGTTGTCTAAAAAACAGCTATTTTTCACATTTTTCCCATTTTCTCTGAAGTTTTTGAGATTGAATACCTCACCTATATATGATATATAGGGCAAAGTAAGCCCCATCTTTTGATACCAGTTTGGTTTACCTTGCTTCAAGGTCAAGGTCACAGGAGCTCTTCAAAGTTGGATTGTATACATATTTTGAAGTGACCTTGACCCTGAACTATGGAAGATAACTGTTTCAAACTTAAAAATTATGTGGGGCACATGTTATGCTTTCATCATGAGACACATTTGGTCACATATGATCAAGGTCAAGGTCACTTTGACCCTTATGAAATGTGACCAAAATAAGGTAGTGAACCACTAAAAGTGACCATATCTCATGGTAGAAAGAGCCAATAAGCACCATTGTACTTCCTATGTCTTGAATTAACAGCTTTGTGTTGCATGACCTTGGATGACCTTGACCTTGGGTCAAGGTCACATGTATTTTGGTAGGAAAAATGTGTAAAGCAGTTCTTAGTGTATGATGTCATTGCTAGGTTTAGCTCAAGGTCAAGGTCATGTAAAGGTCAAGCATGTGAGTCGTATGGGCTTTGCCCTTCTTGTTTTGTTTTGTAATGCTTCACTGTGTACAGTTGAACGTTAATTTCCTATACAACTGGTAATACATTATTTTAATCTTTTGCCTAAGTTGTGTACTTGTGCTTTTAAAAAATAGCTTTTTTGTCCTGTTTATAATGTATGCCTGTTGGTCCTATTTGCTTGTTTTATGATTGTATCTTCACAGTATAAGTGTTCTTTTGCTCTGTATGGGATTGTGTGTGCTTTTTCAAACATGTACCTGAAGAGGTAATACAAAAGAATGTTTACTTTAGTCAAGTTTTTACTAAATATTTTCAGAATTCTTTCTGTCTTCTGTGGTTTGTTTCTTTGTTTAGTTTTTGTTCTGTGGTTCTCTAGTTAAAACTGATGTTAAGACTGGCATGTGTAATAGATATAGATTTAATGTATGATTATGCACTCTGGGTACTTTTGCAGGGGTTTCCATTAGTGTATACATTAATGATCGTCATCATGTATGTGCCTGCATATTGTATTATTGTCCTATGCATCTTGTATTAGACATTTTTTGTTTATTCATGCCTTTTTGTCGATTTTAAATGTTTATTATTGGTTAATTGACAAACGTCATCTTCAGCTGAATTATAAGCTGAGAAAATGCATGATGTTTGTCTGCATCTTAGTAATTAAGGCAAACAATGTTTGTTCTGTATGTGCACCAAAAACATAACAAATTGAATCACTATTTAAACATGATTTTGCCTCCTTTGTTATGATGATGTTTGCATATATAAATCATCTCCATTATATTAGTATATATAGCTATTCTGATGAACACGTGGGGGAATTCGGGGGCTGTGATTGGATGGTCTCTTCCGATCATCAAAGCATAATGCTATGGAAGTCGGCCATTTTTCTCAATATCCAAAAGCATATTGTTAATAACAAAGACGCATGGTTCCGGTTTTACCCACCTGTACCACACGATGTTTCACTGATCGACAACAGCATACACTGACAACTTGAAATTCTTCCCGGGAATGTTTTTCAGCTTTACAAATGTCGATAGCATACCCTTTTCTGCTAACTTCCCGATGAAACAGGACTAAACCTATTATTTTCTGTCCCTTAACACCACAAAATGCCCAAAGTCAAAATAATCTAGTACAAACAGGGGAGTAAAACGGAACAGCCGTTTTTGTGTGCCTGTGAGCTTAGTTCACAGTTGCCGACTGACACATTCGGCTTTTCTTATCTTCTAACTCCACACTAAATACCCCACTTCCCCTCTGATGTATTGATGTACAAACCATGGCACTAACATTCATGTAGTCGTTTATAACTGAGGTTCAAAAATTCGCTTCATGACGAGACAAGTATAAATGCCATTCACCCAAACTGGAAACGTCGCTCAGCTGTTCTCTTTTCCTCCCCTTGTTGTATCCTAGTTCTTCAGTTGTTTCTAGTTTTCCGTTGATGTTGTGTTTTGGTCTTCTTCATAAGTAGTCTTGTTCAAAATTAAAAAAACTCAAACTTCTTTTTGTTGTATACGAATGAACTAATAAAAAGCTGTTAAACAGCTGTGTTGTCACATCGAGTTGTTTTCCAAAGTCAGTGTGGCTCCTGCGCAAAACTAATGTGCATAAGAAACGGCGTCTGCTATCAAAACCTGAGATCAACGCATCGACGCAAAAACTGTCATTTTGTAAGTTTGGAACAACAAATAAAGGTCAGAACAGCTATATAATCGCTATTGTGTTTTCAGCGTAGCAATAGGGTCCGATATTTAGACTCGAACAAGTATAATGCGACTCGTCGGCGTTATACTTGTCTCGTCAAAATATCGGACCCTATTGCTACGCTGAAAACACAATAGCTGTTAATGTTTTGTTTCTTGTTTTTAAGAGAACATTGAAAGACGTATTACATCAACAACTGGAGCTAACCTTCCAAAGAATACAATTTGTGGAACAATTAGCTTGCCTCATTTGCAATTCTGCACATAGTAATGTAATATATTGTAAAAGAAGACAAATGTCCTGTTCACTGTTGAAAGTTGTTGTGAAAGTTATTGTTTGCTGTACAGAAAGCTTTTGTAAATTTTATCTGTGACTGTCATAATGCAATGAAGCAGAAGTTATTTGTATAGTCGCAAATATATAGATATATCTGTGCATTGATACATTTTTTTTATTGAAAACATGTTATGGGGTTTACTGCATAATGTGGAAAGCCTGTTTGGGTTAAAATGGTGTATTTTAAATGTATGCTATAATATCATATGAAAATCAATCTTTTTCATCATTTTTGTGCCACTCTCTTCCCATGTGTTCTAAATGTATATAATGTTGAGTCTTTTTGATAGTGTGCTGGCAGGCTGTTAACAGCTTTATTTATATATAAACAATGACACAGAGGCTCGTTTGTTATTGAATGTATAACGTTTTGACATTTTGAATCTTGTACTTTATGACAAATATTGCAATGTAAAGCAGTTAAACAGAAATTACTTGAAAAACTAAAGATGCATATGTTTGTTTATTTTGAGAAAATGTTTTTAGAATAACATGTGAAATGACACTTTTCTTGCATTTAGCAGTAAGCTGTTTGGATTTGTCTTATGTCCTAGATTATCATAACATTTAAATGTACAATATACTTTATGGACAGAAACATCATGCTTTTGTTTCCGCGCTTGCATTTTTGGAATTTATTTTTTATAAATTGTATACTATTTGTCATTTTCACATATTTTAATTGTACACTGTTTACAACTTTGATGCTTTTTTTAAATGGAACTCAGTCCATCACATTTCTTGTTATTTCCTTTGTACATTGAAGGTTATTCTATGTTTAATTTCAATAAAAGCAAGAGGTCAAGTTTGTAATATTGTGATCATGCTGCTTATTTGCCTGTTTATTTTGTCATGGTTTGATGCTTATGTACATGTATATATACAGAATATAATTCTCTTTGAGTGTGTTTATAATTGGTCTGTTTTTAATGTTTCAGTTTTATTTGCAACAAAGCAGTGGACAGTTTTTTCTTATCAGTATGGTTTTACTAAACTTGAACCATGTGCATTCTTTTTGACTTCATAGCATATTTGAATGAAGATCAAATATCATCTTTATGATTATAAATTATACATTTTGACTACTACATGTTACAGAAATGTAGAAGTATTTTCCATCTTGGGTAGATGTTTGTTTTATTTTTTTAGTTTTTTTTTTAGGTTTAGTTTTTTGTTGTTTGTCTCCTTCAAAGTTATATTTCACATGAAGGTGATTTCATCATGGTATTTTTTCTCTCACCTTTTGATGTGATAAAGTAACATTATATAATGCAGGAGCTAAAATTTCAGTTCTTTGTGGCAGTCTTTTTAAATGTAAAAAAACCCCAACTCTACTTGTTTACTTTGTGTCATTTTATATAATGTAATGATTTGCGCATTCTGCCCACCAGTTTGAATATTGACCTGTGTCCTTGGAAGTTATAGTAACAAATGTAACTTGAGAGAAGCATTCTCCCGCCTTAAGTCATTTTGCATTGAATTAGAGACTATTCCCTGTACATTTAATTTAATTGTTATGAAATGATGATATTACATAATTAAACAATAGTTTTTGATACATATAACACTCCTGTGCTATAAAGAGACACAACATCTTTTCTGTAATAATTTGGTTTCGCTGAGGGGTATTAAAGTTGGTGGTAGAAAAGGCAGATACCCAACTTGGTCTTTCAAGAAGAGTAGAATATTAGAATCATAGGTAGATGCAAGTTTGAAAGTCTGTTTGGAAAAGTCAGTTGAATAACTGTCGGAATTTGGTCATTGTATGGATCTTTAGTTGCGATGTTGATTATAGATTATAAGTTGCAGGATGTACGATGTTAAAAAACCGTATTCTTGGAAAATGCATGTGTGCTTATCTCGGTTTTATTGGTGCTTCTGTGTGCCATAATAGTTGATTCTGGTATGATTGTTGCTCGGTTTTTATCAATAAGATCAGCTGTAAAACCCAGTATTTAATCTGTATCAAATGGTTGTTTTATTCATTTGTTGTGTATTGCATATTTCTTTATTAGTATTTTAAAAACAGGACAATTCAATTTTTGCACTGAAAGATGTTAATTGGCACTTCCATTCGTAAAGGTAGTGTTTTTCATCCTGATTAATATCCGTTTCCTGAAAAATAAGGATGAGCCTTGCAGGTTCTTTTCTTGTTAATTGCGAAATTGATGTACTAAATATATGGCTTGTTTTAATTGTTACTTTTTGGACTTTGTGTTTTTGAATTGTTGTAGAAATGCATAAGGTTACTTACTGATCATTTTGCTCATGCAAAAATGTTGGTAAGGATTTGTTCTGTGTTAATAAGGTATGTAACGTTCTTTAAATTTCATAAGTTTGTTTTATATTAAGTACTTTGTTTGTTTTATATGTGTTTGTGTATTGAATTCTTCTCTTTTGGTTTTTGTGTATGAAATTTTCTCCTTTGGTTTTTTACTGAGTACTGTAAATGAAACTTTTTTTTGAGCAAAGACAAACTATATCTCCTTTTTTTTTTTTTTTTTTTTTTTTGCCTCAGTTGCATGCAGTCCGCTTCAAGCTGAAAAATAAATGAAAAGAATGAAACCCTACGGGTTTTTTTTCTTTTTCTTTTTCCTTCTTTCTTTCTTTCTCTCTACAGCTGAGCGTCCTTCTTCATTGGCGTTTTATAAATTTATCAATTGTGTGTGGTTTTCTACAATGGACAAAATCTTGCATCTTTAATGTTGGTTATTGTCTTACATATGTCTGTGTTTGGGTTGACTTAAGTGTTGTTTGTGGCGGTGTCATAATGGAGTTAACATAGTAACAATCACAATAAGTAAGAGGAAAAGCAAATTGTAAGCGTGCTAAAGTTTTCTTAGTAACAGTTCTCTTTTCATACAAGGTAACAAGTGGTGTTTAGTGTAACAATGTATGTTCCGCCTTTACCCCGGTGCCGTTCTCCTTTTAGCGAAACGAAAGAAAGGGAGGCCAGAAAAGAAGTACATATGATACACTATTCTACGTTTCGTATTTGTTTCTCTTTGTCAAACATTATTATAATATCAGTGGGAGTTCCGTATCTATATTTGCTTATGCACATCTTTCCTATCAAAATCAAGTGATTTATATATTTGCATTTTATTGAGTCAGCACCATTAATATAACCACACAAAATATGTTCTACTCCAAAGACTATTCTTATTTTATATTTCTCATAAATAATTTGTTCAACGTATCTCCATAGCACTTTTATTTTCTTACAATTAACAAAAAAATGTTCAACGTAATCTATTTCGGTTGGACAGAAGGGGCATCTCTCACTATCTCGTATTCCAATTTTATACAGAAGTGTAAAATTCTGTATAAACTATATCTCCTTGATTCAAGGTGGATTGAATGTTTTTGCATAGATATATATTGGAGTAATGCCTATATGTAAACATGTATACAGGGGTCATGTTTAATAGGAAATGTCCAGTATATTACTGGTTAAAATATCTTGTATGCCGGAAATGAAATCAACAACCAGTCACACACAGCAGATAATAATTTGATAGACCTTTTTTTGTGTGGAGGAAATATCTAACTACATGTACTGTTTTAGACTGAGTTTCACTTGTTTGCGTGACAAAGTGTACAGTTTCTAGGAGAGCCCAAATTAAAACTTCAAGAGAAATATTAAACTATTTAAAAACGTACTGCCATCTTAAAACTTCATACCAGTGTTTTATGCAAACTATGTTCGCGCTTAAAGACATGGTACTTTACTTGGCTATCTTGCACACTTTTCGGATTGAAGGTTTATTTCAAAGTTGTCACATAACAGCTGCTCAGCATACCTGTTGGTTCCTGCTTATCAAGTTTGGAGTTTTCGATGTACATTTATGATGTATTTAGATTCAAACAAGAAGGCTCTCGCGCTTTCCTTTTTAATTTTTTCATTCTTTCTTTCTTTCTTGCTTACTTGACTTGTGATTTTTGTGTGTTTTACATGTGTATTTGTTTTTCAACAGTGTATTCAACTTTTGGATACCATAGTATAAGATTTTACTTGATTTTACAAGAGGCAAAGGTTTGTGGATTTTGATGTTGTTCCTGCTAAAAAAAAAAAATTCCTTTCACTTCAATGTCAAGGACGTAGGTTTCTTGATGGTAAATAAATGTATTATATTCATTTCCAGATAAACCTTTATTTTTTTCTTTTGAGTAATTAGGTCGTCATAGTTCTAAAAAATGTTTTGATGTATGACCCGGCGGATGGCCGTTCCGTCTGTGAAAAAACACTCACCTTTGTCATGATATACACTATGAATTAGAAACAAATTAACTTTTGGTCTTGCCGCATACATTTGAAAAAAAATGACAATTTCCCATATATTGTTCCCACCAGGACCAGCTATGCTTGGGTCAAGTCTCGAGGTCATCATACCCAAAATGTGTTTGAAGTTTTAAAGCTCTAACGTTTCAAATGTTTCATTCTTTGACCCAAAATATAACCCATTGTGACATTGACATTTGACGAATGTCAACTAGACTTTGATCATATCTGGAGGTCAACAAATCATGGAGGTGGGAGAAGTTCAAAGTCCCCGCTAAGTCCTTGAAATTCTATCGGGTCTACCAGATTTACTTTGTGTCAGGAAGTCATACAAGTTTCAACACTGAAAGTTTTTAGAATGTTGAACCTCCATATTCTGAATGTCCACACAAATATTTTCGCTTTTTTTTTAACCTGAACTCTACCGCGCTATGACCTTAAACATTGAGTAGGGTCAAGAGAATTAGATTTCTCCTTTCTTTTGCCATGACCTTAAAAATTGACCAGGGTCACCCCAATCTTGCAGCGTGTCTGGTCATCATGAAACCTTAAGAGTGCAACTTTTCAAATCTGTAGCTTCAAAGTTCAATAATACATATATTCAAGAAAACCTCAACGTAAATTTTTTAAACGTTGAGGTTTCCTCAAATGTTTATAAAGCTAGAGCTAGGGACAATCACACTTTCAGCCCGGGTTTCACGACCTCCAGACACGAAGCAAACGTGGTTGTCCGTTCAAGGTCCGAGTTAAGTTAAATTTAGGTTGAACAAATGAAAAGGTAGTGTTTTCTCAGATTTATTTGTAGTCTAGGTAGTTAAACTGGGCCAATATAGCCTTTGGAAACATTTGACTTTCTTGCAGTAACTTAAACTTTTTTGGTGAGTTTTTTCAGCTGAAATAAAGTACGCCTGTAACCTTTCATGAACCTAATGTCCGTTCACAAAGTTTTGGATTGGATTGGATAGGATAAGATTTACAGTCCAGTGAGGTTACCCTCATGGAAATTCGGGCTGCTTTCTCCCTGGGGAAAGCGAGCTGCCATACATACGGCGCTACCCATATTTTTTATTTTTGTCCTGCATGCGTGTATTCATGTTTCCTGAGACTTAATGCCGTGTGAGATGGAATTTTATTTACTTCATCAAAGTTTGAGGTTACTGCTACAGAGAAACCACAATTTCAGGCCTTGAAAAGTAATGCTAAAATCGTTTATTGGGATCGCGAGTCTATGAGGCGTTTGCCTTTCTTGTTTAAAAAGAGGTGGTGGGCACAATTAATACCCAAAGGGATGTTATCAAATTGATTTGGCTGTAGTGATTCAACGTAATGTCTGTATAAAGAAACCTTTAGCCTATAACCCAGTTTGTGATGTGTAGAGGTCAGCCCTTCGTACATGTACCATTGTTTCATCGTCTTTGTGGTTTCTGCTGAAAAAGAAAACCATTTGCAATATGACTTTCAGCTTCTTGTAATCTGTATACGTAAACACGCAAGATTTTCCTGACCAGCGGGAGAATTTAACATTTCAGAAATAAATGTAGGATTTTGCCAATAACAGAGAGGAAAGTAGATGTTGTTAATGTTTTCAGTCTATAACAACATGTTCTCTTTTTATCACACAAAAATACTGTTGGGATGAGGACATAAGAATGTGAACATTAGGCGGGGGGAAATGTTTCAGTTATTAACGAAAGCCATGCTACAGTAAAACTGGGTTTTTTTTCAGATAATCTCTCAAAGCAAGTGCACCTGGGCAAACCTTATTCTTAAAGCAATGTTTGCTGCCAGTGATGCTTTTGGCGGAAGATGAACTTACATTATGTTTGTCTTTAGGAGTTCTCAAAAGTGTACTGTTGAGAGAAACTAGGAAATGTTTAACTTCCGAAAACCTCCAAATTATTAAAACAATTTTCTTTTTTTTTTCATAGGTAGTAATTTTCTGAGATTTTATCCTTTTAGACAAACAGTAAGCTTTATACATTTCTGAGGAAAGAAGCGTTGTTACGTAGTGAGTGGATTAAGCACGTATGGTTGATATCTGAATACGTTGTGTAAAATGTTGAAGGTAGTAATTACCAGAACCATGCTTGATTGTAGGGGAGCGGGATGTTAGAGATCTCTACTTCTCTAGGGCTAGCTTTATGAGGGCGGTACCCATCTCCTCTCCCTTGTTGCATTTGCCTTCAGGTACCCATTTCAAGCTGGTTGGACTAGAGGGCTCAGAAAAAGCGAAAATTTGCGATCGCACCGACTGGGGGTCGAACCCCGACCGCTTGCGCAAGAGGCAAGCGCTCTAACCACTCTGTCATT
The DNA here is from genome assembly GCF_037325665.1 of Littorina saxatilis. Taxonomy (NCBI): domain Eukaryota; kingdom Metazoa; phylum Mollusca; class Gastropoda; order Littorinimorpha; family Littorinidae; genus Littorina; species Littorina saxatilis. Next base: position 30,019,532 of record NC_090257.1, read on the forward strand.
TAGGCTCTCTGTGTACTCTTTTAAAATAAACTTTATTTATAACTAACTTCGTAGTCAGATGTGCGTCGTTCCAGACTGTTTTACTGTAGACAAGTACTGAGATGACCGTCATTCTTGATTTCTATTCCTGCAGTTTATGTTTAGTAGACATCATTAACCTATAGTTCTCTGAGCTCATGTACCGGCCTCTATCTGCACTTGCATACATTAACTTTGGTACATGTATGAAAAGTATTGTGATATGTAGTGTTCGCTTATTTTCGTTATTTGTGTTTGAAATTTTGAATAAAGGGCAGATGAAAATAATCAGTGTTCTGAGCATGTGCTTGGTTGAAAAAGTTTATTACAACTTCTTAATTGAATCAGATGAAATATTTGCATTTGTTCAAAGATGAAATTATGACAATTCAACACATCAACAAACGCTGTGTTTCTCTTCAAGTCATGTACATACATTCTGCAAACACACACACACGTACACACACACACACACTATTGTACTACGTTGCAAGCCCCTGGAGCAATTTTTTTATTAGTGCTTTTGTGAACAAGAAACAATTAACAAGTGGCTCTATCCCATCTCCCCCCTTTCCCCTATCTCATCTCCCCCCTTTCCCCGTCGCGATATAACCTTGAATGGTTGAAAACGACGTTAAACACCAAATAAAGAAAGAAAGAAAGAACACACACACACAGTGACACACACACACAAATTCGAGCCACACACTACGTGGTATGAATTTCAAACAAAGCTTTAAAGATGCAGTCATCACAGTGGCGGTTCAACATTTCTTGAGACGCAAACATTAAGTCCCAATAAAATTATAAGGGTATTAAAAATGAAAGGAAACACATGCAACCACACCATTGACACAAACCAAGAACAACAGAGTCAATCTGTAGTGTTGCCGCATTAGGCCACCAAAGTGACACAATTGTATTAACTTAATACATTAATTTACCTTACGTATGTTTTTAAGATTGCCGAACCTGTTAATTATCTTACCAAACACCAGCCTGACCATGGTTTACCACACAATTGCTCATGGGGATTGTCATGGAATACAACAAATAAAATTTCATGATAAAAGTCAGACAGTACATGAAGCTTTTGGGGCTGTTTCGCCATAACGCTAACAATTGGCTGGAACGTTCAGACACTAATTCGTAGGCATTACTCGTGTGTGGTGTCTTCGATTCAGCTCCCCAAACCAAAATCTATAGCTCTTTGGGCGATTTCAAATGTGTTCTTGTTAACACGTGTGAATTACAGGCTCCTCTCAGGAGCAAAAAGTAGGACAGAAAATCAAAACAAAGGCAGCGGAGGAAGGACCGGGGCGCGAAGAAATCCAAGTATAGAAACAACATATCCTAACACAGCCATGTCAAATTTGAATAACTGAGCGCTCAAAGCTGATGTGTGGCGCATTATAGCACCCGAACCAAACTGTAAATCTCTTGTGGCGATTTTATCCTTAACTAGCAGAAATACCCGACTCGGCTTTGATCTCGCTGAGATACAACCAAATACCTACCCGTGCCGATTTATACATAACTAACACAAATATTGGATGGGAAAACATCTCCCGCTCAGATACAACGAAGTAGCTACCCACTTACACATGAAGTGCATGGGGACAAAACAAAACATCATTTTATTGTTAAAACTCACTTTGACAGAAAGATGGCAAAAGTCACACACACACACACACACACACACAAGACACACACACACACACACACACACACACACACACACACACAAGACACACACGCACCACATATACTGATCAAAAAATAGTATTGCACTCATTTTCGTACCCCACAAAATCATTCCCTTGTCATTTCATTCAAACTTTTTCTGCGACGGGCTTCGTGGCGTGGTGGTAAGACGTCGGCCTCCTAATCGGGAGGTCGTGAGTTCGAATCCCGGTAGCTGCCGCCTGGTGGGTTAAGAGTGGAGATTTTTCCGATCTCCCAGGTCAACTTATGTACAGACCTGCTAGTGACTTAACCCCCTTCGTGTGTACACGCAAGAACAAGACCAAGTGCGCACGGAAAAGATCCTGTAATCCATGTCAGAGTTCGGTGGGTTATGGAAACACGAAAATACCCAGCATGCCTACTCAACGAAAGCGGAGTGAAGCTGACTATGCTCTCAGAGTATAGTGTGGGGAACCCAAATGGGCAAACGAGCTCACACGTAACCAGACAATTCTGGAACGCTGAAGAAGAAGAAGAAGAAGAAAACTTTTTCTGCTATTAAAGGCCCTCCAATCCTGGCCCTAGATACAAACATATTCTCTCTATGTACAGTGTACCATAATGCGCACAACGATTACTTATTATATCCGCCAAGCCCCCCCCCCCCCCCCCCCCCCCCCCCCCCCGCAACAAGACGGAAACCGTCATATCTTGTAGTACTCCTTGACTGCACACCTTTCTTTTCCATAACTACGTGAACGTAATCAGGTACTGCGGATAGGCCTGCGTGTCGTTGAAGATGACGTACATGTCAGGGCTCTGCAGGTTGTTGGTGGCGGAGTCGCAGACGACGTGGTCCGATCGTGGCGGTAGGAACCTCATGTCAGACGACCCCAGCGTGGGATGACCGACCAGCACATGGCACTGGTACAGGAAGCGGCGGCCTGAAGAGTCGGGCGGGGAGTAGCGACAGTCTGTGGAGTAGCTGGACTTCGTCGCAAAGTACACGCCTTTCCCGTATGCCGTTGCTGCATGAAGAAAAATGGAAGCAGTAAAGAAATATCTTTGCTTCCTGAACGTGACTATGTAAGACCGTTTGCCAGTAGGGGTTTTCTCCTTATTTTGGGACATCCTTTCAGTTTCAACACTTTTAGTACAAGTAACACGATTGTGTGAACTTAGCACGGAGAGCCCGATTCTGAATTAAATACAATCGTTTGTGAAAAAAATATATGCTTCTACTCTCAATATCTTCATTACCATTGCAGAAGCTGCGTTTGAAGCTGTAAACTAAATACTTTCTGCTTCTACGCTCAGTACGTATTTTCATTACCATTTTTGCCGCAGTAGCTGCGGTTGAAGCCGTGGTTGTTGATGTTGTGGATGGCGTCAGGAGAAGTTCCATGCCACAGAGTCCTCTCGTTGGGAAAGCCTGGTCCGTTCTGCTTGCCCATGTGGGTCTTCTTGGCTTGGTACTGCTGGTACAGCATCACGTTCTGGATGCGATCCACCTGAGATTAAAAAACACCTGTGTTACAGGGTGACGCGCTGATCGATCTTCTCACTACAGCTCCGCGGGAGTCGTTCCACTTTCTTTCTATTGTAGTCGCTGGGATAACCTGAGTGTTTCGTGATCTCTGTGTCTCCTCCCAAATGGGCACCATTTTCTTTACTGAAGCATCAAAATATGTCGAAATATACATTATGTCCTCACTTTAAAACAGGACCAAGATGAAACACCGGAGAGAAACAATATTTTTAGGGCGAGATATTTTTAGGGTGAGATACTTACAGAGACGATGTTGATGGAGCTGTTTGCAATCGTGGCCATGATGTCTTGTTTCACTCGCTGATACTCCACGTCAGAGGGCTTCAGATTGACCAGCATCACTGGCTCGTCGCTGTCGTGTGGTGTCCACGTGTCTGGTAACTGGATTCCGCTGCTCTCGGTTTCTGTCAGGCAAAGTTTGTCTTGTATTGAAAAGACTCACTGCTTTCCTACAGTCATCACAGATATCCATCAATACTGGTAGTCTCGGTTAAGCTCAGCACTATGAAACACACAAACACGAGCCACACGGCGATTACACAAAAGGACACACAAATACACACGCACAAACCCGAACACGCACAAACACACACACACACACGCACAATCACACACCAACGTAAACACAGACACACCACAGACACAGACACGGACAGAGAGAGAGAGAGAGGCATCGAGAGAGATCGACACACAGACAGACACAAATAAACAGACAAACAAACAATAAGATCTGACAAAACCTCATGAAAATACCTTTACAAAATCTGCCCTACCTCGAGATTTTCGAATCACCTCCACACTTTCCTCCTCTGAGGGACAGTCTCTGGGGTACTCCACCATGCGGTCAAAGTCGATGACATACACCGCGCCCTCTGTGTCCACGATCTCCGCCGTCTTCTGTCCCTGGACGTACGCTGTCTCGATAATCTTGTTCTCCTTCGGGCCGTACTCCATGCGCTTGGTTTCTGTTTTCGTACGCTGGTAGTGGAACATATAACAAAATAAGTTCAACGAAGATCGAGACTGCCAAAGACACTTTCCTTGCTTGTGCAAATGATCAAGTCAACTAACACAGGTCTGTTCAGGATTTTTCGTGGGATAAGAACGCAATCCACTTGAACACTAACATACTAAAAATGAACAACAGCCTGTCTGCTACATTATGCAGAGTACGAACGTTATGCCGAATTAAGATTGACATGTACGAAATCTTTTCAGCGAAAAACATCCGCTCTGAACAGAACGCAGCCAGGTTGTAGATATATGTTAGTGTGTGTCCAAGAGCAAGGGAGATGTCGTCCCATGTACACGCCTGAACAGAACTGTGGTGATTTATATACATGTACAAGCCTGGACAGAACTGTGGTGATTTATATACAAGAAAGCTGTCACAGAATGGGAAGTGTCTTTATGTGGCAAGGTCAGTGATAGGTGACATGAATGCATTAACGTACGTACGTTCTCCAAATCATTTACTTCAAAGACTCCAGAATTTCATTATGAGGAATCTGGATCGTAGTGGACGCAGTCAGTTGACAACGAATTTGGCCTGACCACCGGCGACTCGGTTGTCAACCGGCTCTAGGTACATATTTTTCGATATTTTATTTGTCCATAAAGAGTCTACCCCTCCCCTACTCCCCCCCTCCCCCCCTCCCTCACCCCCCTCCCCGACCCCCCCCCCCCCCTTCACATGTCCGTAAAACCCAACTGCACGAGTAGTAAATTAGACAGCGACAACCTGCCGGTAACTCTCATTGTATAGTTTACCTCCAAGAAGCTCCACTGGACCATGCCTGCAATGAGAGACTCGTTTTCTCGTTCTCTGCGCTGATGTTCGGCGGCCCTGAGGAACTCGCTGACGTCTTTTTGCACACGTGGCAGTACGTCCACCACGCCCTGCAGCTCGTAGCGCCCCACTTCCCGCCACACCTCCATCCTCACGTCCGCTTCCTCCGCTATGTCTCGTATCTGTCTCATCTGAACAGTCAGCACACAGTCCGGTTAAAGGTACATCTACTGACTTTCGCTTGAGAGTTAAAGGTACTATCCTTCCCGCAGGAGTTAAACTAGTGTACATCTTGCAGGTGTTAAAGGTATCAAGCCATAGACGTAAGACTCGTGTAATTACTCAGGTGAGCCATACATGAACTTCGCTTCAAGGTTTATAGACACATGAAATGAGAACGTACAACGGATTCAGATAGTAGTGGCGCCCCCCCCCCCCACCCCCCGCGCTCTCTCTCTTTCTCTCTCTCTCTCCTTACCCCGACCCCTCCCCCCCCCCTCCCCCCCCCTCCCGCATAATTCAGCATACTTTTTTTTACCAGCGCTGGCTGCCTCTGTCTGTTTCTCTCCCTTATCCTCCATCCTAACACGTTCAAAGGGCAGGATCAACCCATTGTGGTGACCGTAACATCCCCCTCTTTATAACTTATCTGTTCAATCTCTCTTTCCCGGCCCTCTCATGTTCCCCACCCCCCTCCCTCCTGCCACCCTACCTCGTCGTTGTTCAAGGACTTCAGGGCGGGATCGGTGTAGACCATCTTGGTGACCGTGTCCTTCACGTGGTCGTCAAACGCTTTGAGAAACTCCTGCACGGCCCCCTCGCTTTCAGCATAGATGTACAGCTTGGCGCCTTTCTGAATCGTGCCAGGCCGGTACGCAGCGCTAGCTTTGCTTTTATTCTGCACTGCGGAGCCGCTGTGTCTCCACCGTACGGCATTCTTCACAGCTGGAGACAGAAGGGCAGATTGTTTTTGACTTTTTGTGTTTGGAAAATCCAAACAATTACTTGCCGATGTTTGAAGCATTATTATAAGAAACGTTACCCACTCATTGGTAAGGACATCATCTTGAAAACAACGTTAACTGGTTTTAGTTCAGAACATTTTTGAAAAAAGCAATGTGGTTACGAGCATTCTTCAAACGAGAGACACTCTGCAGAACAGTTAAATGCACAGAACAGAACCTTGAAGCACACATAACAGATCTGAGCAAACAGGCAAACCATGAAACGCAGAACAGAAGAATGAAGCATACAGACAGAACCACGATACACCCAGAACTGTAAACACATAGACAGACAGAGGACACGCAGGGAAATGAACAGTTTAGGTCAGACAATAGAACACATAGACAGAGCCAACAAAACACACAGAAACGAACAATTTTAAGACAGAACCTTGAAACATGCGTTTGCCGATGGCTGATGTCCTCTTTTCTTTCCTAGGTTTTATCATTTCGTTCTGAAAGACCCTCCTGAACTCAGGCACGTGAAGACTGTCGGTCAGTACCACGCGCACTTCTTCAATATGGTGAGCGTCCTCAGTACGACAGAATTTGGTCACCGCCTTGAACAGGTCACTCGCAAGTTTACCTGTGGACAAAGGCTTTTCAGGATTACTAATGTACTTTTGAAGATGGCAATTTACAAGTAATAATATGCGGTGGGAGAAGTCATTTAGGGATTGACAATGTATTGTGGAAAACAACATCTTAGTATTAATAATGTACTGTATAAGAAGATACATCTTAAATGAGACAAACTAATATAAGAAACATAGCAGACCATTTACGAAATCCTAAGTAACTTGAAAGTTATAAAAGTAGCATCACATTTCTTCATTATCACACTATCCGAAATTTAGCATTGTGAACTTCCACTTAAAAACCGTCGTCGACAGGAGTAGCTGTCGATTAGGGGGCCGTGTTACACCAGACAGCAAAGATAAACGCAACTAGTTGCGTACAACCGTTGCATGGAACAGTTTCCGCCGACCGTCACTGGTCACTTTGTAGCTCACTCGTGTTAAATACTGTCTACAGCGGCCCCTGTTATTTCACAAAATCTTACTTGTTGAAGTGCCGAGGTTTGGAATGGCAACAGACTTGGCCCTGTACGACTCCGCTTCCTCTAAAACAGCCCTAATACCCGAGCTCCAGTTTCCAGAGAACTTTTTGCCATCAACATGTAGGATCATGCTGCTTTTCAGGTTGGGGCCTGAAGTCACTGTTGTGCCCTTGTTGCAAATGTCTTCTCCTGCAAAAAAAAGCACACCAATTTGTAACGCAGCTTGTTGTCTTTATCACTTTCTACCCCACCTATGTTGACCAAGTTTCTTTTAGCCGAGACCAGCTGTGCTGCAGCACTGGTCACTCAGAATTGTAGTAACTGTGTAGTAACTGTGTATCAACACGCTGGAATGCAGGCGTTAGATGGACGTTACAGTAAGGGATTGAAGCTAACAGTCTGAGCGGATATATCCGTACCTGGTCAGATAGAGCCATATGAGTGGGTACGGATATATCCGTACCTGCATGGGAGACAATGAGTTAAGATTACATTGACAACGTTGCTGGTCAATAATGACGCAATCAGTCAGCGAGTAACGTTATCAATCAATCACCTACTCGAACATATATACTGGCAAACTGAAAAAATTGCTCTGGGAACACTGTGTATTGGCTGTACTCTTGGGAAAGGTCTGTTGACAAAGGAATATGTGAAATGTTACAGTCCCTGGTGAATAATTACACAAATAATCAATCATGACATCAACCTAACAACCTCGCACACACCCGGGAAAAATTAAACAAATTGTTGTTTTTAAGCGACGGGCGCAGTGACCTAGCGGATAAGACATCGGCCTCCAATGCGGAAGGTCGTGGGTTCGAAACCCGGTCGCGCCTGGTGGGTGGAGATTTTTCTGAATTCCCCGGTCAACTTATGTGCAGACCTAATAAAGCCTTATGCCCCTTCGTGTGTACACGCAAGCACAAGACCAACTGCGCACGGAAAATATCCTGTAATCCATGTCATGTCAGAGCTCGGTGGGTTATAGAAACACGAAAATACCCTGCATGCTTCCCCCGAAGGCGGCGTATGGCTGCCTGAATGATGGGGTAAAAACGGCCATACACGTAAAAACCCTCTCACGCAAAAACATGAGTGAACGTAGGAGTTTTAGCCCATGAACGAAGAAGAAGAAGAAGAAGAAGAAGAAGTTGTTTTTAAGCAACTGTGGTATCACTTTGATTAAGTGTATGTGTGCACGTGTTAAATCATACAGTTTCTGACAAAAATGTCTGCACTTTGCTCAGCATTAAAGCATCCACCTGAGACAAGTAGAGTACAGAACACCCAATGTAAACGACTTACGTTTCGTTTTCAGTTCCTCTTCCAACTGCATGCCACACTTGCTTCTCAATGACCTGCTGACTGCATCTGCAAATTTCATACATAACACATCAAGCAATCCAATTGACTCGGTTCCTTGCAGTCAAAGTAACCTGACCCAAACACTCAAGAATAATATACGAAAATGAGAACACACAAAACCCGAAAAACATCGACTGTAGAAATTATTTTGTATGTAGCTCAAGACAAGAACGACAACAACACCGCCAACACCACCACCGCCACCACCATCACGACGACCACCATCACCACCACAAAGACAACACGAACAACAACAACAAGACTCAGCTGCTACTATGTACTGTCTTCACGTACGAAAGAACTGCCCCAATGGGCTAGGAATAGACGACCTACCCTTGCTGAGGTCAAGCTTCTTGTTCGTCAGGCTCACTATGGCGTGTACGTCTTCTTCGCTGATGTCTCCTTTTTTGACCGTGACACGAACTCCCATTAGGTCACATTCCCAGTCCTCGGTAGCAGAAACGTTGGCAGGTACTTTGACAACAAAAAACCCACATATTTTGAATATCACTGAATCTGCAGTAGACCTGGTGTCAGCTACAATGAATGGCTTAAATTTGCATCGTTGACCCCAACCATCCTACATTTATCGTTTCTTAACAACTGGCGTAAAGATATAAATCAATTTGTGCTGTAATCAAATAATACACGTTTCCTTGATTTTGTTGACAGAAAGTCCACCTGAGTTTGTCTTTTTTTTTAAGTCAACCTCTCATCATTTGCACTGAAGTTTTATCTGGAGAGATAAGACCAACCCTCAAATCCAGTGCGCGTTTAATACTGCCGTTTGAAAGTTATTTCTCTCCAGACCTACTCCAAATTTAATTCGTGCAAAAGAATAAACTTTCATACTTACGGTAGCCATGGCTTTTACAACAGTGTCTGATTTTTACAAGCTTTATAACTGTTACAGACAGCACACAAATGTATATGCAAACATTAAAAAAGACTTTCAACCTTGGGTAATTTTTTTCTTGTACATGTTTTCCCAAGTCCTGTGTCCTTTATCTATATCTATATACCGCTTGTGTGTGTGTGTGTGTCTGTCTGTCTGTCTGTCTGTCACTTCGCGATGCACGGCCAAAGTTCTCGATGAATCTGCTTCAAATTTGGTGGGCATATTCAGGTAGACCCCGGACACAATCTGGTCGATGAAAATTTTGAACACGTGCTCTAAGCGCAGCGCGGTTAACCGATTTTGGTTTTTCTGTTCATTCATTCAGATCCATTCCCAGTAACTCTTCCTTATCTTCTCCAGTGTTTTGCGCGTTTATCTCCCTTCCTTCGTGTGGCGTCAATCGCGTACGGTATTTGCAAAAATACTGAATGAGAAAGTTTGATCTTCCGATCACAGCTACGGTATCTTCCTGAACTCAGGTCAAAATGAGTACGGCTCATTCTCTGAGATAACTGGCGATAGCCGTTGAGTACGGCTCATTCTCTGAGATAACTGGCGATAGCCGTTGAGCGATGACTGATCAGAATGTTACGGTATGACAAGCAGCTTCAGATATTCCCGTTATTATTTTTAGAATGTCACTGTCCACAACGCTTTCCTTGCACCCGTTGTCCTCACTGTAAAAGTACAAAGGTCGAATCTATTCATAGCCACGCGAAAAATCCACTGTCATCTATCTCTATACGGCTTCTGTGTGTGTGTGTGTGTGTGTGTGTGTGTGTGTGTGTGTGTGTGTGTGGTGTGGTGTGGTGTGGTGTGGTGTGGTGTGTGTGTGTGTGTGCAAATCCACTGTCATCTATCTCTATACGGCTTCTGTGTGTGTGTGTGTGTGTGTGTGTGTGTGTGTCACTGTGTGTGTGTGTGTGTGTTTGTGGTGTGGTGTGGTGTGGTGTGGTGTGGTGTGGTGTGTGTGTGTGTGTGCGTGTGTGTGTGTGTGTGTGTGTGTTTGCGTTGCGGTGAACCGCAGTGAATAAATACTCTGTTTCGCGATACGAATTACGAAAATAAACACTTTTTTGTTCGGCTCTATTCTTCACTTCTTTCACTTCCGCCACACAAAAGCAGCGCTTTTCTGCACAGCGCTTTTCTGCAAAGGTAGTACATCTAAGTATTGCAATTCGTGTACAAAATCCCTCCCATCTTCAAAATATTGCCACTAATATATATATACTACTCTACATCAAACATGGTGGGCATATTCAGGTGGACCCCGGGCACAAACTGGTGGATGAAAATTGTCAACACGGTGCTCTAAGCCGGCGAACCGCCACGCTGCATAGGCTTACTCTGTCTTGCGATTCCTCTAGCTCTATATCGTTTAATTGATTTGGCAAAATTCTTGTCATCCACATAGGGTCGCACAAAGGCGAATGTTTTAAGGTACGTGTACTTTACGTTAAAAGCAAATACTTATAAAAGGCTCATGCAGTCACAACTGATTTGTTTTTACCTTTCTTGGAATGTCCCGGTTCAGAAAATGTCCGTCTGTGTCGTTTTCCTTTCATCTGCTTCGCTGATGGGGAAAGACACGGTCGCCGTGGGATGAACCATTGAACCTTTTGGAACTCCTGTCACAGACACACCATTTCCTTCAAAAACAAGCATTAACTATTCTCGAGTATATGCAATGTACTCACATTTTGTTTGGCTAAACCAAACCCCACTCCCGTCTCGTACGCTTGAATCGCACCTGTCACGCACACGAGCAACAGTACTTGAAAAGTCTTTAAAGAACCAACTGCGTTCGATTTTAACAGTTACGAAATAAAGTTCGACACAGACCCAGACACAGACGTAAAGAGACAGACACACAAAAACTGACACACGCGCAGGTACACGCAGACACACACAGACGCACGAATGGACGCACTCGCGCACAGACACACACACGCCATATGTGCACACTGGTACAAGTGGAAACAAGCACACCGCAGGTGCGATCTTGTTCGAAATATTGCTCACGTACAGATCTGTTGACACAAACACATCTCACAGAGACCCGGATGTACTAAGACATGTTACCGTCATCGTCTGAGCGTCTTTGTGGTAGACAACGATTTTGACCTCCCTCAAAACGCTGAACGGATTCGTCTGCTGGAACTGGCGAATTGCTTCCATCATGGTCTGTGCCACTTCATTCCCCGGGTAAGACAGGTTGCCAGTCCCAAGAGCGGGAATTGCAATAGACGTGAATCCACTCTGGTTGCACTTGGTCAGACATTCCACAACCGTCGCGTGTAACGCCTGTGATACAAATGCAACATGTAATGTCTGGTGAAGGACGAGACAACATTGTAACGCTTTAAAAATGAAAATAAAAGAGATATTTAAAAATTGTTCTGTTCATGGAGATAAAGCAAACACAATTTTATATTATTGTTTTCTACGAAGGAATCCACTCGCACACATTTTTTAAAGACTGCCATGTGCCGAAAACGGCTGAAACGACGATCACAGAGGCATCGTCGTGAGGTTTGGTTTCTTTCACAGCCATTTACAAACCGACCCTCTTTCCAAAAGCAAATAAACACAACCAACCTAAAACTAGTGAAGTACCTGTTTCGATTGCTGCCCAGCCCAGTGGGGCAAGCTGATGTGATACAACTTTCGACATGATAGAGCGTGACCTCCAGTGACAGCGATGTGTCCAGGCCTGACGCCCTGTGGATGCTGTGTCCTGCACTCGTCCTGCAGACCCGAGCCTGCTGCCTGTAGAATGGACGACGACACAGCGCCGTTGCTGAGATCAAGGTCGGTGCTGGTTGAGTTCACGATGACGTCAACCTGTCGACACAGTGCGTGACGTCATCCCGTTTACATAAGACGTGGCTACAACGAATTTAGCTCATGACGTCAGAATACTGTCACAAAACGTGACGTCAACATACATATATAGCATGTGTCTTCTACCTATGCACAAAGTACGTGACGTCAACCTACTGAAAGCACCTGACGTCATTCCAGTGACACATTAATGATCACGTGACGTCAACCTACTGCTAGAGTACGTGACGTCCAGCTGTTGACAGAGCACGTGACGTCAGAAATCGACATGGCACGGGACATATGAGTTACTTTGTGATTAGCATAATTATGGTTTATCACATGACTTCGGTTTGTCTTTTTTCATAAATCGACATGGCACGGGACATATGAGTTACTTTGTGATTAGCATAATTATGGTTTAATCACATGACACCGTTTGGCTTTTTTCATAATTTATAATGTTAACAATTCACTTGAGGTAAGATACCTACTCAAACAAACCTCCAAATTTCCGTGCGTGTAAGACGCATTGTTTTCTGAATAGCTGGAATATTTCCCTCAGGTAGATTCCTTTTCAGGTATTATTTCGCCAGAGTCTTGGGAATACATGAAAATTGACCCTCGGGATAATATGCCAGCTATCCAGGACTCGGGGGTGTGTAACCTATATTTCTTCCAGGAAAAACAAATAAATACCAATAAATAACTTACAGGTCAATGTAAGCTTACCTGTTGTCTTGAAATTTCTCCTGAAACAACGTTCACTGTCATTTGTCGGGATGGCCCAGGACTGGAAGTTTGCGTCACTGTGAAGCACAAAGTACATGAACAGCACACATATATGCGCAAGGCGTGGTTTTGTTTGAATGATAAGTGCATTGACAACGTGGTAGCTAGGTGTACGCAGTCAGCGCGCTCGTATGCAGTAGAAACGAACACCTATCGCGAACACTAATTCCGTGGCACCAAGTAAACATTTGGGCTGTATGACTGTTGCCATGTAGTGTTTGTTTAATGCCACTTAACCGTTTAAGTCAGGTCATCTTTTGAGTTCATTTACCATATTTGAACATGAATACTTCAGATTTCATTTCCACTCGCGGAAAACACAAAGAGAAGTCAAGTTCAATAGTGTTAGTCTTTTAAACAAACTTTGGAATAACGATGACATGATATAGATAACTAATTAATAACCTACAGCGAGCAAGAACACAAACAGCAATAGTATATGAACTATTATCTGCACTTTATCCATGGAATTCAAAATGTACCTCCTGTAAGCTGTTGCCGGTGAGCTTGTTGGAAAGCCTGCACACACATTCATTACAGATCATTCAAATAACAAACGGTTAAAAATATAAACTATCCAAAAATTAGACTTAAGTCAATACAAAATTGATAATTTGACCGATTGCCAAATAACAAAAATCAATTTAGGTCAAAGTGAATAATTATACATGTACTGATGATTAATAAAGGCCCCTGTGTTACTATTTGAGCTTACTCTTATATTAGCTTTGGTTATGATTTTACCATAAGATTTCAGTAAAGGTTTGCCCTGTTGTTGGAACGTCGAAGGAAGGGTGTCTCAACATTGGAAAACCCTGCCATTACGGGGCCAAGATTTGAAAGTTTGATTTTATTCAACAAAACGTTGACTTTCCCTGATTTATGTTTAAAAAAAATAGTACCGAGTCGTTCTTGTGATACTTCTGCATCGTCCTGTTACTTTTGCACTAAAATATGGAAGAACGGTGCGAAACCAGAAACGCTCAACGTTAGAGCACCCAACGAAGGGCCCCCTCCCTTAACATTTTGGTAAAAGGCGAACATCTCATCACGTTTCACACAACATACTTGCACACTCTGAACGTCCTTGTGATAGACAATGAGCCTGACATCCCTCAAACCACTGAATGGACTGATCTGCTGAAACTGCATGACCGCTTCTATCATGGTCTGTGCCACTTCATTCCGGGGGTAGGACAGGTTACCAGTACCAAGTGCCGGTATTGCTATGGACTTGAAGCCACTCTGGTTGCACTTGGTTAGGCAGTTAATAACAGTTTGGTGCAGTATCTGAAATCATTGGTTATAATTGTCGTGCATGAGTCTCTCAGGACAGTCATTACCACTGCTCTTTAAAAACTGAAAGACAGGTAGATAAAAAGACCAGCCCATACATCCATATATACATACACGCACGCTCACAAATACCTATCTCGAACACACACACACACACACACACACACACACACACACACACACACACACACACTCCTACCTGCACGCATACGTACAGCCACAGCAGAATATTCTCTCTCTCTCTCTCTCATCTCTCTCTCTCTCTCTCTCTCTCTCCCTCCCCCCCCCCCCCCCCCCCCCCCCCACTTCTCCCTGCCGTCAAAGGCCCAACCTGCTTGCTTTGCTGCCCAGACCACTTCGGTAAGGTGACATGGTACAGCTGCTGACAAGACAGTCTGTAACCTCCAGTGGCAGCGATGTGTTCAGGCCTGACCCCCTGTGGATGCTGTGTCCTGCACTCGTCCTGCAGACCCGAGCCTGCTGCCTGTAGAATGGACGACGAGACCGCGCCGCTCTTCAGATCGAGGTATTTGCTGGTAGAGTTGACGATTACGTCCACCTGTTATACAGAGGGAAGGACAGTAGTCACTGAACGTTATGCAGAGGGAAGGACTTTACTCCCTGACTGATAGGCAGAGGGGAGGACTCTATTCACTGACTGTTCTGCAGAGGGAAGGACAGTACTGACTGACTGTAATGCATAGAGAAGACTTTACTGACTGACTGTTATGCGGAGGGAAGGAATGTGCTCACTTTTTGTTATGCAAAGGGATGGGCTGTACTGATTGACCGTTATGCAGAGGGAATGGCTGTACTGACTGACTGCTATGTAGAGGGAAGGACTATATTCACTTGCTGTTATGCAGAGGGAAGGAATGTTCTCACTGGCCGCTACACAGAGGGAAGTACGGTACTTACAGACCGTTATACAGAGGGAAGGACTGTCCTCGCTGAATGTTACGCAGAGGGAAGGACTGTACTCACTGACCGTTAAGGAGAGGGAAGTATTGTATCAAGTTCATTGGCCGTAATGCAGAGGGAAGGCCTGTACTGATTGACCGTTATGCAGAGAGAAAGACTGTACTCACCCTCCTTCCTACTCACTACTTCTCGTAATTTTCAAAAATCGCCTGGTTAGGCGATTTTCTGGGTGTGGTCTTCATTCGTATCTGTTTTGTGCAAGTATGATTTGAAACTAAAACAACATTTGTGTTGAATTCATTTACTCATTCAGTATGCTCACTGATCCTTCGCTGTGCGGTTACCTTTTGAATGGTTTAAAACAAACCTGTTCAATCACCACCGCAGAGTCCTGACTGTACTGTGAGAAATATAACCAGCAATTATACCAGCTTAAAAAAAGGGAGGACGGCTTGCAAATTCCTCTTCTAAAACAGTTCAGTAAATTCTAAACTTGTATAGTTCTCAAAGTGTACGTCCATTTTCAGACTAACTACCATGTTAGGGCAAATTTCAAAAGTAAATAAAGTTCATTGGCGCTTAACTGCATCGCCAGTGTTGTTTTATCGAAACAAACGTCTGAGAGTTTTAATGGGCAAAGGCTTTCCGATTCTACGTCGCGACTGTCTGCTACCTACTTTCTGCTTGGCAATCTCCCCTGGGACGACACTGACAGCCAGTTGCACTGGACGGTTGGTTCCTCTCGTGCTGGACATGGATGCTGACCTGCGTGGTGCGGGCGCTGGTGGTCGGGGTGGTGGTGTTCGCGACGGTTGACCTGGTTTGGATGGCTGTGCCAATGCTGGTTCGGCTGTCTGTGCTCTTTTTGGCTGAATTGAATGTACCGATTCTGGTTTGGCTGACTGTGCAAGTTCTGGTTTGGCCGTCTCCATTGTTGCTGATTCTTGCAATGGTGTGGAATTTGCTTCCATGGTGTCTGAATCTTCGGTTTCTTGTGCCACGGATGCATCTCCTTTTTCTTAAACACACACACAATTCCGTTACAACTGAAGACACTATATACCTGTCTTTTTTTTTACGTATTTCATTCACGGTCATACAAATACAGGAAAGAAACGCACAAGATTCGCCGACGAGAAGCCGTTATAGCTTAGAAAAACAAAATGGTCAATTCTAAGATACATGAAATAAAACACAAAGTGAGCATACGCACCTGATGACAATGTCAGAGTTGACCTTGCATTTTGGAACACCTGCAAAACACAGTTTTGTGGTTGTTTTAATTTGGTATTGTTGTCATAAGGATCCAAAACCCCATTGTGACAAGCCATTAAAGTAATATGCGTTTAAAATGTAAGATTGCTGTCATAGAAAAGTTGTTTTTGTCTCTTTTGCCACAAAAAGTACTTTCGCATCATGTGACATACATGCAGAGTCTGCCCATTCTTGAAACAATCTCTCTCTCTCTCTCTCTCTCTCTCTCTCTCTCTCTCTCTCACTCTCTCTCTCTCTCTACCTTTCTCTCTCTCTCTTTTGCTCTCTCTCCCTCTCTCTCTCTCTCTCTCACTCTCTCACTCTCTCTCTCTCTCTCTCTCTCTCTCTCTCTCTCTCTCTCTCTCTCTCTCTCTCTCTCTTTTGCTCTCCATTCAAAGGCCATAAAAAGCCAAGTATTCCCTACATCAGATTTTATCGAAGTAACCTCTCTCCGTTCAAAACTAGTCTGCAGGTCAATGTGGTACGTTAACAATTTCAAACAGAAGAGCAAGAGTTTAAATTAACTTGAACTGTTCAGATGACCTGGCCATAATTAAAGTAGTACAATACAATACACATTGAAACCACACACAACAAACTTACCCGTACTCCAGTCGTCTCCCACTCAAAGCCAACAGTACATCGGTGAACCAATTCCAGCTTCCTCAAGTCTTTGTCCCGTTTGTCAGAATTCAGGAACTTCAACCTCTCTTCGCTCTCTATAGTTTCCTCTTGAACCATGATCTTTTCTTCCAGTTCCTTAAACCTCTCTGTTAAAAGCGTCAATCCAGGTTGTGTTCCGCTGGCTATAAATTTGGTGTCATCTTCATCAGCCGTCACTTCAACCTTTTCGTCTCTCAGGCTGGTAAAGATCAAATCCAGTTTCTGTTTCCATGCAGACGACACGAACTTGTGGCGAGTGGGCGAGAGACGAAGCTCTATTTCGTAAATGGTATTCTTGCTGATGAAACCTTCCACCTGCAATGTGACGTCATCAATGACGTCATCAGTGGTAGTGATGACGATCTGGGTCCTGTCGTCGGCAGGAGTGACGTCAAGCCCGGGGTGGCTTTCTCTCAGCCCCGCCAAAATCTGACCAAAGTCCCGAGTTTGTAGGAGTGTAGTTGACTCCGGGGACAGCTGAACAACTCTCGTGACCACTGAGTCCTTGACAATCCTTGCCGCCCTGTCCGCATCAGCTTTGGTCAGGGCAAAAACGACGACTTCGTTCTCTTCAACCTCCATGACCGCTGTCACGCCCTTCGCTTTAAATTGTCCGAGGATGTAGTCCTGTGTGTGTTGGTTCCGCTTCAAGACCTTTATGGTGCCTGTTGATAGTTCTGGACAGCGTACACTTTCTTCATTCTGGAGGTAGGCATACATCTTAACCTGGGCGTTTTTCACTTCGTGAGATACGCCGCGAAAGATCGCCTTGCCATCGCTAATGGTGACTTTGAGATTTGGATACTCTGTAGCCATCTCATCGCTAAAGGAAGCAGCCTGCAGCAGTTCTGCCCTGTACGCTTTCAGAGAGACAGCTTCTTCAACCTCGTCTTTCTGCCGTTGCGTGTGCGCGTCGACATCCATCACAATGTCTCGAAGCTTTTCTGCAACCGTATGCACTTTGTTCTGAGATCCCACAACTGTGACACTTTGTGTTGATGCTTCCATCAGAACTAAAATATCTGGACATTCCAGTTCATTTAGTCGGCCCCCTATCGTTTTCTCAAGCAGAGGCCAAGTCAGCTGTGCAGCGACTTGAATTCTTTCCACGTGAAGGCGGCTGAGAAAGTCACTGACTGTTCTTCTGACGTTGTCGGTCCACGTTCTAGCCAGCAAGCGAGCATTCCGAACAGACGGAGTCAGGTTACACTCGATGACAATGTTCTTAGAGACGATGCAAACTGACGCATGAGCCTGAAGAAGGTGTTGGGTAAGCTGATGAAAGTATGCTGACTTTTCGGTCAGAAATATGCTTTTGGCTTCATCCTCCACAACAACATCGTCAGGCATCCTGAAAGAGGCGGGGTCATCAGTCCCACCTGACGGACCGAGGCAATCCAGAAACGTTCTTGTCTCCAGCTCCTGGTCATCCAGCACGAGCTTCCTTGTCAGTATGGAGTCCAGCGCTGAAACAGAAATAGTACGCCCGCTTTGGTTACCTGCTTCTGTCATTGTCCTCCAACCCAACCCCCACCCGACCTCTTTTTGGTCCCATCTTTTTGCCCACCAGCACAATGTTTTGGCGACAGGAGAGAGGAGCTACATCGCAATCTGTCATACCGCTTCTTGTGGCTTCTTGGCGCCTTGTTTTGCTTCTGCCCAAGACTTCGATGGCTGTGCATTTTTTAGAAACAGGCAATGTGCGCGTGAACTTTTCAGGAGCAAGAGCAAAGCTCATACACTCAACCTATTGTACATGTCACAGAAATGGAGCAACGAATAGTGCTATTATTTGTCAAATGGCCAACAAAATTAGTCCAAAGTGGTACGCCTATGCAGATCTTATAAACGATGCTAAGTACTTTAAAAGCAGTTCCCTTGGCTTCACAAAGAATCACAAAGGAACCGAGCGACCTTGCCCTTGGTCCTTATAGGGCCTACCTTAATTGAGCCCAAAGTTGACATCGCGCAGACTTTTCAAAGTCTTTTTTACCGATAATTCACAACCAAAACTTCGTGCAGCGAGCTTCGTGAAGTAGACTTCCAGTTCTACGGGGATGATGATCACGAAGTCGACGTCACCCAAATAATATCAGGTTTGACACCAACCTTGATAGTCGTGAAAGTAGACGAGGCATCTGTCGCCCGGTGGTATCCTCTGCACTGTGTGCACGGGCGCCCCGCCGCTCCGCTTAGTGTTCTCGAAGAACCATTGGATGGTCTCGTCCTTGGTCCCCCTCGCCACGTTCTCCACCAAGACACAGTTAGACACGGGGACCTTTTCCGCTGACAGCTGCTTTCCTTTCAGCTTCTTCTTGTTGCATTTGTCCTGCACCTTGTCAAAATCTGAAAGAGGTTGGGGAAAATAGGTATATTTTTTCTATTACGTCACTCCATTTATTCCAAGACATCAACAATTCATCCTCCATCGATCGCCCTGAAGAGAGAGAGAGAGAGAGAGAGAGAGAGAGAGAGAGAGAGAGAGAGAGAGAGAGAGAGAGAGAGAGAGAGAGAGAGAGAGAGGATAAAAAGGCGGGGGGGGGGGGGGGGGGGGGGCGTTGCCAATTTTGTTAGTCAACTGTGATTGTATTTTAACGCTAAGTGCTTTGGACTTAGCGTTTTTATTTATAACATGTTTTTAATTAAGTATCAGACCTGGTTCCGAGTCGAACGTTGCCAGGACGACACCCTCATCATCCCCGTAGAGGATATCCTCAGGCTCACATCCGGTGATGTTCTCAAGAAACGTAGTGAGGTGGTCTTTTGAGACGTCGTTAGGAACGTTCCGGAACAGCAACTTGTTCGGGTAGTCGGGTGTGGGTTTGGGTGGAAGGAGCAGCTTGACGGTCATGCCGTTGTCTTCGATCTTGTGTTGCCGACAGCACACTGCTTCAGCGTCTGCACAACACACAGACAAACCACAGCTTGGAAAAGTAGTCCTCTTTAAGATGCAAAAATGTGGATATCAAAGCAGTAGTTAAATGTGAGTTAATGAGATATAATCAATGAATATTTGCTGGAATGCAGATGCCGCGTTACATGGCAATTACATATTTACCATTTCAAAGTTTTCTTTCATGCCAACAGACGCTGACAATGCCATCAATTTAAACTTATTTTGTGGAATGAGCACAGTTCTTACAATTTTAGGGAGATGGAGACAAAAGTAGAAGGAAGAGGAGGAAATCTGGCGAGAAAAAACAGCTTACCTTCCGCGCTGACAAAAGTGACCCAGACAGTTTCGTTCTCCTTGTCCACGACCACCGTCTCCACCGGTCCCCCGACGTCAGGTTTTTCAAAGTAGAGCTTGTAGACGAGTTCATCAAGGAGCTGAGTAGTCGGTATCACTTCTACTGTTCTGGGAGGACCTTCTGATTCCGGCAACAGCGTGTCGAAAGTAACCTCTGGGGGCCTGTGATCTGTGCGATGAGGGTCGTTCTCATGCTGGTGTTCCTGTTCATGTGGCATTCTTTTCATTGTTGTGGGTCTGTTACGGAAGAACTTTTTGTTTAGTGTTTTGAAATTAGAAGGCTTTTGAAGTTGAAGGCGTTCTTTCGTTTAATATTTCCTTTTTTGTTGTTGGGGGGGGGGGGGGGGGGGGGGGGGGGGGGGGGGGTTGGAATGGGTATCAACAGATTTCATCTATTGTAGTCTCTTCAAGTACAAACTACCAGGTGTTGTTACTTCCTCACACTGACCACTGTGACAGTATACGCACGTTCTGTTTTGTTCCTTCTCGGCCAAGCTATTTTGGTTATACATAAAAGTGTGTTCCTGGTTATATGTTTTCTACAATACCCCTTATAAATAGGTTCTGCTCCAAAGAATGACCATCTGTCTGCCTGTTTGTCTGTCTGGCTATATGTCTGTCTGTCTGTCTGTCTGTCTGTCTCTCTCTCTCCCCCTCTATCTCTCTCTCCCCCCTCTCTCTCTCTCTCTCCCCTCTATCTCTCTCTCTCCCCCATCTCTCTCTCTCTATCTCTCTCTCTATATCTCTCTCTATATATATCTCTCTCTCTTCCCCTCTATCTCTCCCCCCCTCTCTCTCTCTCTCTCTCTCTCTCTCTCTCTCTCTCTCTCTCTGTATCTCAGTCTCTTATTAAACATTACTATACTCCAAAGAATGACTGTCTGTGTGTGTGTGTGTGTGTGTGTGTGTGTGTGTGTTTGTGTGTGTGTGTGCGTGTGTGTGTGTGTGTGTGTGTGTGTGTGTGTGTGTGTTTCTCTCTCTCTCTGTATACATCTGGCTGTCGCTCTCTTTCTCTCTCTCTCTCTCTCTCTCTCTCTCTCTCTCTCTCTCTCAGTCTCTCTCTCTCTCTCTCTCTCAGTCACTCTCTCTCTCTCTTCCACTCTCTCTCTCATACTTAGTATCGTTACTAATTTCCACGAAGTGTATTCCTGATGGATAAGCTTAATTGCTACCCAAAGAGAAGCGAAAGAGAAAATGAAATCAGATGAACACCATTATGCGAAACTGTAACCAGAAACAATCCAGAATGCCCCAGACGATGCGCTGTGTGTGCGCTATTAATAGCGAGGATGTCAATAATGTGTTGGCAAGTTACAAACGATTGCATGTGCCTGAGGTGCTGATGCACAATACGGCCTGAGCTTTGAATTAGCTTTATTTTTAGACACAACGAATGCTTTTCTGAAAATATGACCTGTGCTCAATGCACTTGCTACATTTTTGTCTGAGAGAAATTCGCTTTCACCATGGATTTATTTACTTATCCATATTGATCTGTTTATCTATTTATACCTTATTATTTCACAAATGTTTGCGTATTCACGTATGTATGCGAAAATACATATCTAGAAACATGACCTTTGCTTCCATGTGCTTACTTTCTTCTCAAACATCTTTGAACATCTCGAAGAATAAAATAATGCATTGGATGCATGCCTCCGCAAAACTGAACGCAAAACGAAAGGTTTTGTACACACTTAGGCAAATAGATGTCTCGCGCACATAAACGTAAGGTTACAGAATGTTGAACGTTGTTAATCAATCCAGGCCTAAATGCACCGAATGATATGACACTGATCCCGCCCCAGCTGGTGTCGTCTGAGCCCCTTATTAATAATAATAATAATGCAAACTTTTATAGCGCTATTCTAGAAAAATTTCTACTCTTAGCGCTTTACAATACATACATCGACCAAGCATACTATACACGCACAGGCAAAGAAACAGACCAAACATAACCAACAAACTATACATGCACAGGCAAAGAAAACGACCAAACTTACAATACACGCACAGGCAAGATAACGACCAAACATAAGCAAACATACTATGACCAAACATAACCAACATACAATACGCGCGCAGGCAAAGAGAACAATCAGCACATGTAATAATTACTGACAACTAATAATGCAGGCATACAGTGACAATCTAATACACAGCCTAAGCACAAGAACCACAGTAGGCTTCTATATAAAAACGTGTCAACAATACTATTTACACACACACAAACACCACCTATTCCGTCCAACACCCACCCACCGGCAACCACCCTAACCCCCACCACCCCCGTCCTCCATTCACACATCACACGTACGTTTGCCACAGTCCTCACTCTACAACAGTGCTCACTCTACAACAGTGCTCAGTGCTCACTCTACAACAATGCTCACTCTGCAACAGTGCTCACTCTACAACAGTGCTCACTAGCGGAAAACTGCTGCCCGTTCACAACCAACTATCTTTGATACGTGCATATATACGAAATAGTGATGTATGCTGTTTTACAACCTCGACGGTAAAACCAAACTAGCAGGGGCATGCTCCCGGTTGTTACCCAAACTTAAGACGATGAAACCAGATACGAGTCTGTATTGACATTGAAGATGAACAATCCTGCCAAAGCAGATCGGTATCGAAAGATTGAAGGAATAAATACGATTCAGCTGTGTCTTCGTCGGTGAATACACTAAAAAAACTGAGGTGTCGTTCTTCCCATGTAAACGATTCAACTCACCTACTTAAATCTGGCCAAGTTTTTAACGTGGGATTAGACCATATCTCTACTTGGAGACATATCAAAAATTAACAACCTGGGTCTTGTACAGAGTGGAAGATTTCTGATGAATTGATTTTCTCAAGAGACATTATATTCATCAAAATATACTCACTCTGCACAGCAAGCATTCATGATATTGATTTTCGTTATGTGTAAGGCTATGCGGGAAGTAGATTGTGCCCTTAATTAAGTATGAAAGAGAAGAAACACAAGATACAAGTTATACGATTCAGAAATGTTCTTCAGTGGTTAACTATCCTTAGCGGATTATGACATTATTCAGTTATTCTGCAGAAAAACCAAAATGCTGGAGAAAAACTGTCTTTTCTGCAGCATTTCTGGATAATGTCATCTTTCGCCGAAGCAGCGTTTTTTTCTGGAGAAAAACATTTTACTGCAGTAAAATTGGAATCAAGAATGCTGCAGTAAAACGGTGCTGTTGTTTTGCTGCAGAAAACCTGTTTACACTTTTTCTTCTTCTCCTTTAACCAGGTTTATGCTCTGTCTTTATCCTGAGCTGGATAAACAGCAGCAGCTAGGGGGTGAGTTTGCCAACACTTTAATGCAATCAATCCACAATCCTTTTTGGCATGATGTATTGAAACACTTCAAGAAATTAAGCATAAAATGTATACCAACTGATGTAAGTGAGTTTAATGCAGAATGTATCTTTTATAATAGAAATATTGTAATTGGAAAACACACTGCATACTTTAAAGATTGGACAGAAAGGGGTATTTTCCAATTCTGTCATTTACTGAATGAAAATGGCATTCTATTGAATTTTGTAGATTTTCAGATAAAATTTCCTACGTTGAAGGTTAATTTTTTGAAATTTGCAGGACTGGTCAAATCTATTAAGGCATATCAGAAAAAGATAAATGTAATACAGGAGGCAAACTATGAATTGTTAAAACAAAAACCATGGACAATAATATTTGAAGGAAACCATAGTGTCCAATCGTGTTTGGCCTCGGCAGACTCAGCCCCAGCTGGTGTGGTAAAATGGAATGGTATTTTTGATAACCTCAGCTGGAACAAGATCTTTTACTTATGTCATAAGACAACAGTTGATTGTCAGCTAAAATGGTTCCAGCTGAGGTTAATTTATAGGGCTTTGCCCACAAACCGCTACTTATTTCTGAGAAAAATTGTTGAATCTTCTGATTGTTCGTTTTGTAACAATGAGGAAGAAACAATTAATCATTTGATGTGGCATTGCCAGCATATTAACAGGTTTTGGCAGGAACTACAGGAACTGTTAAATAATAGTTGTTATCATGTTACTAATTTCCGGTTTTCGGAAGCGTTGGTATTGTTTGGAGTTCAGGAAAATATGTTCACTGATAAAGCGTTAGATTTCATTATTTTATTGGCCAAATTTTATATTTACAAATGTAAATGGAACTCTGAAAGACCGATGCTTCCGATATTCTTGAAATTTTTGAAAAGTAGATATTTATTGGAAAAGTACAAGGGGGGATTAGCAGAAGATAAGTTTGACCGCCTCTGGCAACCATATTCTAACCTGGTTTCATGAAAATTGTCCAGTACTAGGCTCTACTCCTCCTCCCTAATTCGTTAACAGTATCTTGATATATATTCTGTTGTAAACTTGAATCTTGTAGTAATCAATATTATTTAAAGGTCTAGTAGTTGTTGTAGTCAAACGGTCCTATACAGTGCCTCTTTAACTTTCTCCCTCTCTCTCTCTCTACTTCTCTCTCTTTTCTAGATCATTCTTTTTATGCATGTTGTATGTATGTATGTGGCGATGTGAATTGTGATGTAATGTATAATGTGTTGTAAAAAATAAAACAGGAAAAAAATATTAAAGAAAAAAAAAAAAAAAAAGTAAAACAACATCTCCGTTTTACTGCAGCATTCTTGATTTCAATTTTACTGCAGAAAAACTGTTTTACTGCAGAAAAAACGTTGCTCTCGCGAAAGATGACATTATGCAGAAATGCTGCAGAAAAGAACGATTTTTCTCCAGCATTTCTGTTTTCCTGCAGAATAACTGAATAAAGTCATCATCCGCCAAGGATAGTTTAACTGAACACCGAAGAAAGCAATGAAGAAGACATATATAGTGACAAGTAACAGAACAATGTTGTTATGTAATGCAAATGAAATGTAGCATACTCACCTTTTTATTTAACTGAACCCGAGACGCGTTAATTATTTCTTGATACGAACGTGCACAGCTGCAAGCGGATACTATGCACACTCCTCTAACACTCAACTGTTAATAACTTAAGACATCAGTTGTCGGAGTGATATGCATGTGTAGTCTAACGTTAAAACACGTCCTGGTTCTACACTCACACAGAGAGAAGAGAAACGAGGTAAGCTTACAGTTATTTGCCAGCTTTCAGCTAGGCTTTTCCGCTCTTGCATCATCCATCACATCACACATCAATTTTAGAAAGCAATTTGCAGTGAGTCAGTATCCTACTTTCGGTTTTGCGGTTTTCATCGAAACGTGATGTGTGCATCAGTTTTGCGGCGTGCATACGAACACAACGTTGTCTCGCTTTTATTTCTTCATTATACTGATAGTTTATACTTGAGTGAGTTTCGTTCTGATAATTAAATGAGAAAGATGTACTGTTTTTGACAGTATGCTGTGGTTTTGCCTTTCAACATGGAGCTGTATCATTGTCACATAATTTTATATTTTGTGGCAATGAAAGGGGAGCTAAATCGACAACGATAATGTTTGCAAAGTTTGCCCACGTGAGCTACAGCAGTTTACAAGGTTGCTTCCCCTGGACTGAACTGTATGCACTCTTTGTTTATATTTGCTATTTTAACATTCGGGAATAGTGTTGGTTATTACTGAAGAAGAAAAACAAATCTGGTGATAAATATTTTACTAGCTAAGTACCAAATAATTAAACAAAACATATAAACAACAATATATGAAAACGACTAAATAAAATTAAAAAAAGTAAGAAAGAAACACCTGAGTAAATACATAAATAAATGAATTGGATTTCCCGTTTACAAAAATAGATTGATTTTTTTGTCATGGGAATCCCCGTTATCAAGTATTTATAGAAGCTGCTTAATTTCTGTTCTAGCACGGTTGTTGTTGTTGTTAATGGGGGTCAGGTGTGTGTTCGTATCTCTGTGTGTGTGTGTGTGTGTGTGTGTGTGTGTGTGTGTGTGTGTGTCAGGTGTATGTCTGTGTGTGTGTGTGTGTGTGTATGTGTGTGTGTGTGTGTGTGTGTGTGTGTGTGTGTGTGTGTGTGTGTGTGTGTGTGTGCATGCCTTCGACTATGTCCCATCAGATTGTGGTTGACTCGAGGGACAATTAAAGGCAGAGTAAGCCTCCCGTAAACCATCACAGATACGGTCAGGCTTTTACACACAGTACAAACACCCTTTCATTTAAACACTCACCAATTGAGAACATCCTAGGTGCCCTCCGTAAAGAGCGAACAATTTTCAAAGAATTTATTTTTGCGTGGTTTATCTTACCCCTGAGCCATCGTGAACCCGTGTGATCCAGTTTTCCCTTTTCACAATGCAGTCGTCAGTTAGTCATTTGAATGCGACTCGACGTGAGCTTATCTACAATAGCACGTTTTTTATGCACGAAACAACGGCTGTGGTTCACAAGAACTCTAGCGATGGCTTTTGACTGTTGAGAGGAACGGCGATTTGCACTGATAAACCGTCGTCTGCTACGACCCTTGCGTGACCCTGCTTCCGGGCTTTTCTTTTTTTAAACTTTCACAACTTCGAATTGTTCTGATCTTGTCTTGATGAAAAACGATTTCTTTTATGATTAAAGAATGTTTGTGTAACAAGCTGTCAATTTATTATTTAGATTTTAAAAGTTAGGTCTAGCGCAAAAACGAGGCGCCGTTGTTGTTAACGGAACAAGTCTACGAAAATAAATTCTTGGAAAATGTCTCACGCTCGACGGTGAGCGTTCAAATGGAAGTATGCTTGTACTGTATTTAGACGCTCGGGGAGCTCTGTGATGGTTCACGGAAGGCTTACTGTGCCTTTAAATGGCCCAGTATAGTCTTTTGCTCCCAGGCAGAAACCTGGAAACCTTGCAGAAGTCTTCTTTTAGAGGCACATGCAGTCTTTCCCGTGAAATGGTAGGCCAAATCTCGTACGTTGTTACATGGATAAAAACAAAGAACACACGTTCCATCCACTGTTGTACGCTATTTGTGCTGCCTGCTACTAGTGTCTTTAAAGACATCAGTTAATAAAAGCAAAGTCCATTCTGTTTTCTGGTATGTGTCCAACTGAGTGGACGGTTGGCGTCATCTGAGACGATGATCCGTTTACCTGGGAGGGACTGTGCCTTTAAGGCTGAAGTCTCCCCCGAGTGCCGCAGGACGAACATTGGAAACTATGGGTATCTTCCCCAATTGGTGGCTCCTTAAGAAAATATGCATTTGCCTAACACAATGAGTGAAATAATGTAGCACATTTTTTTTTCTCGAATTCAAAAACAGATAAGCTGCTAGCGTTCCAAAATCCAGAATGAAAAAATCAAAACAAGAAAGGTTACTAACTGGAATATGCTTTATTTTGACAAATTATATCGATCCCCAAAACGTTATATTTTCTTTTCACTTATTTCAAGTTATTTAGTGGTTATTATACCCCCCGCGGGTTAGGGGGAGTCCCATATTGGTTGGGACTAGAAAGAATTTACCCGATGCTAACCAGCATGTCGTAAGAGGCGACTAACGGTTCTGTTTCTTCTCTTCTTTTGTCTTATTTCTGCCTTACCAGTCCTTTCACCTATATTTCCTTCCAAGAAAACTCTCCCTACTATTCCCTGCAGTTTTCCAATTCTTTTCTTGTTGTCTTATTTCTACCTGACTGGATCCATCACCTTTATTTCACTTACCAAAAGTCTTCTTTTCCACATCCTTATTTCTCTGCACCCCGCATGTCGTATGAGGCGACTAACGGATTCTGTTTCTCCTTTAACCCTTGTTAAGTGGTTCTTGTATAGAATATAGTCAATGTTTGTAAAGATTTTAGTCAAGCAGTATGTAAGAAATGTTTAGTCCTTTGTACTGGAAACTTGCATTCTCCCAGTAAGGTCATATATTGTACTACGTTGCAAGCCCCTGGAGCAATTTTTTGATTAGTGCTTTTGTGAACAAGAAACACTTAGCAAGTGGCTCTATCCCATCTCCCCCCTTTCCCCTATCCCATCTCCCCCCTTTCCCTCGTCGCGATATAACCTTCGTGGTTGAAAACGACGTTAAACACCAAATAAAGAAAGAAAAGAAAGTGGTTATTATTGAGCAACGTCTGACACTCCATATTGAGTTTTAGACAATATTTAGAAATCAGCGCGCAATGCCCTCCTTATCATTTTAATGTTCGCCTTAGCAGTTCTTCAACTTTCAGAAAAGTTTTTTTATTTTTTTAATTTTATTTTTTTTAATTTTTGTTGAAATGCCACGTCATTTTTATTTACTTTTCACTCAGGGTTAGACTAAAAGCATGGTTTATGTAGGGGTAATAGAAGCATCACAGTTCGACACTAAGCGCGTTGAGGAGTACCCAGTTATTTTTTTTAATGAGATTTTAATTAGAAATGTTTTTGTTTTTCAAATTTCTTGCTTGACATTAATTTCAAAAATGGGTACACAGTTTTTGTTTTTCGTAATTGCATCTGCGTTGAGTTCGATTTTATCTATCCATTAGTCTTTTTCGCGTGTGATCATTTGATTGTTGTTTGTTAACATTGTCACAGTGAGTCGATTCACGAAGGCCTAAGCCTTTTTCTTGTGTCGCAAAGAATATGTAGTCCGTCACGCGACGCCACTGTCGTTTCTCAAAAACTAGGTTAGCAAGGCCATGACGGCTCTACTCAGGCCAGGTAACACAATCCATTCACGTGCGCTCTCGGCATTATTCTTGCCGTGGAATGTCGGAGTTGCTGTGTTCAGAATGAACCAGTTAGCAAGGTAAGACGTTTGTGAAATACGAGTGTCTTCTCATTATTTGTTCAACTGCCAGCTGACTTGAATGTCCGATTATTTTAGCACAAAGCTTATCAGTTGAAGAGCCATGAACAAGTCGATGCGAAACGTTGGCTGTTGCGCACGATTCTCGACACAGAAAAGTCAGACATAACAAAATGTGTGCACGCAGTGCAGTTGGGACTAGCGTTTTCTTCTTCCTGGAAAGAGATATTCTCTTCTTTTTACATTTAGTCAAGTTTTTTGTTCTTTGATCCAGGTGTGTGTACATTTATATAGCGTTCAATAATACTGCAAGTATTGTTTTAGACAAAATGTTGCTGCTAACTGTGTATAGACAACCACAGCCTAGGATTTCGGTTTATAATTATGTTCACCATCGATTGCGTTTCGTCTGTCCGCGTATCTATGCTAAAAATAGCAAGTCGATCTTTACGATCAGCGATTTCAAAAGGTTTAGTCGGCCTGATATTTAAAGATCAACACTGAAAACCCGGGATCGGTCATTATTGAGACTGTGAGGCTTTGCTAGCCAAAACCCGAAGACCGAGACGGGTGGCGCCGGTCTCCGCAAAGCATACATGTATCTAACAAAGGGCCGATTTTCGTTAATTATGAGCACATTTTTACATCAACATGATATTTCTATATATTTTGGGATTCAGGAAAATATATATGATAAAACGCAGTCCTTTTTGAATCTGTTATTATGCGGGGATGTAGCTCAGTCGGTAGCGCGCTGGACTGTGATTTCAGTGTATCCACTGAGTTGGTCGCTGTCAGCGTGAGTTCGTCCCCACGTTCAGCGAGAGATTTATTTCTCAGAGTCAACTTTGTGTGCAGACTCTCCTCGGTGTCTGAACACCCCAGTGTGTACACGCAAGCACAAGACCAAGTGCGCACGAAAAAGATCCTGTAATCCATGTCAGAGTTCGGTGGGTTATAGAAACACGAAAGTACCCAGCATGCTTCCTCCGAAAACGGCGTATGGCTGCCTAAATGGCGGGGTAAAAAACGGTCATACACGTAAAATTCCACTCGTGCAAAAAACACGAGTGTACGTGGGAGTTTCAGCCCACGAACGCAGAAGAAGAAGAAGAATCTGTTATTAAAGTTTCATTTTTCTTAAAACATTTAATGACCAAATTAAAATTTTGAATGTTAAGCTGAAAGGCAAATTCGATAGTCTAGCTGCACTTGGTCAAAGATTGTTTGACTAAATTTGTTGCAATCCATTTGATTGCAATTTGAGGTCATCATAGTAGGCCTACATTTTATTTGAAGATGTCATAAAAGAAATTGATCAAATAATCTTCAAATTTGGACGCTGCCTCGTGCAACATTTTTGTCCTTAACAAACACACAGCTAATACTTGACACATACTTGGAGAAAAGATCAAGAATAAAATGATATCCTTGGCCTTTGATTTCAGACTATTCCATGAAGTGATGGCTGGAAGGGGATAGTGATGACGAAAAGGCATCCAATACTTTAGTCAATATTAGAAACAGTCTGCATATTGGGAGTGACAATAGACACTTCAAATTAGATTTGACCTTTCTTGCGCACAACTGTATACTGCTCTTGTAATGTAAGTTCAAGAACGTCAACCATGAAAATAGTTATTGTTTTTGTTTTTCGTTCACAGTGAGTATCTTCGATGGGTCGAGTCGGTCCATTTTTGCATAACTGCGAACACTTTGGAGTGGTTTTGCTGAATATTCGGACATCGGTAATATTTCAAATATCTGGGTGCAGGGTCAAGGTCACAAAAACTGATGTTTTTATATATCTGCAAGTTTTGTTATTTTGTACCAACAATGATTTATGAATAATCGAATGTTAATCTACGAATATGAATCTGGTGAATGCTTTTTAGTCAACCATAAAATTCCTTTTTTTCCCCCTTTTTTTGTTTTTTTTGTTTTGTTTTTTTAAACATTACCATGCTTTCTTTCACAGAGGAGAAGTTTCAGTAACAGGTTTATTAAGAGGTTTCGTTCTAATATTTGGTTGTTGTTATTGGTGTTGAATTTTGCAATGCACATCATTGTGGGGCTTTTATTTCATAAACATCACGTTCACACACAGATAAACACATATATACATATATACATATCCATAACACACATTTGTATAAGAATTATACCAGTAGAATTGCACATAAACTAAATGAACAGTGAAAGGAGGGTAGGAGAGCGAGAGAAGAAGAGGAAGGTGACAGATAGGAGAGAGGGAGGGGTGGGGGGTGGGGGGGATAATGCGCTAACATCTCAATGAATACATTTTTTAAATAACGATACACAAGACCGTCATTATCAAACATAGTTATTTCTGACCAAATCTAATGATTAATTTTGAAACAAAGGTAGGTATAATTTCAAATCACTATAACATTGGTTGGGGACATTGTGTTGGTAAAATTCGATACAAGATCCTAAACTGAAGCCATCTTCACATCTTTGTATCCACAGTCGTATTAATCACTTTAAAAAAAACAACAACCTGTTTTTCTGTCTACATCAAAGTTCATTCTCTGTGACCATTTTTCTATGCAAACGGGTGAATAATCATTAAACACAAATTTAGTATATAAACTCTTAATATTTGTTTTCAAAACATATGTCCATACCAAACACTCATCCAAACAAAATTCTGTTTCAAAAAGGACCGGTAGAGCTTGTTGATAGCGCTTAACCCCATGGACAACACCTTCAAACAAAATGTAACTAACATAAACATTGAGATATTGTGCTTTAAAATCTTCATGTGACAAATAACCATTTGGACCCACAAAGTGTCCAATCGGAATAATTCCATTATAAATCCAATTCTGAATACAAACAACCTTTTTATCTCTTAAAATCTTGACATTGTAGTGCAACGGCTCTGACAAAAAATAAGTAAAACTCTGAGATATACACTTATTACACAATTTCTTATAATGTTTAAAAACGTCAAACCAAAAGGGATTATTCACTATCTCCATTAAACATGTTGGCAAATTCAACACCTCTTTCTTTAATAACTCGACAAGATGGACACATTGCAGGCAAAATATTTGTAATGTTTCTATCATAAAATAAAATTATCTTCATCCAGGTCAATTTCATTACTGCCAAATAATTAAAAATATCCACTATCTTCAGTCCGCCATCTTCATATATATATGACTAAACTGCTAATATTCGTTTAATGTTATCTGGTTTCTGATCCCATAAAAAAAAGCAACATTCAAATCCACAAGAAAATCCTTGAGCGGGTCTGGTAAATTCATAAATAGGTGTGTGACTCTAGATAACACCGTGGTTTTAATTACCGTAACTTTACCAAAGGGAGTCAAATTTCTTCATGAGCAGGAATTTGACATTTTGCGGATTTCAATTTACCTATTTTCATAATGTAACTGTACATTTTCATTAACATTCCCAGAGGATATAGGAATTTATAACCCGAGTTCCAAACATCTTTTAACAGATAATTATGTACCTAATGGTATATTTGTTCTGAAGAGTATGCCACCGTTCAGTATAAAATAGAGTTTGTATGAAATGTTCTCAAGAAGAAATACATCGAAGTAGACATTTCTAAAACAAAACCTGGAGGAACACGGCTTCGGCATCTCTATTTTGTTTAAAAATGTAAAGTACCTTTAATATGATACTAGTCAACTCTTCGATCAAAATATTTTGTTTAATTCGTAGATATGACGAGTGTGGACCAGTTACTGTGGTGGATTTGTTTTCCCTAGCCCTTGCAACTCCCCGCATCAAAATGCTGATTGTCATCTTTCTTCTGGTTTCAAATGTGTGTGTGTGCCATAAAAAAAACCAAAAACATTACTCATCGAGTCTATTTTAAGCAAACGACAACAAATCGTGTGTGCAAATGGAAATACCTCTAGCTTTTAGACATTACAATATGGCGTTCCACACGATTCTCTTCTTTGTCCAATTTTGATTTTATATACTTCTTCGACTAACCATTACACAAATCTGTGTTATTCCTTTGCAGATAATACGATCATTTATACATTCCAGCCATAGAGATTTTGATATCAAATCTTCTTTAGGAGAGCATCAGTCAAATGGACAGAACTAAACCCTATGTCATTCAATATCGATGAAACATAATACATATTAATAACGAGTCCAAAGTGCCCAAAAATTTGATATCAAAATTAAAGCAAAAGAAAAACAAAACAAGAACGCTGAGGCGTGATTAACCATCAGTCAAGCGAATCCACGCTGAAATACGTCCGCTTTCCTTTCACCTACCCAACACACACACACACACGCACGCACACGCAGACACGGACACAGAAACACCTGCCGCGACACACACACTGACACACAGACACACACAGATGCACAGCCAGACACACAGACACACACACACACACACACACACACACACACACACACACACACACACACACACACACACACACGTTGAAATACGTCCGCTTTCCTTTCACCTACCCAACACACACACACACACACGCACGCACACGCAGACACGGACGCACACACAGAAACACCTGCACACAGACACAGACACACAAACACACAAACACACACAGACACACAAACACACACACACACACATACACACACACACACACACACACACACACACACACACACACACACACACATACACACCCTGGGGAGACAGTCCGATCGTCGCCGAAGACAAAGACTTAATAATATTGGATGGGGAAAAAAATGAAACAGAAACTGTTGAGTTGACAGACTATCGGACAGCCCATAATTTCAAAAAGTTCTCCTTTTGCAGGTTGGTGATGGTGGTCTGTTGGCGGGGCGGGTCCAACAACCTGCCGTGAACGTCCTGTGTTGCGAAATGCTCGGAACGCAGTCCAGTCATGACATTGTTGATTCACTGAACCTGCTGAACTGAAACAAAAGTTTCATGCACGCGCGGCATGTTGATTAGAATTCACAATGGCTGAAACTAATGCCCTTGCTTCTGGAGTGTCCCGCGCCTCGACTGAAACACGTCATGTTGGTAACGATGAGGAGTCATCAACAGACGACGGCAGCGTTACGCCAACGCCTGAAAGCGATGATGAGTCGACTGGCTTCTCCGAACATCAGCTCCTGGACACTGTGATGAACCTTACGGGCAGTGAAACAGAGACTGACGCCAACCAATGCGCGTCACTCCCCGCGTCATCCGTATCCCGTTTTGCAAGACAAGAACCAGACTCGTCGTCATCGTCGGGAGAAAGCTGTCGTGAGCGCGGTGCCAGAGCTCAACAGTTCATTGCTTATCAGCTGACGGGGTCTCAGGCCAAAATTCTAAAGCTGAAAAAAGTGCAAAAGAAAGTGATGGGGGACTTAAGATCGAGCAGCACTTGCTTTAAATTCGACAAGTCAGACCAAACCTTTCTTGTAAAGCAAGCGTTCGAATCACGATTGGAGAAGGTACTGAATCAAAAGATTTGAACGGAACAGTTTCACGTCCAAGGCGGGGATGATCCTGAACTTGGAATAATATCTTCTCTCACCACAGAAGAACTGCAGCACGAAATGGTAATGGACTTTGATGACGAGACACTAACACTCGTATACCATGTCTCAACCGAAAGTAAAATTTCAGAAAGTTTAAAGAGACTGCGAACACCACAGAAGGAAATCCAATTATCATCTGCTGTCAGAAGACTCCTTGAGGTTCCTGAAAATTTACAAAGGGTGATTGAAGCGTTTCATTACAACCTTGGTTTTCAGGTGCACATGGAGTTTTGCAAATATGGCAAAAATGGTCCCGTTTTACGCGTGACGTGTAACAGGGATGACAGACAAGCTGCCTTTCCAAAAGTGGAACAGTATATTGCGGCTGTTGAGCAAAGTGATCTGAAGATCAGCCTGGCCAAAGGTCTGTATCTACAAAGTCTACCAGGTCAACAAGAGCTGCAAGCCATTGCAAGGCGACATCACTGCCTGGTGACGGTAGAAACACCAGCGCAACGCGTACTGCTCAGAGCCTTACATCGTAATGACGTGTTGCTGGTGTGTGAGGGGAACCTCGCCTGCTGCTGTCCCCAGGTTTTCATTGTACCGCTTTGTGAGGGACAAACGGAATGGTCTCCATTGTACAAACACATCATGGAAAGAGGTATGTAGGCGCTGTTTATTTCTTGGACAAAGAGGTTAATGACGCACGTGTGAGTTTTATATTCTGTAGAACTCGCTTTAATTTGTGACGAGCATAGATGAGAGAGAGGGAAATAGAGAGAGAGAGAGAGAGAGAGAGAGAGAGAGAGATAGAGAGAGAGAGTGTGTGTGTATGTATATGTGTGTGTGTGTGTATGTATATGTGTGTGTATGTGTGTGTGTGTGTGTGTGTGTGTGTGTGTGTGTGTGTGTGTGTGTGTGTGTGTTCAGAAGCGATATTCCTCCTGCAGCACCAAACACAATTCCCTGATTTGTTCGGACATTCACGAATGTTTCTATTGTCCTATATAGCATTATTGTCGAGCGATGCCGGGAAGTATGCAGATCTTTTCGGATCACCCTCTACACCATGGACTCACCCGATCACATATGGCCGAGGCAGCCACAGAAGAACAATCGTTATCATGTACTTTCCCAAACCGACTAACGAAGACGACTTCCAACGCCAGCTCCAAGAATCCTGCAAAGCAGCCATGCAGTCGGCGATAGATGTGTTTCCTGAAGCTGAAATCATTCTGCCCATCACCCTTGGAGACACTGTTTCGCTGCAATGCTGCACACTGCCCTTAATGATGGCTGTTATAGAAACCATTCGGGAGAACGTTGGAAGTGCGCTTTACGTCAAGCTGTTTTTCGATAAATCACATCAAAATGTACCAGAAACGGTTGCACACATGGAGAGACGACTTATTGGGTTCGGGTGGTCTCTTGATAAGTATCTGGGTAAGTCACTTCTGTCTTTAGTTTAAAAAATGATTTCTCATGGTGATGGATAGAAAAGCGGGTGCCTGTGTTAAATGATTCACAAAAGAATTTCATTTTCATTGCCTTATCTCAAATCTTAGCTGTATTATTGACTGTGTTTTAATATAATTTACCTGTTCATGTGTGGCATTCTATTGTTCTTTATTATGTGATAATGTCTAAAAAAAAATGTCTTCGTTTTATTTCTGTCATAGAAAACGCCAAAAAAGTTACGCCTGCATCCTCCAAGGGTCGAGGTGACTTGGACGGTGCCACTGTACGCCTGGTGGGACTGAAGCAGGACGTCGCAAACTCGACCGACGAGGTAAACATCTTAAACAGTACACAGGAATAAATCATAAAGGGTGATGACAAGTCATGCATACCTGAAGACGTAAATTTAGAACGGTAAATTTGGATCGCCTCAAAGAAAAATCGATAAAAACTAGATGACTTGCCTCACCCTTTGAACTGTTGGTATTTAGTTGTGTGTCCTTTGCTCGTTATAACTGACTATAGTTTGCCGCGAGAAGGCAACGCGTACAAAGTCTTCAAGAATTGCATTTGCAGTGCTACCAAGTTACGACTGACCTACCTCTGGATTTGTGTTGATTAACTGTTGCGGAAATGTGCTGTGGTTTAATTTGAAGGTAAAACCATACATTTTCAATAATATCAAGATATCGGGACTCCGACGGTTAAAAACATACTCTTTCTCTATTCATCTGTCTTATAGTCACGGCTGTGTTAATGCACATGGTAGTGAGCACAGCATATTTGAACAAACAGTCCTCGTTTTTGAATTATTAACTAGCATCTATAGGCAAAAAGTTGCTATTTTTGTATTTACCGTCCGCGTGTCAATCTAATGCATTTAAAAGTCCTACTTCAAAATGGGTAAAACTGCCCGAAATCAAAATCGTCCACCTCGACGAACGAGAATTGACGCTCTCATTGAAACTTTTACATTAAGGGTTGTTATTCAATCGTTGGTGTAACTCAAGCCGTTTGAACAGTCATGACATATTCCCTTGGTTTCTCTCAGACATGGTTGCTGTTCATGATTTAGCTGTTCTCACCTGTACAGTAAGTTGATTACACATAACGTTCAGCTTTTCACTTTTTCTGGTAATGTTTATCACTCCAGAAGCACGCAGCGAAATACCGACAGGGGTCCTGATTTGGCCTATCTATGGTCCGCTGGACCCACAAAGCAATACCTAAGTAAGTAACTAACTAACTAAATACCGACAGACGACAGTTATAAACTTCTTGGACAAAAGGTCACATCATGTACTGTCACCATGTGGAATTTTGTGACACTCCGTTGTTTGGTGCCGACGAAGCGACGTTTCGCGCGACGCTTCAAATTTCAGATTGTAGTCTGTGGACCTTGAGGTGCAGATTGAAGAATATTTTCCACAAATGCCGAAGGGTTTCCTCAATGCATGTTGGCTGCATATTTATTTTCTTAGTACTTCAACGGCTGATGTACTCTATAATAATTTTGATTTCCATTTACAGTGTCTTGAGAGGAATCTTTACCTTTTATTACCAACTGTAAAATGGAATGTATTTTTTTTTTGAATCAATGTTCTTATCACCTCGCTGTTGT
This sequence comes from Littorina saxatilis, assembly GCF_037325665.1. Lineage (NCBI taxonomy): Eukaryota > Metazoa > Mollusca > Gastropoda > Littorinimorpha > Littorinidae > Littorina > Littorina saxatilis. Next base: position 30,057,214 of record NC_090257.1, read on the forward strand.
TAATCCCTCAGCGTCCCCTAAAAGTAACAAAAACACAACAGACGTTTGTTATCAACGCCGTACATACGTAGGCCTGCTTTACGTTGATTACACGACGGTTAACAAGACGGTATTATGTCATATATATAAGTACACAGAAGTCTAACAGATCTTTAGAATATTCTTCCCTCTACGTAATATAACCAGCCCACTCCTGATTCAGGCTAATGTGACTTTGATGGTGACCATTTTAGTACGTAGCAAGTGCATGCTCTACCCGGTTTTATGCTTCCAGGATCATACTACGTATGTTTAGCGTGTTCTCTTTGTTAACTTTTTGTTTTTGATGGTGGTGGTGAAGGCAGTGTTTGTTTCTATTGTTTTGTGTGTGTGGTCTTTTTCTATTCCATATCTATCTATCTATCTATCTATCTATCTATCTATCTATCTATCTATCTATCTATCTATCTATCTATCTATCTATCTATCTATCTATCTATCTATCTCCCTGGCCGGGTCATACCTAAGACTTTAAAATTGGCAATCTAGTGGCTGCTCCGCCTGGCGTCTGGCATTATGGGGTTAGTGCTAGGACTGGTTGGTCCGGTGTCAGAATAATGTGACTGGGTGAAACATGAAGCCTGTGCTGCGACTTCTGTCTTGTGTGTGGCGCACGTTATATGTCAAAGCAGCACCGCCCTGATATGGCCCTTCGTGGTCGGCTGGGCGTTAAGCAAACAAACAAACAAACAAATCTATTTATCTATGTATTTATCTATCTATCTATCTATCTATCTATCTATCTATCTATCTATTTGTCTATCTATATGTCTATCTATCTATCTATCTATCTATTTGTCTATCTATATGTCTATCTATCTGTCTGTCCGTCCGTCTGTCTGTCTATGTATCTATCTATGATTTATATATCGATTTTAGATGATTGCCATGGACATTCCCCCCGTATACGAAGTCAGAGCCGAAGAATTCAAGACAACCTATTCACGGGCTGTTGCCGATTCTTCTTCAAAAGTGATACCACGAAGAACAATACCAAAATCAGACGCTTCAACAACGTCAACTGTTCAGCATAGTTTGCAAGAGGCAGACACCGATGTTGGTTCAAATCAGCAAGGGTCAGAGAAACGAGGGTCGATGCAGACGTCTGTTCGTCCATCGAAAGCTCATTATATCCCAATGCCACAACATCAAGCATGTGGAACCAAGGGGGGAGTGTTGATGCTTAAGGTAGATTCTACCACTGTCAAAGCGTTGAAGATATTGATGAAAAAAGACTTCAGCCAGGTACAGGTTAACCAGACAACCATTGAGCAAGTGACGTTGAGATGTGCGGCGCAGGACACGATGAATAAAATTGATTTACTGAGACGGGAAGAGATGACGCTGGGACCAGAAGACCTGCAGAAGATCTCAGCTCCCATGGACATCACAGAGGAAGGTGTTGCAGCCTATGTTGTGCCTGTACCACATCAGGGAAAAGTCATCATTTTCAGCTTTGATTACAATCATGTGTCCAAAGCCAAGCATCTGCTGAACGTGAAACTGGGCAAGGTCAAGCTGACAGTCAGATCGCGGAGGCGGTTTGACAGAACGAATGACACAGGAGGTGACGAAGCCAGCAGTCATTTACTCGGACACAAGTCTTCCACTGCAAATGCTGCAGAGTTCAACACCAAGTCTGGTATGAAGGTGTCTGTGTACAAAACTGATATCACCAAACTTCCTGTGGATGCCATTGTGAACGCTGCCAACGAAAATCTTGCTCATGGAGGGGGCGTAGCCTATGCCATAGCCAGCGCTGCAGGCTTCGAGTTAGAGGATGATGGCCAAGAGTACATCAGAAAACATGGTCGATTGAAAGTGAGAGAGGTGGTGGCCACTTCAGCAGGATCACTGCCTTGCAAGAAAGTGCTGCACGCTGTGGGACCACGCTGGTCAGACTTCAAGGACAAGGAGCTGTGTCAGCAACACCTGGTGGACACTGTCTACAACTGTCTGCACAAAGCCAATACCATGCAACTGACGTCTCTGGCTATACCATCCATTAGTGCGGGTAAATACAACATTTAGGGCAAAATGTGTGGCTGCAGCTATAGTTTAATTAAGAAAAGTTTTTATTAGGGGAGGAGGGGGGTTTGAGTGAACGCTTTCACACTGATCATATTCAATCAACAACTGAACCATGCAGGATTAACAGAGATCTGGATGTAATGCAAAGTCTGAACATGTCTATTTAATCTATTTCTCTATGTCTCACGCACACACAAACACTCGCACACATGCATGCATGCATATGTGTTCGCTGGGCGGAGTAATGCTGTGATATTTATGGCATGGGTCAGATGTTCAATTGTGTACATGCTATTTGTTATGTTCGTGTCCATTACTGTTCATTACCCACTCTTAAGCCAACATCTAGGGACTGATTAGTTTTGTTGGTGATTGTCCTGTGTACATCCACCTTTACAAGAAGATACTTTGAACAGAAAATTCATGTGAACAGTGAAGGTCAGAGGGTGGCACTAAATGACCCACTGCTAAAGATGCTTGTGGACTTTGCATAGCCCCTACCTGTTTTGTGCTGCTTGCACACAATGGGCTGTCTGATGTTACCATGCACTCTTTCATCAATTTATTTTTGTGATTTATCAAAAGCACAGTCCTTCCCATTTAACAGTTTGGCTCACCATCTCAGGTCTGGCAGCCTTTTGCATGGCAAAGGAACGTCTGTCCTCTTGGACACACGCACGCACACACTCGCACACACAAACACACACACACACACACACACACACACGCACACACACACACTCACGCACACACACACACACACACACACACACGCACGCACGCACACACACACACACACACACACTCACGCACACACACACACACACTCACACACACATACACTCACACTCACACACACATACACACACACACACACACACACACACACACACACACACACACACACACACACACACACACACACACACACACAGAACAATAATCAAAACTTACTCCTTTCTGCACTGTGATACTTTTTGTTTCACCTTATTACTCGGGAGTATTAATTTCATCAATCAGCAGTGTTATGCCGCCTATCCGTCAGGCTATCTGTAGATAAAAAAATTTATGTTGGAGTTTTCTCAAATGATTATCAAGCTAGAGCCTGCCATTTTCACAATCAGGTAGATTTTAACCACCTTTGTAGAGGGTGGAAGTTTGGTGACCCTTGGCAAATTTCAAGGTCACAGTGAGATCATGTTTGGGTCAGACTCAAAATATGGATAATATACCGTTTTCTCAACTGAAAAACAAATAATGATCCTTGAAACTTAATAACACTTCCAGAGTTTGATTACATCTGAACACAACCCCAGTTAAATTGACTTGGTCAATTTCAAGGTCACAGAGGGGTCATTTTGTCAAACGTTAATTTCGTAGAAACCATTTTTAAAACTTCACACACTTCCAGGATTTGGTCATTATCTAAATCTGGTCTAATTTCATGGTCACAGTGGGGTCAAGTTTTGGACAAATATGGAGAGAAAGAAAAAATTCAGAATTGTAAGATAGATCTTTAAAACTTTACTCACAATTTGGGTTTCATGACCCCAAGACATGACCACGGTCTGGTTGATCCTGGTCAAAAAGGTCACAGTGAAGTTGAGTTTGGGTCAATATGTGGGAAATAATTTTCTTAAAATTGAGTTTGCATGGTGCTCGAGCATCAGATACTTTGTTTTTGATTCCTATTACATACAACGTAGGCAAGTGGTATGAGCATTTCTTTTCTTTTTTGTTTTGTGAACTAGTCAGTGCAGCAAGAGGGAGAATTGTTTTGTGGGTGAATATTCTACTATTATTGTGCATGAACAGTATCTATCATGTGCGAAAATGATCTACAAGAGTATCTTTTTTTCTGCAGCTATCTTTGGGGTACCAAAAGAGGTGTGTGCAGTGAGCTACCTGTCCGCAGTACAGAGTTTTGACGAAGAGTTTGGAGGGAACACCAGCGTGAGGCATGTCCACTTCGTTGATGTCAACGATGACATGATTAACACTGTACAAGAAACCTTCAAACAACACTGGAACACTGACATGTCTTCAAAAAGGCAAGAAGTCGGGAAGGGAAGTGCACCTGCTGTAGCACAGCAAGACCCAGTGATGTTCAACAAGAATGACTCTGGGGGTGAGTCAGCCAGCAGTCATTCACCGCCCAGCTCACTCGCACAGAAGTCTTCCACTGCAAATGCAGCAGAGTTCAACACCAGGTCCGGTATAAAGGTAGCTGTGTACAAAACTGATATCACCAAACTCCCCGTGGATGCCATTGTGAACACTGCCAACACAAATCTTGCTCATGGAGGGGGTGTGGCCTACGCCATAGCCACTGCTGCAGGCTTCAAGTTACAGGATGAAAGCCAAGTGTACCTGTCAAAATATGGTCGATTGAAAGTGAGAGAGGTGGTGGTCACCACAGCAGGATGGCTACCATGCAAGAAGGTGCTGCACGCTGTGGGACCTCGCTGGACTGACTACAAAGACAAGGCGCTGTGTCAGCAACACCTGGTGGACACTGTCTACAACTGTCTGCACAAAGCGGATACCATGCGACTGACGTCTCTGGCTATACCATCCATCGGTGCAGGTAAGTGCAACATTTACTGCAAAATGTGTGGTTGCAGCTATAGTTTGATGGGGGGGGGGGGGAGGAGTTTGAGTGGAGCTTCCACACTGATCATATTATTCAATCAACTGAACCATGCAGGAACAGAGATCTGGATGTAATGCAAAGGCTGAACATGTCTATTTAATCTATTTCTCTATGTCTCACGCACACACAAACACTCGCACACATGCATGCATGCATATGTGTTCGCTGGGCGGAGTAATGCTGTGATATTTATGGCATGGGTCAGATGTTCAATATTGTGTACATGCTATTTGTTCTGTGCGGTCTGGTTGATCCTGGTCAAAAAGGTCACAGTGAAGTTGAGTTTGGGTCAATATGTGGGAAATAATTTTCTTAAAATTGAGTTTGCATGGTGCTCGAGCATCAGATACTTTGTTTTTGATTCCTATTACATACAACGTAGGCAAGTGGTATGAGCATTTCTTTTCTTTTTTGTTTTGTGAACTAGTCAGTGCAGCAAGAGGGAGAATTGTTTTGTGGGTGAATATTCTACTATTATTGTGCATGAACAGTATCTATCATGTGCGAAAATGATCTACAAGAGTATCTTTTTTTCTGCAGCTATCTTTGGGGTACCAAAAGAGGTGTGTGCAGTGAGCTACCTGTCCGCAGTACAGAGTTTTGACAAAGACTGTGGAAGGGACACCAGCGTGAGACACGTCCACTTCGTTGATGTCAACGATGACATGATTAACACTGTACAAGAAACCTTCAAACAACACTGGAACACTGACATGTCTTCAAAAGGGCCAGAAGTCGGGAAGGGAAGTGCACCTCCTGTAGCACAGCAAGACCCAGTGATGTTCAACAAGAATGACTCTGGGGGTGAGTCAGCCAGCAGTCATTCACCGCCCAGCTCACTCGCACAGAAGTCTTCCACTGCAAATGCAGCAGAGTTCAACACCAGGTCCGGTATAAAGGTAGCTGTGTACAAAACTGATATCACCAAACTCCCCGTGGATGCCATTGTGAACACTGCCAACGAAAATCTTGCTCATGGAGGGGGTGTGGCCTCCGCCATAGCCACTGCTGCAGGTTTCGAGTTAGAGGATAAAGGCCAAGAGTACCTGTTAAAATATGGTCGATTGAAAGTGAGAGAGGTGGTGGTCACCACAGCAGGATGGCTACCATGCAAGAAGGTGCTGCACGCTGTGGGACCTCGCTGGACTGACTACAAAGACAAGGCGCTGTGTCAGCAACACCTGGTGGACACTGTCTACAACTGTCTGCACAAAGCGGATACCATGCAACTGACGTCTCTGGCTATACCATCCATCGGTGCAGGTAAGTGCAACATTTACTGCAAAATGTGTGGTTGCAGCTATAGTTTGATGGGGGGGGGGGGGGGAGGAGTTTGAGTGGTGCTTCCACACTGATCATATTAGGCCAAAAAAAAAAAATTGTCTGTTTAGGGTAACATGACCAAAAAAAGTAGGGTCGGTAGGTAGGTATTTTTTTTTTTTTTTTTTTTTTTTTTTGTAATGCTATGTTGGCTGAACATTCACTTCTTATATTTGATGAATACATGTTTCAAAACTAACGTATAAATAAAACAGAGAGAAAGGGAGAGAAAGAAACGCCAAATGTCTTTTTTTAGCATTTTTACCTCTTTTTTTTTTTTTTTTTTTTTTTTTTTTTTTTTTTTTTGAAATCAAAAAAAAGTTTTTGGGTCGGCGCCAAATCGATAGGGTCGGTCGGGTTACCCTAAACAGACAATTTTTTTTTTTTGGCCTTATTCAATCAACTGAACCATGCAGGAACAGAGATCTGGATGTAATGCAAAGTCTGAACATGTCTATTTAATCTATTTCTTTTTTTTTTTTTTTAGGTGCTGGAGTAGTTCTGTGATGGTAGTAGTTTTGTGCAATGCGACTCTAGGTTCAGGTGCTTGAGTAGATCTGTGATAGTCTGTTAATACTGTTGTTTTAAACTGTCTAACTGGCTAGATCATGAATATATAATTTTATGTGATGATCTGACTAAATGATAATAATTACGTGTACTACTTACTTTTAAATGGATTATAAATTTTAGGTATTGTTCTAGTATTCACTAATGTTGTATTGATATTACTGGCACCCCTTTTAAACTGATATGGTTTTTACCTTTACAAGGCGACGATGTGAATTTGTGATGTAGATAATTATGTGGCTGGTTATGTGTGAGAATGTAAATAATTGTGTGTGTGTGTGTGTGTGTGTGTGTGTGTGTGTGAGTTGTGTCTGTGTGTGCATGACAGTGTAATGTACGTATGTATGCATGCATGGTGATGTGTGTCTGCATATGTGTCTGGTTGGGTTTTATTTTATTTTTACCGTGCCGTGCCAAGATGAAATCCTTTTGCAAAATTGGTGAATAAATATCTTGTATCTTGTATGTCTCGCGCACACACAAACACACGCACACATGCATGCAGGCATATGTGTTTGCTGGGCGGAGTAATGCTGTGATATGTATGGCATTGGTCACTCCTGAAGAGGTACAATGAACAGTTGGACTTGGTGTAGCCCTTTTGTGTGCTGCTTGCACACAATGGGCTGTCTGATATTACCATTGCACTCTTACGGTAAACTTAATGTTGTGATTTATCAAAAGCACAATCCTTTCCATTTATCAGTTTGGCTCACCATCTCTGGTCAGTGGCAGCCTGTCCTCTTGGACACACACACAACAATCAAAAACTAACTCCTTTCTGTGCAGAGTGTTACTTTGAATTTCGCCGTGAGTGTGTTACGGATGAAATTTCAGGTATGTGTGTGTATAGAAAATATGCGTGCTCTACTCTGTTTACTATCTAACTGTTCTTCACACACAACACTCAGACAAAGCACAAAGACTAAACACTCTCAATGCCCTTTGCCCTCGTTCCTGTAATAAATCATCACAACAATAATACAAACATGTTATTTCTCTTGCATTCTACAGATCACGTTCATTCATAGATAAGAAGAAGAATATCTTAACACACGTCGGAGACCAACTGTCTCACATTAGATGAATGTTCCTGATCCACACAATTCTGCTAGTGTTTACAGTTCCTGTTTACTACAGTGTCATGTTACGCACATCACTTGTCGCGTAATACTTAAATTGACGTCGTCTACGTCTCACACAATCTTCTCGCTGATTATGGTTCTTCGGTGGCAGTTCACACATTCAGTGACTCTACAATTAAGTTTCTTCGGTGGCAGTTCACACTTTCAGTGACTCCACAATTATGTTTCTTCGGTGGCAGTTCACACGTACTGTAACTCCACAACTTAACGGGTACATACCCGGGATACATACCACCCACGCAATACCGCTCGTGGTGGCTATGGGGTGCGGCTCCACCCAGTTCCCAGTACTCCAGCGTCGTTACAACCCTGCGCTCTCAAACATCACTTCGTAGCGCCAAGGAGGGGATGCCCATCTCTCTCTCTCTCCCGCTGTCCAGTGGTCCCACCCATCACTCTGACCCGGGGTGCTGCGTAAAAAGTTTAGGCTACCATAAGTCTCAATTCTTATCTAAACTTTTCTACGAAATAATACTGCTATTCTTCCTCAATACTGTTCAACTATCCGTCCACTAACTTATGCGGATATATTATTTACACCAGCTCATTTACAAGTAACTTCATTATCAAAAGCACATACGACCTTCCTTTTCAAAATGGCTGACACAGCGGCCCACGCTTTTCCAGCCCAATTTACAATATGACTCTTCCAGTCATTTCACCAGTCAATATTACTGAGCAAAATACAATTCAATAAATACCTGTATCTTTACAGCCTAGAACCACTCATGGTTCGTCCGCACACAAGTCTTTCGGTGTTCGACTTCAGTGTTCGCGGGAGCAGCATTCTCGCCCAACGCGGAGACATCAACACGTCTGTCTTCCTCGACTGTCAAGAACGCTCTGTCTTTCACATATCACAAAGCTAACCTATTTCCCTTCCATTGGCTACAGTAGCCAATGGAAATACGCCTTACAGAAATAGGTCACGCCGTGAAGTCGTGCTACTTCAAGTATGGCAAGCCAATCTGTACAACATTTGTTTACACCATCTAATACTGAATTATGTACAATCCATTTGTCACAGAGTGTTTCCATTAAAGGCACAGTAAGCCTCCCGTAAACCATCACAGAGCTCCCCGAGCGTCTACATACAGTACAAGCATACTTCCATTTGAACGCTCACCGAACGGGAACATCCTGGCTGCTTTCTGTCGAGCGTGAGAAATTTTCAAAGAATTTATTTTCGTGGACTTGGTCCTCTACAACAATGGCGCCTCGTTTTGGTGCTGGACGGCTGTTATGAATATTCAATACCGGAAATCACGCCCGGACAGTAAGCCTCCCGTAAACCATCACAGATACTGTCAGGCTTTTACACACAGTACAAACACCCTTCCATTTGAACGCTCACCAAACGGGAACATCCTAGGTGCCCTACGTAAAGAGCGAGCAATTTTTAAAGAATTAATTTTGCAGATTGTCTCGAACACTTTTTGGACCCATCCTGAACTCAGGTCAAAAATGAGTTACTTCCCTTCGGGTCTCATTCTATCGATGTAAACTGGCGATAGCCGTGAATCGATGATTATCATAATGTTTATGGACCGTGGTGCGTTTTTTGCGCTAGACCTATCTAATTGACAGCTTGTTACACAAACATTCTTTAATCATAAAAGAATTATTTTTTCATCAAGACAAGATCAGTACAATTCGAAGTTGTGAAAGTTTGAAAAAAGAAAAGCCCGGAAGCAGGGTCACGCAAGGGTCGTAGCAGACGACGGTTTATGCATATCGCCGTTCCTCTCAACAGTCAAAAGCCATCGCTAGAGTTCTTGTGAACCACAGCCGTTTGTTTCGTGCATAAATACGTGCTATTGTAGATAAGGTCACATCGAGTCGCATTCAAATGACTAACTGACGACTACATTGTGAAAAAGGGAAACTGGATCACACGGGTTCACGATGGCTCAGGGGTAAGATAAACCACGCAAAAATAAATTCTTTGAAAATTGTTCGCTCTTTACGGAGGGCACCTAGGATGTTCTCAATCGGTGAGTGTTTAAATGAAAGGGTGTTTGTACTGTGTGTAAAAGCCTGACCGTATCTGTGATGGTTTACAGGAGGCTTACTGTGCCTTTAAAAGCTGCGCGGCAGGCGGATTTTTGTTCTTTCTGGCTTGATTTCTTATAAATCGGTCAAAAACTCACACAACCATACTGGTCACACTTATATAACATATGTTCACCTGCTTAAAAGAGAAGAGGCACCATGGTGCCACGCCTGTGATAATAGTTTTACTGTGATACATTTTATCACTGAATGCACTGATCTGTATGATTTACGAGTGAAGTATTTTGACACCTCTATTTTGAAACATATTTTTATGGAGACTAGTTATACAGCTCTCTTTGGATTTTTAAGGGAGTCTGGCCTTTATTTTAAGATTTGAATTTTTAAGATCCTTGACACGTAGGGTTTCGACTTAACTTTTGTGTTCCCTTCGGGTGGCGTTTGTGACTGTTTTTTTGAAATTGGTTTAATTTAAATTTGTTTAATGTTAAACTTGTGGGGTCCTGATTTGGCCTATATGGTCCGCTGGACCCAAAAAGCAACAACTAACCAACTTCCATCACTGTGACTTTTCGTAATTTGACATTAAATGTAATGAGGTGTTTTTTGAAAGTATTGAGACTCGTTGGGACTCGAACTGATTCCGGGAGAGAATTCCACAAAACGCTGCCAGAATAAGCTAAACTTGATTTAAAGAGATCTATCCGTGGAATGGGGACATTGAAAGAGAGAGAGAGAGAGAGAGAGAGAGAGAGAGAGAGAGAGAGAGAGAGAGAGAGAGAGAGAGAGAGAGAGAGAGAGAGAGAGAAAATGCATTAATTGCTACATCAATTGCAGTCACTGTAGACAGGTTAACATAAATTCAGCTGAAAGCAATCAGTTGACATAACATATAATCTTGCACAGCAGAAAATATTTTTGTGTTTAAAAAATATAGTTAAAGCAGTATTTCCAAACAAGAGTGTTTTGCAGTCCAGAACGTGCGTTGGCAGACTATTGAATAAAATGGTTCTATGTTCTTTAAATTCTTAAAGGTGTTACAAAATATGTTCTGCATCTTCCCGGCATACTCCACACAAGCATACTAAATTATCTGAGAGGTGTCGGTTTACTAAGTCTTGTTGCAAATCGCTCATATTTAATCTCAATCTGCTGTGAATTATACCTATGCCTGGCGGTTGCCTAAATAATAATACTGTGGAACAACATCTCCATTGGTCAAAATATCTTTTAAATTCACTAACTTACTGCATTTGTCACCGGCACGGTTGGCCAAGTGGTAAGGCGTCCGCCCCGTGATCGGGAGGTCGTGGGTTCGAACCCCGGACGGGTCATACCTAAGACTTTAAAATTGGCAATCTAGTGGCTGCTCCGCCTGGCGTCTGGAATTATGGGGTTAGTGCTAGGACTGGTTGGTCCGGTGTCAGAATAATGTGACTGGGTGAGACATGAAGCCTGTGCTGCGACTTCTGTCTTGTGTGTGGCGCACGTTATATGTCAAAGCAGCACCGCCCTGATATGGCCCTTCGTGGTCGGCTGGGCGTTAAGCAAACAAACAAACTGCATTTGTCGTGTATTTTCTGGAAGATTATTCCACACATCTGTTGACCTAAATCTGGTATAATTTCATGGTCACAGTGGAGTCAAGTCTTTGTCACTTTGACAAGAAATGGAAAAAAACCACGTTTTCTTGAAATTTTGTTTACGGTAGATCTTTAACACTGTACACACTATTAGGAGTTCATGACCGACATATTTAAAACTTTACACACTTTTACGGTTTCATGACCCCAAGACATGACCACGGTCAGGTTGATCCTGGTCAAATTTGAAGGTCACAGTGAAGTCGAGTTTGGGTCAATACGTGGGACATTATTTTCTGAAAATTGGTGTGCATAGTGCGAGAGCAGCAGATACTTTGTTTCGGATTCAAATAACACACAACAAAGGTAAATCGTATTAAGCATTTGCTTTTTTTGTTTCATGAATTAGTCAGTGCAGCAAGAGGGAATCATTTTGTGTGGGTAAATCTCTTACGATATTTGAGCACGAACAATACCTAACATGTGCGGAAATTATATCTACAAGATTATCTTTTTTTCCAGGTATCTTTGGGGTACCAAAAGAGGTGTGTGCAGTGAGCTACCTGTCCGCAGTACAGAGTTTTGACAAAGACTGTGGAAGGGACACCAGCGTGAGACACGTCCACTTCGTTGATGTCAACGATGACATGATTAACACTGTACAAGAAACCTTCAAACAACACTGGAACACTGACATGTCTTCAAAAAGGCAAGAAGTCGGGAAGGGAAGTGCACCTGCTGCAGCCCAGCGAGACCTGATGTCCAACACAGGCAGCCATTCTACAAGGAACAATGGGTCACGACTGACCCCAGCAGAATCTGGAGATGGTCTTTCTTCCTTGGGGAAAAACATTTTGCATCCAGCGGGAAAGACAGAAAGTTTAAGGCTAGAAATATATACCAACAACAGGGGAGAAACTGAGTATCGTTACTACTTTCAGGACTTGGCCCTGCTGTTCAAATGTCAGAATGTCACTGAACCGTTTACTGATGGCTTGGTTCTGTGGCGAGAAAATGGCAATCTTGCAGGGGATGAGAATTTCAGGCAGTACAAAGCAACTTTGAGCCCAAATGCACAAGATATTTTTTCCTGGTCCACATCTAGCATGACATCAGTAGGATCCGTTTTCCATGAGGAGGTGGATGCAAGAGTTGTCTTGTTTCCTGTGGTCTCCTCATCTGCACTGACTCCTGAAAAAGTGCAAGAGATGGTTGAACACTGTCTGGACAAAGTGGATTGGTTCCATAAGGCTTCTGTGGCAATCCCAACATATCCACGAACACTGGAAGGTATGGCTGGAAATTTTAAAGTCCTGCATTTTACATTTAGTCAAGTTTTGACTAAATGTATACTGGTAGACTGGGAATCGAGACAAGGTTGCTGTTATGTGAGTGAGTGTGTATGTGTGTGTGTGCATGTGTGTGTGTGTGTGTGTATGTGTGTGTGTGTGTGTGTGTGTGTGCATAGAGTGTTTCCAAGAAAACTGACGGACAGACCTTCATGAAACTTTACATGTGAATTTATTCAGATGATATTCCCACCCGGTTTGCTTTTGAAAAAAATAATAGTTGAGGCGGTAATAAGGCTGTTGGTCAAATAATTTTTTAAGGTACCATATTCTTAGTGGATGATGACTAAATTTATTCAGTTAGCCTAAGCATCGGGTTTTTTTCTGCAGCAAAACTGTTTTTCCGCAGCATAATGTTTGCATGTTTTTCTGCGGCATTATTGCGATTAACTTTTTTTTTCTCCAAATAATCTCTGTGACAGTTTTTCTGAAAAAAACACCAATGTTCTTGTAAAGTAGCGTTTGTATCCCCCCCCCCCCCCCCCCCCGGATTTAATAGCTTGCTCCACAGGGGACCAATCAGAAGGCGTGTGGTCATTCACTCCCGTTCAACTTCACAATGGCGACGAGTCCATCTCTCAACAGAGGGGGATCTCACGTCTCCAATAAATTATTATAATGAGCAAGTTCAAAATGCTACCGAAAAATGTAAGAAGTTTTTTTGCAGTACAACAACAGCGCTGTTTTACTGCAGCATTCTTTATTCCAATTTTCTGCAGTAAAATGTTTTGCTGCAGAAAAAACGATGCTTCGACGGATGATGACATTATTCAAAAATGCTGCAGAAAAAAATATTTCTGTTTTTCTGCAGAATAACTGAATAAAGTCATAATCCGCTATTAGGATACACAACCCTAGTACCAAGCTGAAATGAATTCTCATAGTCCTGACCAAGTCAAAGATCATGTAATGAAAATTTCAAGCAAATTGATGAAAATCTGTTGTTAACATACAGGGAATAATTGAATGTTGATTACACAGAAGAGAATAATTGAATGTTGATGCCAGCGACAATCATCTGTTTCAGACTCAAAGGAGTCAAACCTAGCTGTGACCAGCTTTGTTGTAGGGCTTTTCAAGGCTGTGAAGAACTTTTCAAAAACACTTACGTCGGTTAAGCAGATCCATGTTATCAGCCCAGACAATGAGACCATTCAGTTCATCACTAAAACAGTGAGCCAAAGGCTTGCTATAATAAAGCCTCTGCATGACATACAGCCATCTGTCAGCGGATCAGGACAGGCAGAACCTGTGACCGAGGATTGTGTCATTTGTCATTATGCCATCAAAGAACCCAAAGCATTAAAATGTGGACATACATTCTGCACTGAGTGTGTTGTCAAATGGCTGTGCGAGAAATCCTGTTGCCCCACCTGCAAGAAGGTTCATGGCACTCTTATTGGCAATCAGCCAAGCGACGGAAGGATGGAAATGATGTTTTCGAAAACAGCCGTTTCTGGCTATGAGGAATGCGGATCTCTTGTGATCAATTACAAATTCAATGGTGGGATGCAGACGGTAAGTGTCTGAGACTCTGTAACGAAATGTTTTCAAAGTCCTCTTTGTTATTATTTGTGTATTTGCAAACATAATATGTGTCTGTTTTTGACAAACACAATGATTTGAGGCATTCAATAAGACAATTTAAGTGACAGCCTTTACTTAGAATCTCTATTACCTGATAATCACGCCAGCTGGTGCAGGTGATTAATAAGTGTTTGATCTGGTGACACCCATTTTCAGTCCTGCCTGGTCAATGAAAACGACATTTTTGCAGACCTGCGAAACGTATCATTTTCTGCTTTTGAAAAATGGCATGAGAAGATGTACAAGTGATCATACTCTAAAAATAATTAATGTTGAGTGATATGTAAGTGCCGTTTCAAAGTGTTCACAATCTGCCATGTCCAAAAATAGATATAGATATACTGTCAGAAAGTTTAAAATGATGATACTCTTGTGAAATCATTTGCATTAGAACGTAATCCGGACTAACTGCACTCTTGCACCAATTATTACATAGGTTTTGAAGGGTAAAACAATACTCAATATTCAGAACGCACACATACCATCAAGCCTATCCTTAATTGAACGAAGTTAAGTTCGCATAGCTCACTTCGCGAAGCTTCGGGAACAAGAATATGTCCCTTAATTGAACAACTTAATTTCAGCATAGCTTCGCGAAGTCCAATGGAATGCACTCTGCTCTTTCAAGTGTGATTTCTACGTCTATCTTCAATCAAGAAGCACTCTTTTTTTCAAAAGACCAACTTCGTCACAGTTAAGGCGTCGCTTCGCATGACAAAACTTGCGAAGCAATGTAGTACGTAGACCAAGCTAATGAAAGGTCACTCTCGCAGAAAATCGTAAGTCCCCAAAACAGGGAGACAAAATAACACCCTTTCACCTTGTGCAGTTAAGGCAGTATGGAACGTGTCTTTTTTGGTGTTAAAAACTGACCTACGATTAAAGAGCAGACATCGGCCTTGAGGAGCACAGCAATTTTGAAGAATTCGTAGCCTTTTCTAATTGAGTATTTTTTCTGCAAAAAGTATTCAGCATCATCCAGACTTGAAAAATAGAGTGTGCCCTGGCTGCTGAAAATACGATATTGTGGTGGTTCGTTCTTTACTCTTTCCGTCCCGATCATTTACATTAGCACCAGAGTGTGCGAAAGACTCCAAAAATGCAGATGAAACACACCAACCTCGCTACTTAGGAGCAATTTTGAACAATGTCAGTCACTATCTATTTTTTTATCAAATGGTTACCTAAACTCGTGACATTAAAACATGTTGGAATTTGTAATTGCAACAATGTTCATCAAGTGATTTTACAAAGAACGAAACCACTGTAATTGTGAAAATGTCTAAATTCGCTGAATAACAATGGGTTCTTTCATACGTTAGATCGGGAAATTAAGCCATTATCTGAGCATCTGATTATACAGAATTGTTCATAAACCAAAAATACACTTAAGTCTTTTAAAAAAACTATAGTCTGTTTCAATGACTTTTAGCAATTTTCAAAACTGTTTTCCTGATCACAAATCATTGTCTGAAACTTTCTTTACAACTTTCTTTCATGAAGTGTATGTATTTTTCTAGCAATAGGTATATCCCCTGTTTTGAGGGCACACTGTTTTCGTGGTGCACTACCTCTGTTTAAAAAAAATTATATATATATACACACCAGCCATAATTCCTCTTTATTTGAATGAGTTTTTACTTCAAAAAGATTGTTTTAGAGCAGGGGCGGACGAGGGGGGGGTTTCTGGGGTTTCCGGAAACCCCCCCCCAGCCAAAAAATAAAAATATTTTTGTGTGTTTTTTTGGGTTGAGTTTCAATTTTGTGGGTATTAATCAGTGACAAAATCTGCTGCCTGGAACTGGTAATGATCATCCTCAGAATGCACCAGCTTGCACCATTTTGCATCCTTTTTTTCAAAATTTTCCGGGGGGGCATGCCCCCGGACCCCCCTAGCAAGCTAGGCGCTTCGCGCCGTCGGCTCGGCGCTTCGCGCCTTCACACCCATATCTTCACAATATACTTTTGGAAACCCCCCCCATAAAATGAACTGATCCGCCCCTGTAGAGTGCAGATTCCAAAAAAATCAATGCATGAAGAATTTGAAAAAACCTGTTGGTTATACCTAAAGTTGGCCAACAAATTATTGCAACCAATTTTAAACCCAAATTAAAGCATTAATTCCTGTGTCATTTCATTAAAACTGTATATGCCAGTTAAGGCCGTTCACTTAACCTTCAGGATCACCTTCTGGATTAAATATTTCTTTTACAGGGATCACGTGACCGCCGCTCAAGTAAGGGTACCCTCAAAACCGACCAGACAAAAACGAAAAAAGGCCGAACGAAAAATCGACAAAATACTCACAATAGGCAAAACTTTGCAACTTTGACATACGAGAAGAAATTCAAACCAATTATCTACCCTGAACAGATTGTTTTGTTTTGCTACCTTGCGTATTTCGCGTGCTATGCTATTCCTACTGATGCAGGTGTCGATCGCAAGAGCGGTCAAAAACGGAACGTTTTACGTCAATTTGTATGGGTATCATGTCAAAAAGCGCTACATTTTAGCAATGACTAGGTGGATTGCTTTGAAACTTTCAGAATATTTTACCAACATACTAGAAATACTTCGTGCGAAAGTTTGGATCGTTACGGTTATTTATCCAGATGTGACGCAATGTTTCGGAAAATGTTGTTAAACTTGTCATAGGATTGTTCACTTGTGTCCAAAAAATTCATGACTTTGCATATCTACAGATAAATGATTGATACAGATTCTTTCTAAGTTTCATGTGCGTGTAGCCGCTGGCGTTAATTTGCTAGTCATGCAAACACATGAGGAAAAAATGGAACGTTCACGCTGTTTCGCGCTGACAGCTGTTATCGCTGCGTGCCTCTTAAAACATGCTACGGTCACGCTTGGCTGGGCATCGCTGTGGCACCAGAATCATCGCTTAAATATGTAGCGTGTTTACAGGCCCAGCAAATTTGCGTCAGTGCTTACACGCACATAAAACTTTAGCAGTGTGTGTATCAATCATTTTTCTAAAGACATGCAAAGTCATGAATTTTTTGGACCCAAGGGAACAATCCTATGACGAGATTAAAAACTTCTTTCGAAAAATTGCATAACATTTTAACAAACACCTGTAACAATCCATCATTTCGCTCGAAGTATCTCGAGTATGTTGGTAAAATATTCTGAAAGTTTCAAAGCAATCCACCAAGTCATTGCTAAAGTGCAGACTTTTTTGTCATGATACCCCTAAAAAATGACGCAAAAAGTCCCGTTTTTGACCGCTTTTGCGATCGACACCTGCATCAGTAGGAATAGCATAGCACGCGAAATACGTAAGGTAGCAAAACAAAACAATCTGTTCAGGGTAGATAATTGGTTTGACTTTCTTCTCGTATGTCAAAGTTGCAAAGTTTTGCCTATTGTGATTTTTTGTCGATTTTTCATTCGGCTCTTCCGTTTTTGTCTGGTCGATTTTGACGGTACCCTTTGTTGCAATAATTTTTTGGCCAAGTTTAGATGAAATGGTTGATGTACTTCGCCGTAGCTGCGGGTTTTCGGTATAAAGACTTCTCGAAGCTTTGCGCAGTCGACATCGTGCTCATTTAAAAAAGCCAGAAAAATTTCCTGCACATATTTGCTTTTAGTTTTGAGATATAGTGCGTAGTGCGTTTCTTTCGCAGGCTAATGTACAGTTGTCCTTGCAGAGTAATTCTGCGATGTTAAAACTTGCTTTCCAGCACTGTCATCGTAGCAAGAAGCTAAATATGTTGCATGGCGTATTGCAGGCTTGTTCAAATAACACACATTTAAAGTGATGAACACAAGGAATGATGACAAATAATTGTTGATGCGAACTGTCTGTACAAACCAGAATGCTCATATGCCTGTCTCATTGACAAGCGGCGTATGGCTGCCTAAATGGCGGAGTAAAAACGGTCATACAGGTACAAATCCACTCGTGCAAAAAACATGAGTGTATATGGGAGTTTCAGCCGATGAACGCAGAGGAAGAAGAAGACGAATTATTAGTAGATGAGGGTGAAATACTTAGTCATTTCCTTTAACTGAGACCAAGTATGGGATAGGACTCTCTGTGCCTTTAAATCGTTGGACTTCTGCTACATCAGTGATATAAATGTCAGTTCAGAATTTGTGCTCTAACTTTGTGGACACTTCCATGCAGTATAGTTTTTCTCACTTTAATTGCCAACAGGATAGGCACCCCGAACCTGGTGAACGTTACAGTGGTACATCGCGGACAGCATACCTGCCCAACACAAGGGAAGGAAGGACCGTACTGATGTTGCTGATGACTGCTTTTTATCGCTGCTTGATCTTCACTGTCGAGAAGTCTCCCACCACTGGTCGTGTTGTTATCAAATGGAATGTCATACACCACAAAACATCCATGTCAGGTGGAGCAAAAGTGTAAGTATCATTTCTGAAACTGTGTTCAACCAGACTTGTGTCATGTCTTGAGGTCACCAAACCCTGAAAGAGTGTGACGTTGCAAAGTTCCTAGGCTCGAACCACAGCAACTTGCAAGAAGACAATGGCAGATGGCACTGTTCACTTGTGCAATTTAGAATGTCGGATCACTTTTACCTGCTAATTACCACTGAAGGACACTACTGCTGTGAAACATGTTGCCTTGATAAGGCCTAACGTGCTGAGACAGAAATGTGGCTAAATTACGAATCTAGGATGGATATAATCATGATTTTTATCTCAACTGACCGAGTTCAGAATTCTAATATCGGCCAGATAAAATAGAAATTTGTTGTCATAATTCAGCTGCTTTAGATCGTAATTCCACTTTTATTAAAAATAGAACAGCAATACATGTATCATAGATAATACTTTTTATGCATTTAGTCAAGTTTTGACTAAACGTTTTAACATAAACAGAGAATCGAGACGAGGGTGGTGGTGTATGTGTGTGTGTGCGTGTATGTATGTGTGAAAGTGTAGAGCGATTCAGAGAAAACTACTGGACCGATCTTAGTGGAACTTTACATGAGAGTTTCTGCAAATGGTATACCCAGATGTTGTGGTTTTCCCCATACATTTCTTTGATAACATCATATCAGGTTTTTTTCTGAAAGTTGAGGCGGCACTGTTACACCCTCATTTTACGATCAAAGTGAGTAAATATGTTGGTCAAACAAGCTTTGGGTCAAATTTCAGCTTAGAAGCTTAAAAATTGATTTACTAGTTTTGTCATTAAAAATCTAACAATTTGAATTAAAATGTTAGTATCAGATCCAGATTTTATCTTATTCTTTAGCATTGCCTGAATCCAAAAACATATAGATATGTTAGTGTGAGTTAAAAATAAGCTCAGAAACTTAAAAATACAGAACAGGGTGCTTTCCTATGGAGCGCCGTAGGCTACTGCGCTATATTAGCTCGTTACTTTTAAGTGATCAGCTACGTTTTCCACGTGAAATATATTTTTGTGGCGCTTTGAGTCTTGGTCATGGGATATTTGCGAAGCATTGTCTTTCTGAAATGCTTTGCGCTCAGTATCATTCTGTGAGTTTGACAGATTGACTAAATCAATTAATTTTGTTTTACGCGACTTGTTTAGGAGTTACAATACAGGTTCAACTCTTTCTTAGTCTACAGAGTCCTTACCTTAATGCATATCTGTGCAGGCATGGCTACCCAGACCCAACGTACCTGACGCGGGTGACACAGGAGCTGGCAAACAAAGGAGTGACTGAGGAGGACCTGACTGATACTCAAAAAGACTTCATTAAAAAACCAGAGAATTACATTGGCCGTGTCGACTTCTTAGACTTTAGCTACCACTTCAAGTAGTCTAACCGCATGAGTTCAGTTGTATAGAGATTTGGGTACACCAACATCACAGGATGCCGTGTTCACTTTATATTTCTGGCTCTGGGGTGACGAGTGACAGGATCTTAAACGCAAACATGACTTTCTGGCTTCTATATTACTTTCCAAAGTATTTGTTTTATGGTGAATTCTGCAACCTTGTAACATGTTGATTTTTTCCTCTGCTGGAAGAAGAAAGAAAATTGGGACACAGACAAAACAGACATTTTTGAAAATAGAAGCTATCTATATATATATACGACTTGTGTCTGTCTGTGTGTGTGTCTGTGTATCTGTGTATTCGCGATGCACGGCCAAAGTTCTCGATGGATCTGCTTCAAATTTGGTGGGCTTATTCAGAGAGACCCCGGACACAACCTCATCGATGAGATATTTCAACACGTGCTCTCAGCGCGCAGCGCTGAACCGATTTTGGTTCCACCTCAGCTACCCGGGCCCCCATACCGACACACCAAAGCCGCTACACCACATCACAACGCCAAAGTTCTCGGTGGATCTTTTTCAAATTTGGACAACGTATTCAGCTACACCCCGGACACAATATCATCGATGAGATATTTCAACACGTGCTCTCAGCGCGCAGCGCTGAACTGATTTTGGTTTTTGTGTTCATTTCACCATTATAAGTAACTCTTCCTTATCTTCTCCAGTGTTTGGCGTTTATCTCCCTTCCTTCGTGTGGCTTTCCCGTTTGTAAGTTACTGCGCTGTCCACTGCGCTGTCCACAACGCTTCCCTTGCACCCGTAAGTTGTTCTTACTGTCAAAGTGAAAAGGTCGAATCAATTTATAGCCACGCGAAAAATACACTCTCACCTATCTCTATATATTTATAGATATAGATATGCATATATATATACGGCTTCTCTGTGTGTGTGTGTGTTTGTGTGTGTGTGTGTGGGCAAAAACCTGTGTATTGTAGAGTTCTGTTTGTGATGTGGTCTAGCGGCTTTTGTCTGTCTGTATGTTCTGGCATTTGAGAAGCCACAACAGATAATATAGGGCTAAGAAATAAGCTCTAAAATTCTCAATCCCGTTTGACAGGACTTCGCCTTCAAAGGTGATTGTGGTGAACCGCCACGCTGTCTGTCTCTGTCTCGCGATTCACCCCAAATTCCCGTTTCTAAGTTACTATTTTTAGAATGTCACTGCGCTGTCCAGAACGCTTCCCTTGCACCCGTAAGTTGTTCTTACTGTCAAAGTGAAAAGGTCGAATCAATTTATAGCCACGCGAAAAATACACTCTCACCTATCTCTATATATTTATAGATATAGATATACATATATATATATATATACGGCTTCTCTGTGTGTGTGTGTTTGTGTGTGTGTGTGTGGGCAAAAACCTGTGGATTGTAGAGTTCTGTTTGTGATGGGGTCTAGCGGCTTTTGTCTGTCTGTATGTTCTGGCATTTGAGAAGCCACAACAGATAATATAGGGCTAAGAAATAAGCTCTAAAATTCTCAATCCCGTTTGACAGGACTTCGCCTGCAAAGGTGATTGTGATGAACCGCCACGCTGTCTGTCTCTGTCTCGCGATTCACCCCGGCGAAGCCGGGTATTCCTCTAGTTTGTATATGTCGTATCCATTCTGTACAATTTGCGCATTATGTACAATGAGCAGCATATCGTGCTCATTGTATACAATGAGCAACAAGTTTTGCTCATTGTATACAATGAGCAAAACTGTTGCCCATTGTATACAATGAGCAAGACCATAAAGTTGCACATTGTATACAATGTGCACCGAGTGAGCAAGATTGTTGAATGACGTTCAAGCTACACTGATATATGAATCATAGTGAATGGTAAAGTGTTCAAATAACGATGTTTGTTATGTTTAAGCATTGTTTTAATTCTCATTTCGCTAAAACTAAACAGTGTATTAAGAATTTAATTATTGTAAATTAAAGGGGCAGAAAACAGCTAAAAACAAATTTGTTTTAAAAAATTCTTTGATGCATAGGAACCACTTTAGTGAAACCGCACATCGATAGCGCTGTTAGTTTGGCTGGAAATAAAATTTAACTTTGTAGTGTAAGTAGAATGACGTCATATTTTTTTTATTTTAAAACGGCCGTAACTCGCTTCAAATTTGACCAATATGCATGCGTTTTTTGTTTTTTTGCTTTCGGCGTTTTGAACTGGCGTGCATGTGATAAGAAAAAGAATGGAACGAAAAATCCAAAACAATTTTTTCAAAAAAATATTCAAAATCTTTTCTTTTTTTTTAAATATATTTTTTGTTACATTTACCTAGAGTACAGAGTAAAGAGTAAGCAATCTCTTTTTGGCCCGAAAACATGAAACGACAGCAACCTGGTGACTGCCCCTTAAATTAAACAATAAAAACAAATACAACAATTAATGTTGTTTCAACACACGCACACACACATAACATTCGTTCATAATAACGCTCACATTGTCATGTCATGCTAAAAGTAAGAGATAGAAACAACAACGTCAGCTAATGAGAGCGTCGTTTTCACCGCCTTTCACACTTTTTCTATTTGTGAGTAAAGGGTTCAAATAACGATCTTGCAAACTACGTGCGATTTTGACCAAATAGGACTGAACCGAACTCGTGTTTGAAATTGTTTGGATTGTCTGTCCACTCTCTTTCTTTCAGTATTTTAGTTTCGGTGTCAGTGTCAGTCTGCCCGGCGATAGAACGCGACCACCATGGATCAAACGAATGTTATGTGTGTGTGCGTGTGTTGAAACAACATTATTTGTTTTTATTGTTTAATTAATTTACAATAATTAAATTCCTAATGCACTGTATAGTTTTAGCAAAATGAGAATTAAAACAATGCTTAAACATAACAAACATCGTTATTTGAACACTTTACTCACATAATTATTCCATTCAACCATTCACTATGATTCATATATCAGTGTAGCTTGAACGCCATTCAACATTCTTGCTCACTCGGTGCACATTGTATACAATGTGCAACTTTATGGTCTTGCTCATTGTATACAATGGGCAACAGTTTTGCTCATTATATACAATGAGCAAAACTTGTTGCTCATTGTATACAATGTGCAAGATATGCTGCTCATTGTACATAATGCGCAAATTGTACAGAATGGATACGACATATATACATTGTTTGAACCTAATGTTAGCTTTTAAAAAAAGTTTTATTGTAATCAAACAGAAATGTACTAGTATATGTGATGGTAAAGTACAACTTCATTTTCACTTGCCTACAATAACTTTGATCCTGATGGGGAAATCTAAACAACGAAATGACTGTGGCAAGATGAACAAAGTTAAAAATCAAAGGATTACTCAGACCTGGGAACCCATACGATTTCGCCGTATTTTGTACGCATGATTGTCTAGAATACGATCAGTACGTTCAGTGGGAACAAAATACGACGAGAAAAATACCAAGGCTACTTTTCTTAACAAGCGCATCCCGAGGCCGATCCAGTATTTTGACACATGATTAGTTGTTGTCAGTTAACATTGAAAGACGAATTCGTTTTACATGTATTTGTAAACTTAATTAACGGTGCGACAGACGTGTGTGAAGCATGTTTGAATCATGGGTGTTCAAATGCGGTGTGATCAAGTACACTAATTTTTTCTGATAATACTCCAAGTTTGTCTAAGTATACTCCAAGTGCAAAACAGGGGTTCCCAGGTCTGATAACTGTACTCACCGATACAAAGACGACACAAGACGATAACACATTTTCGCTTCTGGAAGCTTCATCAGGAAAAACAAGAACACAAAAGACAACAAAAAGCAGACGCAACACGGAACGAACAAGGTTTGAAAGAAAATGGAGGGGAAACACGCAAAAAGGGGAATCAACAACCAGTCACACACAGGAGATAATAATTCGATAGACCTTTTTTTGTGTGGAGGAAATATCTAACTACTGTTTTAGACTGAGTTTCACTTGGTTGCGTGTCAAAGTGTGCAGTTTCTAGGAGAGCCCAAATTAAAACTTAAAGAGAAACATTAAACTATTTAAAAAAAAGTACTGCCATCTTAAAACTTCATACCAGTGTTTTATGCAAACTGTGTTTGCTCTTAAAGACATGGTACTTTACTTGGCTATTTTGCACACTTTTCGGATTGAAGGTTTATTTCAAAGGTGTCACATAACAGCTGCTCAGCATACCTGTTGGTTCCTTCTGATCAAATTTGGGGTTTTCGATGTACATTTATGATGTATTTAGATTCAAACAAGAAGGCTCTCGCGCTTTCCTTTTTAATTTTTTCATTCTTTCTTTCTTTCTTGTTTACTTGACTTGTGATTTTTGTGTGGTTTACATGTGTATTTGTTTTTCTAAAGTGTATTTAACTTTTTATGACCATAGTTTTAGATTTTATTTGATTCTATAAGAGGCGAAGATTTGTGGATTTTGATGTTGTTTCTGCTAAAAAAAAATAATTCCTTTCACTTCAATGTAAAGGACGTAGGTTTCTTGATGGTAAATAAATGTATTATATTCATTTCCAGATAAACCTTTATCTTTTTTTCTTTTGAGTAATCAGGTCGTCATAGTACTAAAAAATGTTTTGATGTATGACCCGGCGGATGGCCGTTCATCCGTCTGTGAACAAACACTCATCTTTGTCATATACAATATGAATTAGAAGCAAATTAACTTTTGGTCTTGCCGCATACATATCGGGGTCTACCAGGCTTACTTTGTGTCAGGAAGTCATACAAGTTTCAACACTGAAAGTTTTTAGAGTGTTGAACCTCCATATTCTGAATGTCCACACAAATATTTTCGCTTTTTTTTTTAACCTGAACTCTACCGCGCTATGACATTAAACATTGAGTAGGGTCAAGAGAATTAGATTTCTCCTTTCTTTTGCCATGACCTTGAAAATTGGCAAGGGTCACCCCAATCTTGCGGCGTGTCTGGTCATCATGAAACCTTAAGAGTGCAACTTTTCAAATCTGTAGCTTCAAAGTTCAATAATACATATATATTCAAGAAAACCTCAACGTAAATTTTTTAAACGTTGAGATTTTCTCGAATGTTAATAAAGCTAGAGCTCTGAACCATCACACTTTCAAGGTTTCATGACCTCCAGACATGAAGCAAACATGGTTGTCCGTTCAAGGTCCGAGTTAAGTTAAATTTAGGTTTAACAAATGAAAAGGTAGTGTTTTCTCAGATTTATTTGTAGCCAATGTAGTTAAACTGGGCCAATAGGAAGGTTTCCGCCAGTTATCTCTTTGAGGTTTTGGGTGCTTAGAGAGTACCGTGCCCCTTGCGGGGGCATCAACCAGCGAGGTCACAAGCAGGGTCAAGGGGAAGGTCGGCTGGGCGGACAGGAGACTATTTATATCCTTTGGCGATTTTCACACACAGTGTAAAGTTTGCAATTATAAGAAATGGAAACATTTGACTTTTTTGCATTAATTAACCTTAACCTTTTTGTGAGTGTTTTCAGCTGGACCACTCAAATGAAGTAAACTTATGGCCTTTCATGAACCTTGTCCGGTCATACAGTTTTGATGACCTCCATCAAAGTTTGAGGTTACTGCTACAGAGAAACCTTCTTTAAGACCTTGAACATTTAATTATGCTAACATTGTTTATTGGGAAGACGAGTCTATATCGGTTGTTTGCCTTTCTTGTTTAAAAAGAGGTGGTGGGCACAATACCTAAAGGGATGTTATCAAATTGAATTGGCTGTAGTGATTAAACTAAGACCTGATGCAGTACTGTAAATAAAATAGCTTTAGCAGGTTTAAGTATAACCCAATTTGTAATGTGTAGAGGTCAGCCCTTCGTACATGTACCATTGTTTCATCGTCTTTGTGGTTTCTGCTGAAAAAGAAAACCATTGGCAATATGACTTCCAGCTTCTTGTAATCTGTATACGTAAACACGCAAGATTTTCCTGACCAGCGGGAGAATTTAACATTTCAGAAATAAATGTAGGATTTTGCCAAAACCAAAGAGGAAAGTACAGACATTGTTAGTGTTTTCAGTCTGTAAGTGTAACAACATGTTCTCTTTTTATCACACAAAAATACTGTTGGAATGAGGGCATAAGAATGTGAACATTAGGCGGGGGGAAATGTTTCAGTTATTAACGAAAGCTATGCTATAGTAAAACTGTTTTTATCAGATTAATACTCAAGGCAAGCTAGTGCACCTGGGCAAACCTTATTCCTAAAGCAATGTTTGCTGCCAGTGATGCTTTTGACGGAAAATGAACTCGCACTATTTTTGTCTTTAGGAGTCAAAAGTGTAACCTTTAGAGAAACTAGGAAATGTTGAACTTCCGGAAAACTCCAAAATACCAAAACAGTTCTCTTTCTTTTTCTTAAGTTGTAATTTTCACAGAGATTTTAGTCTGTTAGATAAACAGTCAGCTTGACATTTCTTGGGAAAAGAAGCGTTGTTACGTAGTGAATGGATTAAGCACGTGTTGTTGATATCTGAATACGTTTTGTCAAATGGTTAAGGTAGTAAGACCCAGAACCATGTTTGATTGTAGGGGATCGAGATGTTAGAGATCTCTACTTCTCTAGGGCTAGCTTTATGAGGGCGGTACCCATCTCCTCTCCCTTGTTGCCTTCGCCTTCAGGTACCCATTTCAAGCTGGGTGTACTGTAGAGCGCTCAGAAAAATCGAATATTTGCGATCGCACCGACTGGGGGTCAAACTCTGACCGCTTAAGCAAGAGGCAAGCGCTCTAACCACTCTGTCATTTAGGTTCTCTGTGTACTCTTTTAAAATAAACTTTATTTATAACTAACTTCGTAGTCAGATGTGCGTCGTTCCAGACTGTTTTACTGTAGACAAGTACTGAGATGACCGTCATTCCTGATTTCTATTCCTGTACTTTATGTTTAGAAGACATCATTAATCTATAGTTCTCTGAGCTCATGTACCTCTATCTGCACTTGCATACATTAACTTTGGTACACATGTATGAAAAGTATTGTGATATGTAGTGTTCGCTTATTTTCGTTATTTGTGTTTGAAATTTTGAATAAAGGGCATAGATGAAAAAAATCAGTGTTCTGAGCATGTGCATGGTTGAAAAGGTTTATTACAACTTCATAACAACTTCTTAATTGAATCAGATGAAATATTTGCATTTGTTCAAAGATGAAATTATGACAATTCAACACATCAACAAACTCTGTGTTTCTCTTCAAGTCATGTACATACATTCTGCAAACACACACACACACGTACACACACACACACGCACACAGATTCGAGCCACACACTACATGGTATGAATTTCAAACAAAGCTTTAAAGATGCAGTCGCCACAGTGGCGGTTCAACATTTCTTGAGACGCAAACATTAAGTCCTAATATAAAGGTATTAAAAATAAGAGGAAACACATGCAACCACACCATTGACACAAACCAAGAACAGAGTCAAGGTGTAGTGTTGCCGCATTAGGACACCAAAGTGACACAATTTGATTAAATCAATACATTAATTTACCTTACGTATGTTTTTAAGATTGAAAGCTTTAATTGCCGAACCTGTTAATTATCTTACCAAACACCAGCCTGACCATGGTTTACCACACAATTGCTCATGGGGATTGTCATGGAATACAACAAATAAAATTTCATGATAAAAGTCAGACAGTACATGAAGCTTTTGGGGCTGTTTCGCCATAACGCTAACAATTGGCTGGAACGTTCAGACACTAATTCTTAGGCATTACTCGTGTGTGGTGTCTTCGATTCAGCTCCCCAAACCAAAATCTATAGCTCTTTGGGCGATTTCAAATGTGTTCTTGTTAACACGTGTGAATTACAGGCTCCTCTCAGGAGCAAAAAGTAGGACAGAAAATCAAAACAAAGGCAGCGGAGGAAGGGGCGCGAAGAAATCAAAGTATAGAAACAACATATCCTAACACAGCCATGTCAAATTTGAATAACTGAGCGCTCAAAGCTGATGTGTGGCGCGTTTTTGCACCCGAACCAAACTGTAAAGCTCTTGTGGCGATTTTATCCTTAACTAGCAGGAATACCCGGCTCGGCTTTGATCTCGCTGAGATACAACCGAATACCTACCCGTGCCGATTTATACATAACTAACACAAATATTGGATGGGAAAACATCTCCCGCTCAAATACAACGGAGTGCATGGGGACAAAACAAAACATCATTTTATTGTTAAAAATCACTTTGACAGAAAGATGGCAAAAGTCACACACACACACACACACACACACACACACACACACACACACACACACACACACACGCACGCACCACATATACTGAGCAAAAAATAGTATCGCACTCATTTTCGTACCCCACAAAATCATTCCCTTGTCATTTCATTCAAACTTTTTCTGCTATTAAAGGCCCTCCAATCCTGGCCCTAGATACAAACATATCCTCTCTATGTACAGTGTACCATAATGCGCACAACGATTACTTATTATATCCGCCAAGCTCCCCCCGCAACAAGACGGAAACCGTCATATCTTGTAGTACTCCACTGACTGCACACCTTTCTTTTCCACAACTACGTGAACGTAATCAGGTACTGCGGATAGGCCTGCGTGTCGTTGAAGATGACGTACATGTCAGGGCTCTGCAGGTTGTTGGTGGCGGAGTCGCAGACGACGTGGTCCGATCGTGGCGGTAGGAACCTCATGTCAGACGACCCCAGCGTGGGATGACCGACCAGCACCTGGCACTGGTACAGGAAGCGGCGGCCTGAAGAGTCGGGCGGGGAGTAGCGACAGTCTGTGGAGTAGCTGGACTTCGTCGCAAAGTACACGCCTTTCCCGTATGCCGTTGCTGCATAAAGAAAAATGGAAGCAGTAAGAAATATCTTTGCTTCCTGAACGTGACTATGTAAGACCGTTTGCCAGTGGGGGGTTTTCTCCTTATTTCGGGACATCCTTTCAGTTTCAACACTTTTAGTACAGAGACTGTGCCAAAAGGTCAGGTGTCATGTCTACTGTCCCGAATGACACACGATTGCTGACATTTCACCATTGCCAACAGAATAAACAAATAAGAAATAGGTAGAAAATGAATGTGAAAACTGACTTTAATTGTTGATCAGTATTTTCTATACCACTAACAAATAATCTACTTGCACATAGCTGTTTGGCAAATGTATGTTGCATGGGACACACTGACATGAAAGTGGAAGATGTTTTTCCCTCTAGAGAAACTACATATCAAGTTACACTTTTTGTGCTCTTCCATTCCAGTTGGCAATCAATTGTTAACGCATGTTATTAGAAAAAATAGAACGAAAACAGATTAGATAGAATGAAAAATGTACTGGTGATGTCATTTGGGACATACTGACATGAAAACGTCACCTTTTGGCACAGTCTCTACAAGTAACACGATTGTGTGAACTTAGCACGGAGAGCCCGATTCTGAATTAAATACAATCGTTTATGACAAAAATATATGCTTCTACTCTCAATATCTTCATTACCATTTTTGCCGCAGAAGCTGCGTTTGAAGCTGTAAACTAAATACTTTCTGCTTCTACGCTCAGTATTTTCATTACCATTTTTGCCGCAGTAGCTGCGGTTGAAGCCGTGGTTGTTGATGTTGTGGATGGCGTCAGGAGAAGTTCCATGCCACAGAGTCCTCTCGTTGGGAAAGCCTGGTCCGTTCTGCTTGTCCATGTGGGTCTTCTTGGCTTGGTACTGCTGGTACAGCATCACGTTCTGGATGCGATCCACCTGAGATTAAACAAGTCGCGTAAGGCGAAAATACAACATTTAGTCAAGTAGCTGTCGAACTCACAGAATGAAACTGAACGCAACGCAATTTTTCAGCAAGATCGTATACTCGTAGCATCGTCAGTCCACCGCTCATGGCAAAGGCAGTGAAATTGACAAGAAGAGCGGTTTAGTAGTTGCGCTGAGAAGGATAGCACGCTTTTCTGTACCTCTCTTTGTTTTAACTTTCTGAGCGTGTTTTTAATCCAAACATATCATATCTATATGTTTTTGGAATCAGGAATCGACAAGGAATAAGATAAAAGTGTTTTTAAATTGATTTCGACAATTTAATTTTGATAATAATTTTTATATTTTTAATTTTCAGAGCTTGTTTTTAATCCAAATATAACATATTTATATGTTTTTGGAATCAGAAAATGACGGAGAATAAGATAAACGTAAATTTGGATCGTTTTATAATTTTTTTTAATTTTTTTTACAATTTTCAGATTTTTAATGACCAAAGTCATTAATTAATTTTTAAGCCACCAAGCTGAAATGCAATACCGAAGTCCGGGCTTCGTCGAAGATTACTTGACCAAAATGTCAACCAATTTGGTTGAAAAATGAGAGCGTGACAGTGCCGCCTCAACTTTCACGAAAAGCCGGATATGACGTCATCAAAGACATTTATAAAAAAAATGAAAAAAACGTATGGGGATATCATACCCAGGAACTCTCATGTCAAATTTCATAAAGATCGGTCCAGTAGTTTAGTCTGAATCGCTCTACACACACACACAGACACACACACACACACACACACACACACACACACAGACACACACACACCACGACCCTCGTCTCGATTCCCCCCTCTACGTTAATACATTTAGTCAAAACTTGACTAAATGTAAAAACACCTGTGTTACAGGGTGACGCGCTGATCGATCTTCTCACTACAGCTCCGCGGGAGTCGTTCCACTTTCTTTCTATTGTAGTCGCTGGGATAAACACCCAGTGTGGTTTAAGAGAGCTGTTGACGTAGTTTGATCGCGGTGTCTCTCTGATATGCTTTTCTCTTCGTGTATTACATGTCGTATTTTTCTAAGGACAGGTTGTGAGACAAGGCATTGGCGCATTAAACATTGCATCCTTATAAAACAAAGTTAAGTCAATCAGTCAGTCTTTTTACCATTATGTTTAGCAACGCAGATTTTTAAGTCCATTTGATTGGCCTTCTCAACTCACTCCTGTCTGACCGCCTTTGCCCCTGAGTATAACCTGAGTGTTTCGTGATCTCTGTGTCTCCTCCGAAATGGGCACCATTTTCTTTACTGAAGCATCAAAATATGTCGAAATATACATTATGTCCTCACTTTAAAACAGGACCGAGATGAAATACCGGAGAGAAACAATAATTATTTTTAAGGCGAGATATTTTTAGGGTGAGATACTTACAGAGACGATGTTGATGGAGCTGTTTCCAATCGTGGCCATGATGTCTTGTTTCACTCGCTGATACTCCACGTCAGAGGGCTTCAGATTGACCAGCATCACTGGCTCGTCGCTGTCGTGTGGTGTCCACGTGTCTGGTAACTGGATTCCGCTGCTCTCGGTTTCTGTCAGACAAAGTTTGTCTTGTATTGAAAAGACTCACTGCTTTCCTACAGTCATCACAGATATCCATCAATACTGGTAGTCTCGGTTAAGCTCAGCACTATGAAACACACAAACACGAGCCACACGGCGATTACACAAAAGGACACACAAATACACACGCACAAACCCAAACACGCACAAACACACACACACACGCACAATCACACACCAACGTAAACACAGACACACCACAGACACAGACACGGACAGAGAGAGAGAGAGAGGCATCGAGAGAGATCGACACACAGACAGACACAAATAAACAGACAAACAAACAATAAGATCTGACAAAACCTCATGAAAATACCTTTACAAAATCTGCCCTACCTCGAGATTTTCGAATCACCTCCACACTTTCCTCCTCTGAGGGACAGTCTCTGGGGTACTCCACCATGCGGTCAAAGTCGATCACATACACCGCGCCTTCTGTGTCCACGATCTCCGCCGTCTTCTGTCCCTGGACGTACGCTGTCTCGATAATCTTGTTCTCCTTCGGGCCGTACTCCATGCGCTTGGTTTCTGTTTTCGTACGCTGGTAGTGGAACATACAACAAAACAAGTTCAATGAAGATCGAGACTCCCAAAGACACCTTCCTTGCTTGTGTAAATGATCAAGTCAACTAACACGGGTCTGTTCAGGATGTTTCGTGGGATAAGAATGCAATCCACTTGAACACTGACATACTACAAATTAATAACAGCCTGTCTGCTACATTGTGCAGAGTACGAACGTTATGCCGAATTAAGATTGACGCAGGTGTCATGTACGAAATCATTTCAGCGAAAAACATCCACTTTGAACAGAACGCAGCCAGGTTGTAGAATGTTAGTGTGTGTCCAAGTGCAGGGAGATGTCGTCCCATGTACAAGCCTGGACACAACTATGGTGATGTATATACATGTACAAGCCTGAACAGAACTGTGGTGATGTATATACATGTACAAACCTGGACAGAACTGTGGTGATGTATATACATGTACAAGCCTGAACAGAACTGTGGTGATGTATATACATGTACAAACCTGGACAGAACTGTGGTGATGTATATACATGTACAAGCCTGGACAGAACTGTGGTGATGTATATACATGTACAAGCCTGGACAGAACTGTGGTGATGTATATACATGTACAAGCCTGAACAGAACTGTGGTGATGTATATACATGTACAAGCCTGAACAGAACTGTGGTGATGTATATACATGTACAAGCCTGGACACAACTGTGGTGATGTATATACATGTACAAGCCTGGACAGAACTGTGGTGATTTATATACATGTACAAGCCTGGACAGAACTGTGGTGATTTATATACATGTACAAGCCTGAACAGAACTGTGGTGATGTATATACAAGAAATCTGTCACGGAACGGGAAGTGTCTTTATGTGGCAAGGTGATTGGTGACATGAATGCATTAACGTACGTACGTTCTCCAAATCATTTACTTCAAAGACTCCAGAATTTCATTATGAGGAATCTGGATCGTAGTGGACGCAGTCAGTTGACAATGAATTTGGCCTGACCACCGGCGACTCGGTTGTCAACCGGCTCTATGTACATATTTTTCGATATTTTATTTGTCCATAAAGAGTCTACCCTTCCCGTACCCTCCCCTACTCCCCCCCTCCCCCCCCCCTTCCCCCACCCCCACACCACCCCCCCCCCCCCCGACCCCCCCCCCCTTTACATGTCCGTGAAACCCAACCGTACGAGTAGTAAATTAGACAGCGACAACCTGCCGGTAACTCTAATTGTAGTTTACCTCCAAGAAGCTCCACTGGACCATGCCTGCAATGAGAGACTCGTTTTCTCGTTCTCTGCGCTGATGTTCGGCGGCCCTGAGGAACTCGCTGACGTCTTTTTGCACACGTGGCAGTACGTCCACCACGCCCTGCAGCTCGTAGCGCCCCACTTCCCGCCACACCTCCATCCTCACGTCCGCTTCCTCCGCTATGTCTCGTATCTGTCTCATCTGAACAGTCAGCACACAGTCCAGTTAAAGGTACATCTACTGACTTTCGCGAGTTAAAGGTACTGTCCTTCCCGCAGGAGTTAAACTAGTGTACATCTTGCAGGTGTTAAAGGTATCAAGCCATAGAAGTAAGACTCGTGTAATTACTCAGGTGAGTCATAAATGAACTTCGCTTCAAGGTTTATAGATTAGATACATGAAATGAGAACGTACAACGGATTCAGATAGTAGTGGCGCCCCCCCCCCACCCCCCGCGCTCTCTCTCTCTCTCTCTCTCTCTCTCTCTCTCTCTCTCTCTCTCTCTCTCTCTCTCTCTCCTTACCCCGACCCCCCCCTCCCGCATAATTCAGCATAGTTTTTTTTTACCAGCGCTGGCTACCTCGGTCTGTTTCTCTCCCTTATCCTCCATCCTAACACGTTCAAAGGGCAGGATCAGTCCATTGTGGTGACCGTAACATCCTCCTCTTTATAACTTATCTGTTCTCTCTCTCTTTCCCGTCCCTCTCATGTTCCCCACCCCCTCGCTCCTGCCACCCTACCTCATCGTTGTTCAAGGACTTCAGGGCGGGATCGGTGTAGACCATCTTGGTGACCGTGTCCTTCACGTGGTCGTCAAACGCTTTGAGAAACTCCTGCACGGCCCCCTCGCTTTCAGCATAGATGTACAGCTTGGCGCCTTTCTGAATCGTGCCAGGCCGGTACGCAGCGCTAGCTTTGCTTTTATTCTGCACTGCGGAGCCGCTGTGTCTCCACCGTACGGCATTCTTCACAGCTGGAGACAGAAGGGCAGATTGTTTTTGACTTTTTGTGTTTGGAAAATCCAAACAATAAATTATTACTTGCCGATGTTTGAAGCATTATTATAAGAAACGTTACCCACTCATTGGTAAGGACATAATCTTGAAAACAACGTTAACTGGTTTTAGTTCAGAACATTCTTGAATAAAGCAATGTGGTTACGAGCATTCTTCAAACGAGAGACACTCTGCAGAACAGTTAAATGCACAGAACAGAACCTTGAAGCACAAAGAACAGATCTGAGCAAACAGGCAGAACCATGAAACGCAGAACAGAAGAATGAAGCATACAGACAGAACCACGATACACCCAGAACTGTAAACACATCAACAGACAGAGGACACGCAGGGAACTGAACAGTTTAGGTCAGACAATAGAACACATAGACAGAGCCAACAAAACACACAGAAACGAACAATTTTAAGACAGAACCTTGAAACATGCGTTTGCCGATGGCTGATGTCCTCTTTTCTTTCCTAGGTTTTATCATTTCGTTCTGAAAGACCCTCCTGAACTCAGGCACGTGAAGACTGTCGGTCAGTACCACGCGCACTTCTTCAATATGGTGAGCGTCCTCAGTACGACAGAATTTCGTCACCGCCTTGAACAGGTCACTCGCAAGTTTACCTGTGGACAAAGGCTTTTCAGGATTACGAATGTACTTTTGAAGATGGCAATTTACAAGTAATAATATGCGGTGGGAGAAGACATTTAGGGATTGACAATGTATTGTGGAAAACAACATCTTAGTATTAATAATGTACTGTATAAGAAGATACATTTTAAACAAGAAATTCCTCCGATAGGAAAAACACCCCCGTCAAAGCGACAAAGGGAAATAACCTTCTCAGTTGGTGGCAGTGAGAATGGTTATTTCCCTTTGACCAACGGGGGTGTGCCTCTATAAGTCCTTGTATAATTTTAATCCACCAATAACTCCCTAACCGTGTGTTTGACTGGTCCCAATTTTTGTAAGGACCGTCTCAGGAATGTATAGAACCTGTTCACCAAGTTTGGTGACGATCGGTCCGTTCATTCTTGAGATCTACTTGCGAACACAAACACACAAACAAACACACAAACAAACACACAAACAAACACACAAACAAACACACAAACAAACACATCGAGTGAAACCTATACACACCCCTATACCGGGGGTGTAATGAGACAAACTAATATAAGAAACATAGCAGACCATTTACGAAATCCTAAGTAACTTGAAAGTTATAAAAGTAGCATCACATTTCTTCATTATCACACTATCCGAAATTTAGCATTGTGAACTTCCACTTAAAAACCGTCGTCGACAGGAGTAGCTGTCGATTAGGGGGCCGTGTTACACCAGACAGCAAAGATAAACGCAACTAGTTGCGTACAACCGTTGCATGGAACAGTTTCCGCCGACCGTCACTGGTCACTTTGTAGCTCACTCGTGTTAAATACTGTCTACAGCGGCCCCTGTTATTTCACAAAATCTTACTTGTTGAAGTGCCGAGGTTTGGAATGGCAACAGACTTGGCCCTGTAGGACTCCGCTTCCTCCAAAACAGCCCTAATACCCGAGCTCCAGTTTCCAGAGAACTTTTTGCCATCAACATGTAGGATCATGCTGCTTTTCAGGTTGGGGCCTGAAGTCACTGTTGTGCCCTTGTTGCAAATGTCTTCTCCTGCAAAAAAAAGCACACCAATTTGTAACGCAGCTTGTTGTCTTTAAGATTACATTGACAACGTTGCTGGTCAATAATGACGCAATCAGTCAGCGAGTAACGTTAGGCCAAAAAAAAAAATTGTCTGTTTAGGGTAACCCGACCGACCCTATCGATTTGGCGCCGACCCAAAAACTTTTTTTTGATTTAAAAAAAAAAAAGAAAAAAAAAGAGGTAAAAATGCTAAAAAGAGACATTTGGCGTTTCTTTCTCTCCCTTTCTCTCTGTTTTATTTATACGTTAGTTTTGAAACATGTATTCATCAAATATAAGAAGTGAATGTTCAGCCAACATAGCATTTACACACCAAAAAAAAAAAAAAAAAAAAAAAAAAAAAAAACTACCTACCTACCGACCCTACTTTTTTTGGTCATGTTACCCTAAACAGACAATTTTTTTTTTTTGGCCTTATCAATCAATCACCTACTCGAACATATATACTGGCAAACTGAAAAAATTGCTCTGGGAACACTGTGTATTGGCTGTACTCTTGGGAAAGGTCTGTTGACAAAGGAATATGTGAAATGTTACAGTCCCTGGTGAATAATTACACAAATAATCAATCATGACATCAACCTAACAACCTCGCACACACCCGGGAAAAATTAAACAAATTGTTGTTTTTAAGCGACGGGCGCAGTGACCTAGCGGATAAGACATCGGCCTCCTATGCAGAAGGTCGCGGGTTCGAAACCCGGTCGCGCCTGGTGGGAGGAGATTTTTCTGAATTTCCCGGTCAACTTATGTGCAGACCTGATAAAGCCTTATGCCCCTTCGTGTGAACACGCAAGCACAAGACCAACTGCGCACGGAAAATATCCTGTAATCCATGTCATGTCAGAGCTCGGTGGGTTATAGAAACACGAAAATACCCTGCATGCTTCCCCCGAAGGCGGCGTATGGCTGCCTGAATGGTGGGGTAAAAACGGCCATACACGTAAAAACCCTCTCACGCAAAAACATGAGTGAACGTAGGAGTTTTAGCCCATGAACGAAGAAGAAGAAGAAGAAAAAGAAGAAGAAGAAGAAGAAGAAGAAGAAGAAGTTGTTTTTAAGCAACTGTGGTATCACTTTGATTAAGTGTATGTGTGCACGTGTTAAATCATACAGTTTCTGACAAAAATGTCTGCACTTTGCTCAGCATTAAAGCATCCACCTGAGACAAGTAGAGTACAGAACACCCAATGTAAACGACTTACGTTTCGTTTTCAGTTCCTCTTCCAACTGCATGCCACACTTGCTTCTCAATGACCTGCTGACTGCATCTGCAAATTTCATACATAACACATCAAGCAATCCAATTGACTCGGTTCCTTGCAGTCAAAGTAACCTGACCCAAACACTCAAGAATAATATACGAAAATGAGAACACACAAAACCCGAAAAACATCGACTGTAGAAATTATTTTGTATGTAGCTCAAGACAAGAACGACAACAACACCGCCAACACCACCACCGCCACCACCATCACGACGACCACCATCACCACCACAAAGACAACACGAACAACAACAACAAGACTCAGCTGCTACTATGTACTGTCTTCACGTACGACAGAACTGCCCCAATGGGCTAGGAATAGACGACCTACCTTTGCTGAGGTCAAGCTTCTTGTTCGTCAGGCTCACTATGGCGTGTACGTCTTCTTCGCTGATGTCTCCTTTTTTGACCGTGACACGAACTCCCATTAGGTCACATTCCCAGTCCTCGGTAGCAGAAACGTTGGCAGGTACTTTGACAACAAAAAACCACATATTTTGAATATCACTGAATCTGCAGAAGACCTGTTGTCAGCTACAAATGAATGGCTTAAATTTGCATCGTTGACCCCCAACCATCCTACATTTATCGTTTCTTGACAACTGGCGTAAAGATATAAATCAATTTGTGCTATAATCAAATAATACACGTTTCCTTGATTTTGTTGACAGAAAATCCACCTGAGTTTGTCTTTTTTTTTAAGTCAACCTCTCATCATTTGCACTGAAGTTTTATCTGGAGAGATAAGACCAACCCTCAAATCCAGTGCGCGTTTAATACTGCCGTTTGAAAGTTATTTCTCTCCAGACCTACTCCAAATTTAATTCGTGCAAAAGAATAAACTTTCATACTTACGGTAGCCATGGCTTTTACAACAGTGTCTGATTTTTACAAGCTTTATAACTGTTACAGACAGCACACAAATGTATATGCAAACATTAAAAAAGACTTTCAACCTTGGGTAATTTTTTTCTTGTACATGTTTTCCCAAGTCCTGTGTCCTTTATCTATATCTATATACGGCTTGTGTGTGTGTGTGTGTGTGTGTGTGTGTGTGTGTGTGTGTGTGTGTGTGTCTGTCTGTCTGTCTGTCACTTCGCGATGCACGGCGAAAGTGCTCGATGGATCTGCTTCAAATTTGGTGGGCATATTCAGGTAGACCCCGGACACAATCTGGTCGATGAAAATTTTGAACACGTGCTCTAAGCGCAGCGCGGTGAACCGATTTTGGTTTTTCTGTTCATTCATTCAGATCCATTCCCAGTAACTCTTCCTTATCTTCTCCAGTGTTTTGCGCGTTTATCTCCCTTCCTTCGTGTGGCGTCAATCACGTACGGTATTTGCAAGAATACTGAATGAGAAAGTTTGATCTTCCGATCACAGCTACGGTATCATCCTGAACTCAGGTCAAAATGAGTACGGCTCATTCTCTGAGATAACTGGCGATAGCCGTTGAGTACGGCTCATTCTCTGAGATAACTGGCGATAGCCGTTGAGCGATGACTGATCAGAATGTTACGGTATGACAAGCAGCTTCAGATATTCCCGTTATTATTTTTAGAATGTCACTGTCCACAACGCTTTCCTTGCACCCGTTGTCCTCACTGTAAAAGTACAAAGGTCGAATCTATTCATAGCCACGCGAAAAATCCACTGTCATCTATCTCTATACGGCTTCTGTGTGTGTGTGTGTGTGTGTGTGTGTGTGGTGTGTGTGTGTGTGTGTGTGTGTGTGTGTGTGTGTGTGGTGTGGTGTGTGTTTGTGTGTGTGTGTGTGTGTGCAAATCCACTGTCATCTATCTCTATACGGCTTCTGTGTGTGTGTGTGTGTGTGTGTGTGTGTGGTGTGGTGTGGTGTGGTGTGGTGTTGTGTGGTGTGGTGTGGTGTGGTGTGTGTGTGTGTGTGTGTGTGTGTGTGTGTGTGTGTGTGTGTGTGTGTTTGCGTTGCGGTGAACCGCAGTGAATAAATACTCTGTTTCGCGATACGAATTACGAAAATAAACACTTTTTTGTTCGGCTCTACTTCTTCACTTCTTTCACTTCCGCCACACAAAAGCAGCGCTTTTCTGCACAGCGCTTTTCTGCACAGGTAGTACATCTAAGTATTGCAATTCGTGTACAAAATCCCTCCCATCTTCAAAATATTGCCACTAATATATATATACTACTCTACATCAAACATGGTGGGCATATTCAGGTGGACCCCGGGCACAAACTGGTGGATGAAAATTGTCAACACGGTGCTCTAAGCCGGCGAACCGCCACGCTGCATAGGCTTACTCTGTCTTGCGATTCCTCTAGCTCTATATCGTTTAATTGATTTGGCAAAATTCTTTTCATCCACATAGGGTCGCACAAAGGCGAATGTTTTAAGGTACGTGTGTTACAGTACTGTCTGGTTGGCCAGTACTATCTTGTCAAATGGGTCAAAATAGCCATTTCTGCACTTTCGCTGCTTGTGGAAGACACTTCAAATACTCCTATGATACGAGTGATAAATATCAAGCCTACTGACAAACTGCCACATTTTCGCGTTTCGTTACATTTTCATTTTTATATCATTCTCTCAAGCAATGGGAACTCCCGGGGATTCCCCTTTTACGCGCGCGTCATGAAGTTCGGCTGCAAAATGCACGTGTCGCTATTTTTCATCTGTGCCCTGCTTGTAGCGTTTTGTGGCGAAAGAGGACTTGCGGCAGACAAAGAGGACGAGAAGAATGTAAGCCGGTATACACATATGCAATTGTGGCAAACTATCATTCATTGCAAAATGGGAAAAACAATATAGTGTGGAAATTGCAGCATAGTTGCAATAATGCATTGCATATAAACATCCAAAACAACTAATAACAAAAGGGAGAAAACAAATGTGGGGAGGAATTGTCCCAATCATTCGCATGTATATCATTATCAATACATACACATAAAGAACAAATCAAAATTACTGCACAGAGAGAGAGAGAGAGAGAGAGAGAGAGAGAGAGAGAGAGAGAGAGAGAGAGAGAGAGAGAGAGAGAGAGAGAGAGAGAGAGAGAGAGAGAGAGAGAGAGAGAGAGAGAAGCATCCCACAAAGAGAAAGCGTAATAATAACTGGCGAGCCCGGAGTAAGGACGGTACTAGCTGTGGCTCTGACTCATTACCTTGACCGACTTATAGCATCCTGTTCAATACTAATGACCGTGTTACATAGTCGTTTTTTCGTTAGTTTCGTTCTGTTAATTCTGTCCGGTTGATTTTTCTTCTACTGGCCATTGTCGTATTACAGACACAAGTGACAAGCATTTGCCAGGTATCAGAATGTTCTTGCAGTAAATGTTTACTTAATTTGTGTTAGATGTACTTGACATCAAACTGCATATATTACAGTCGTATTACATAGTTTACATAATGTATCACCGGTTTCCTATCCGCTTGACTTAGAATTGTCACCATTTTCCATCAGTCTTGTATCAATGTGGATTTTTTGTTTCTGTTAAAAAACTTATTTTAAACAGACAGTTTAAAAGTGAGAGACTTATAGTGCTTTTGTCATGAGTGTCTGAGCTTTGAAGCAGCAGGAAATTGCGGCATTTTCTTCAAATAAACATGTCTGCAGTTGACACGCGCGCTCACATGAGAGACTGAGAGAGAGAGAGAGAGAGAGAGAGAGAGAGAGAGAGAGAGAGAGAGAGAGAGACGGAGAGAGAGAGAGAGAGAGAGCGAGCGAGAGACTAGACAGAACGAGCGAGATAGAGAGAGATAGAGAGAGGGAGCGAGAGAGAGAGATATATAAAGAGAAAGAAAGAGAGAGATATATATATATATATAAAGAGAAAGAGAGAGAGAGAGAGAAAGAGAGAGCGAGCGAGAGACAGAGCGAGCGAGAGACAGAGAGAGAGAAAGAGGGAGGAAGAGAGAGAGAGAGAGAGATAAAGAGAGAGAGAGAGAGATAAAGAGAGAAAGAGAGAGAGAGAGAGAAAGAGAGAGATGGAGGGGGTGGAGAGAGAGTGAGTCAACCCGAAAAGAAAAGCCGGATAGCGATATTGAACTTAACAACTGTGTCAGTGTGGGTGAAAGACTACACGCTACCAGCCAGTACAGGGGCGGTGCGTGTGTGTGTTTTCGCCGTGAGAGCTTCGCTCAAAACTTTTTTTTTTAGATTTAATTTTGTATAGCATCATTGCTTGAGCATCTCGCGACGGCTACAATGTTAGACCTGTGTACGGGACGCTTTAAAACTGCTCGCAAAGGCAAAAGAAGTTTCGTTCAGGGAGAAGTCCTTACTTGTTCACTGCTATCCAGATAGTACTGGTTTGCCAGGTAATACTGTAACATACGTGTACTTTACGTTAAAAGCAAATACTTATAAAAGGCTCATGCAGTCACAACTGATTTGTTTTTACCTTTCTTGGAATGTCCCGGTTCAGAAAATGTCCGTCTGTGTCGTTTTCCTTTCATCTGCTTCGCTGATGGGGAAAGAGACGGTCGCCGTGGGATGAACCATTGAACCTTTTGGAACTCCTGTCACAGACACCGCATTTCCTTCAAAAACAAGCATTAACTATTCTCGAGTATATGCAATGTAGTCACATTTTGTTTGGCTAAACCAAACCCCACTCCCGTCTCGTACGCTTGAATCGCACCTGTCACGCACACGAGCAACAGTACTTGAAAAGTCTTTAAAGAACCAACTGCGTTCGATTTTAACAGTTACGAAATAAAGTTCGACACAGACCCAGACACAGACGTAAAGAGACAGACACACAAAAACTGACACACGCGCAGGTACACGCAGACACACACAGACG
This sequence comes from Littorina saxatilis, assembly GCF_037325665.1. NCBI lineage: Eukaryota > Metazoa > Mollusca > Gastropoda > Littorinimorpha > Littorinidae > Littorina > Littorina saxatilis. The sequence continues at coordinate 30,099,193 of NC_090257.1, forward strand.
CACGAATGGACGCACTCGCGCACAGACACACACACGCCATATGTGCACACTGGTACAAGTGGAAACAAGCACACCGCAGGTGCGATCTTGTTCGAAATATTGCTCACGTACAGATCTGTTGACACAAACACATCTCACAGAGACCCGGATGTACTAAGACATGTTACCGTCATCGTCTGAGCGTCTTTGTGGTAGACAACGATTTTGACCTCCCTCAAAACGCTGAACGGATTCGTCTGCTGGAACTGGCGAATTGCTTCCATCATGGTCTGTGCCACTTCATTCCTCGGGTATGATAGGTTGCCAGTCCCAAGAGCGGGTATGGCAATAGACGTGAATCCACTCTGGTTGCACTTGGTCAGACATTCCACAATTGTTGCGTGTAACGCCTGTGGTACAAATGCAACATGTAACGTCTGTGAAAAACGAGACAACATTGTGACGCTTTAAAAATGAAAATGAAAGAGACATTTAAAAAAAATCTATTCAAGGAGATAAAGCATACAAAACTTTATATTATTGCTTTCTACAAAGGAATCCACAGGCACACATTTTTAAAGACTGCCATGTGCCGAAAACGGCTGAAACGACGATCACAGAGGCATCGTCGTGAGGTTTGGTTTCTTTCACAGCCATTTACAAACCGACCCTCTTTCCAAAAGCAAATAAACACAACCAACCTAAAACTAGTGAAGTACCTGTTTCGATTGCTGCCCAGCCCAGTGGGGCAAGCTGATGTGATACAACTTTCGACATGGTAGAGCGTGACCTCCTGTGACAGCGATGTGTCCAGGCCTGACGCCCTGTGGATGCTGTGTCCTGCACTCGTCCTGCAGACCCGAGCCTGCTGCCTGTAGAATGGACGACGACACAGCGCCGTTGCTGAGATCAAGGTCGGTGCTGGTTGAGTTCACGATGACGTCAACCTGTCGACACAGTGCGTGAAGTCATCCCGTTTACATAAGACGTGCGCTACAACGAATTTACATATAGCTCATGACGTCAGAATACTGTCACAAAACGTGACGTCAACATACATAATTATATAGCATGTGTCTTCTACCTATGCACAAAGTACGTGACGTCAACCTACTGAAAGCACCTGACGTCATTCCAGTGACACATTAATGATCACGTGACGTCAACCTACTGCTAGAGTACGTGACGTCCAGCTGTTGACAGAGCACGTGACGTCAGAAATCGACATGGCACGGGACATATGAGTTACTTTGTGATTAGCATAATTATGGTTTATCACATGACTTCGGTTTGTCTTTTTTCATAAATCGACATGGCACGGGACATATGAGTTACTTTGTGATTAGCATAATTATGGTTTAATCACATGACACCGTTTGGCTTTTTTCATAATTTATAATGTTAACAATTCACTTGAGGTAAGATACCTACTCAAACAAACCTCCACATTTCCGTGCGTGTAAGACGCATTGTTTTCTGAATAGCTGGAATATTTCCCTCAGGTAGATTCCTTTTCAGGTATTATTTCGCCAGAGTCTTGGGAATACATGAAAATTGACCCTCGGGATAATATGCCAGCTATCCAGGACTCGGGGGTGTGTAACCTATATTTCTTCCAGGAAAAACAAATAAATACCAATAAATAACTTACAGGTCAATGTAAGCTTACCTGTTGTCTTGAAATTTCTCCTGAAACAACGTTCATTGTCATTTGTCGGGATGGCCCAGGACTGGAAGTTTGCGTCACTGTGAAGCACAAAGTGCATAAGTGAACAGCACACAGATATGCGCAAGGCGTGGTTTTGTTTGAATGATAAGTGCATTGACAACGTGGTAGCTAGGTGTACGCAGTCAGCGCGCTCGTATGCAGTAGAAACGAACACCTATCGCGAACACTAATTCCGTGGCACCAAGTAAACATTTGGGCTGTATGACTGTTGCCATGTAGTGTTTGTTTAATGCCACTTAACCGTTTAAGTCAGGTCATCTTTTGAGTTCATTTACCATATTTGAACATGAATACTTCAGATTTCATTTCCACTCGCGGAAAACACAAAGAGAAGTCAAGTTCAATAGTGTTAGTCTTTATGAGTGCTCCTTTGACCTTTTAAACAAACTTTGGAATAACGATGACATGATATAGATAACTAATTAATAACCTACAGCGAGCAAGAACACAAACAGCAATAGTATATGAACTATTATCTGCACTTTATCCATGGAATTCAAAATGTACCTCCTGTAAGCTGTTGCCGGTGAGCTTGTTGGAAAGCCTGCACACACATTCATTACAGATCATTCAAATAACAAACGGTTAAAAATATAAACTATCCAAAAATTAGACTTAAGTCAATACAAAATTGATAATTTGACCGATTGCCAAATAACAAAAATCAATTTAGGTCAAAGTGAATAATTATACATGTACTGATGATTAATAAAGGCCCCTGTGTTACTATTTGAGCTTACTCTTATATTAGCTTTGGTTATGATTTTACCATAAGATTTCAGTAAAGGTTTGCCCTGTTGTTGGAACGTCGAAGGAAGGGTGTCTCAACATTGGAAAACCCTGCCATTACGGGGCCAAGATTTGAAAGTTTGATTTTATTCAACAAAAAGTTGACTTTCCCTGATTTATGTTTAAAAAAAATAGTACCGAGTCGTTCTCGTGATACTTCTGCATCGTCCTGTTACTTTTGCACTAAAATATGGAAGAACGGTGCGGAACCAGAAACGTTCAACGTTAGAGCACCCAACGAAGAGGGCCCCCTCCCTTAACATTTTGGTAAAAGGCGAACATCTCATCACGTTTCACACAACATACTTGCAGACTCTGAACGTCCTTGTGATAGACAATGAGCCTGACATCCCTCAAACCACTGAATGGACTGATCTGCTGAAACTGCATGACCGCTTCTATCATGGTCTGTGCCACTTCATTCCGGGGGTAGGACAGGTTACCAGTACCAAGTGCCGGTATTGCTATGGACTTGAAGCCACTCTGGTTGCACTTGGTTAGGCAGTTAATAACAGTTTGGTGCAGTATCTGAAATCATTGGTTATAATTGTCGTGCATGAGTCTCTCAGGACAGTCATTACCACTGCTCTTTAAAAACTGAAAGACAGGTAGATAAAAAGACTAGCCCATACATCCATATATACATACACGCACGCTCACAAATACCTATCCCGAACACACACACACACACACACACACACACACACACACACACACACACACACACACACACACACACACACACACACACATACACACACACACGTACACACTCCTTCCTGCACGCACACGTACAGCCACAGCAGAATATTCTCTCTCTCTATCTCTGGGTCTCTCTCTCTCTCCCCCGTACCCCCCGCCCCCCTGCCCCTGCCATCAAAGGCCCAACCTGCTTGCTTTGCTGCCCAGACCACTTCGGTAAGGTGACATGGTACAGCTGCTGACACGACAGTCTGTAACCTCCAGTGGCAGCGATGTGTCCAGGCCTGACGCCCTGTGGATGCTGTGTCCTGCAATCGTCCTGCAGACCCGAGCCTGCTGCCTGTAGAATGGACGACGAGACCGCGCCGCTCTTCAGATCGAGGTCTTTGCTGGTAGAGTTGACGATTACGTCCACCTGTTATACAGAGGGAAGGACAGTAGTCACTGACCTTTATACAGAGGGAAGGACTTTACTCCCTGAATGATAGGCAGAGGGGAGGTATGCTGCATAGGGAGGACTCTATTTACTGACTGTTCTGTAGAGGGAAGGACAGTACTGACTGACTTTAATGCATAGAGAAGACTTTACTGACTGACTGTTATGCGGAAGGAAGGGATGTGCTCAGGGGTCGGTTGTACCGATTGACCGTTATGCAGAAGGAATGGCTGTACTGACTGTTATGTAGAGGGAAGGACTGTACTCACTGACTGTTATGGAGAGGGAAGAAAAGTGCGCACTGACTGTTATGTAGAGAGAAGACCTGTACAGATTGACCGTTATGCAGAGAGAAAGACTGTACTCACCCTCCTTCCTACTCACTACTATACTCCTCGTAATTTTTAAAAATCGCCTGGTTAGGGGATTTTCTGGGCGTGGTCTTCATTCGTATCTGTTTTGTGTAAGTATGATTTAAAACTAAAACAACATTTGTGTTGAAATCTTTTACTCATTCAGTATGCTCACCGATCATTTAACCTTTTGAATGGTTTAAAACAAACTTGTTCAATCACTACCGGAGAGTCCTGACTATACTGTGAGAAATATAACCAGCAATTATACCAGCTTAAAAAAGGGAGGACGGCTTGCAAATTCCTCTTCTAAAACAGTTCAGTAAATTCTAAACTTGTATAGTTCTCAAAGTGTACGTCCATTTTCAGACTAACTACCATGTTAGGGCAAATTTCAAAAGTAAATAAAGTTCACTGGCGCTTAACTGCATCGCCAGTGTTGTTTTATCGAAACAAACGTGTGAGAGTTTTGATGGGCAAAGGCTTTCCGATTCTACGTCGCGCCTGTCTGCTACCTACTTTCTGCTTGGCAATCTCCCCTGGGACGACACTGACAGCCAGTTGCACTGGACGGTTGGTTCCTCTCGTGCTGGACATGGATGCTGACCTGCGTGGTGCGGGCGCTGGTGGTCGGGGTGGTGGCGTTCGCGACGGTTGACCTGGTTTGGATGGCTGTGCCAATGCTGGTTCGGCTGTCTGTGCTCTTTTTGGCTGAATTGAATGTACCGATTCTGGTTTGGCTGACTGTGCAAGTTCTGGTTTGGCCGTCTCCATTGTTGCTGATTCTTGCAATGGTGCGGAATTTGCTTCCATGGTGTCTGAATCTTCGGTTTCTTGTGCCACGGATGCATCTCCTTTTTCTTAAACACACACACAATTCCGTTACAACTGAAGACACTATATACCTGTCTTTTTTTTTACGTATTTCATTCACGGTCATACAAATACAGGAAAGAAACGCACAAGATTCGCCGACGAGAAGCCGTTATAGCTTAGAAAAACAAAATGGTCAATTCTAAGATACATGAAATAAAACACAAAGTGAGCATACGCACCTGATGACAATGTCAGAGTTGACCTTGCATTTTGGAACACCTGCAAAACACAGTTTTGTGGTTGTTTTAATTTGGTATTGTTGTCATAAGGAGCCAAAACCCCATTGTGACAAGCCATTAAAGTAATATGCGTTTAAAATGTAAGATTGCTGTCATAGAAAAGTTGTTTTTGTCTCTTTTGCCACAAAAAGTACTTTCGCATCATGTGACATACATGCAGAGTCTGCCCATTCTTGAAACAATCTCTCTCTCTCTCTCTCTCTCTCTCTCTCTCTCTCTCTCTCTCTCTCTCTCTCTCTCTCTCTCAGTCTCTCTCTCTCTCTCTCTACCTTTCTCTCTCTCTCTTTTGCTCTCTCTCCCTCTCTCTCTCTCTCTCTCTCTCTCTCTCTCTCTCTCTCTCTCTCTCTCTCTCTCTCTCTCTTTTGCTCTCCATTCAAAGGCCATAAAAAGCCAAGTATTCCCTTACATCAGATTTGATCGAAGTAACCTCTTTCCGTTCAAAACTAGTCTGCAGGTAATTGTGGTACGTTAACAATTTCAAACAGAAGAGCAAGAGTTTAAATTAACTTGAACTGTTCAGATGACCTGGCCATAATTAAAGTAGTACAATACAATACACATTTTAGCTTAAAACCACACACAACAAACTTACCCGTACTCCAGTCGTCTCCCACTCAAAGCCAACAGCACATCGGTGAACCAATTCCAGCTTCCTCAAGTCTTTGTCCCGTTTGTCAGAATTCAGGAACTTCAACCTCTCTTCGCTCTCTATAGTTTCCTCTTGAACCATGATCTTTTCTTCCAGTTCCTTAAACCTCTCTGTTAAAAGCGTCAATCCAGGTTGTGTTCCGCTGGCTATAAATTTGGGATCATCTTCATCAGCCGTCACTTCAACCTTTTCGTCTCTCAGGCTGGTAAAGATCAAATCCAGTTTCTGTTTCCATGCAGACGACACGAACTTGTGGCGAGTGGGCGAGAGACGAAGCTCTATTTCGTAAATGGTATTCTTGCTGATGAAACCTTCCACCTGCAATGTGACGTCATCAATGACGTCATCAGTGGTAGTGATGACGATCTGGGTCCTGTCGTCGGCAGGAGTGACGTCAAGCCCGGGGTGGCTTTCTCTCAGCCCCGCCAAAATCTGACCAAAGTCCCGAGTTTGTAGGAGTGTAGTTGACTCCGGGGACAGCTGAACAACTCTCGTGACCACTGAGTCCTTGACAATCCTTGCCGCCCTGTCCGCATCAGCTTTGGTCAGGGCAAAAACGACGACTTCGTTCTCTTCAACCTCCATGACCGCTGTCACGCCCTTCGCTTTAAATTGTCCGAGGATGTAGTCCTGTGTGTGTTGGTTCCGCTTCAAGACCTTTATGGTGCCTGTTGATAGTTCTGGACAGCGTACACTTTCTTCATTCTGGAGGTAGGCATACATCTTAACCTGGGCGTTTTTCACTTCGTGAGATACGCCGCGAAAGATCGCCTTGCCATCGCTAATGGTGACTTTGAGATTTGGATACTCTGTAGCCATCTCATCGCTAAAGGAGGCAGCCTGCAGCAGTTCTGCCCTGTACGCTTTCAGAGAGACAGCTTCTTCAACCTCGTCTTTCTGCCGTTGCGTGTGCGCGTCGACATCCCTCACAATGTCTCGAAGCTTTTCTGCAACCGTATGCACTTTGTTCTGAGATCCCACAACTGTGACACTTTGTGTTGATGCTTCCATCAGAACTAAAATATCTGGACATTCCAGTTCATTTAGTCGGCCCCCTATCGTTTTCTCAAGCAGAGGCCAAGTCAGCTGTGCAGCGACTTGAATTATTTCCACGTGAAGGCGGCTGAGAAAGTCACTGACTGCTCTTCTGACGTTGTCGGTCCACGTTCTAGCCAGCAAGCGAGCATTCCGAACAGACGGAGTCAACTTACACTCGATGACAATGTTCTTAGAGACGATGCTGACTGACGCATGAGCCTGAAGAAGGTGTTGGATAAGCTGCTGAAAGTATGCTGACTTTTCGGTCAGAAATATGCTTTTGGCTTCATCCTCCACAACAACATCGTCAGGCATCCTGAAAGAGGCGGGGTCATCAGTCCCACCTGACGGACCGAGGCAATCCAGAAACGTTCTTGTCTCCAGCTCCTGGTCATCCAGCACGAGCTTCCTTGTCAGTATGGAGTCCAGCGCTGAAACAGAAATAGTACGCCCGCTTTGGTTACCTGCTTCTGTCATTGTCCTCCAACCCAACCCCCACCCGACCTCTTTTTGGTCCCATCTTTTTGCCCACCAGCACAATGTTTTGGCGACAGGAGAGAGGAGCTACATCGCAATCTGTCATACCGCTTCTTGTGGCTTCTTGACGCCTTGTTTTGCTTATGCCCAAGACTTCGATGGCTGTGCATTTTTTAGAAACAGGCAATGTGCGCGTGAACTTTTCAGGAGCAAGAGCAAAGCTCATACACTCAACCTATTGTACATGTCACAGAAATGGAGCAACGAATAGTGCTATTATTTGTCAAATGGCCAACAAAATTAGTCCAAAGTGGTACGCCTATGCAGATCTTATAAACGATGCTAAGTACTTTAAAAGCAGTTCCCTTGGCTTCACAAAGAATCACAAAGGAACCGAGCGACCTTGCCCTTGGTCCTTATAGGGCCTACCTTAATTGAGCCCAAAGTTGACATCGCGCAGACTTTTCAAAGTCTTTTTTACCGATAATTCACAACCAAAACTTCGTGCAGCGAGCTTCGTGAAGTAGACTTCCAGTTCTACGGGGATGATGATCACGAAGTCGACGTCACCCAAATAATATCAGGTTTGACACCAACCTTGATAGTCGTGAAAGTAGACGAGGCATCTGTCGCCCGGTGGTATCCTCTGCACTGTGTGCACGGGCGCCCCGCCGCTCCGCTTAGTGTTCTCGAAGAACCATTGGATGGTCTCGTCCTTGGTCCCCCTCGCCACGTTCTCCACCAAGACACAGTTAGACACGGGGACCTTTTCCGCTGACAGCTGCTTTCCTTTCAGCTTCTTCTTGTTGCATTTGTCCTGCACCTTGTCAAAATCTGAAAGAGGTTGGGGAAAATAGGTATATTTTTTCTATTACGTCACTCCATTTATTCCCAGACATCAACAATTCATCCTCCATCGATCGCCCTGAAGAGAGAGAGAGAGAGAGAGAGAGAGAGAGAGAGAGAGAGAGAGAGAGAGAGAGAGAGAGAGAGAGAGAGAGAGAGAGAGAGAGAGAGAGGATAAAAAGGCGTGGGGGGGGGGGGGGGGGGGGCGTTGCCAATTTTGTTAGTCAACTGTGATTGTATTTTAACGCTAAGTGCTTTGGACTTAGCGTTTTTATTTATAACATGTTTTTAATTAAGTATCAGACCTGGTTCCGAGTCGAACGTTGCCAGGACGACACCCTCATCATCCCCGTAGAGGATATCCTCAGGCTCACATCCGGTGATGTTCTCAAGAAACGTAGTGAGGTGGTCTTTTGAGACGTCGTTAGGAACGTTCCGGAACAGCAACTTGTTCGGGTAGTCGGGTGTGGGTTTGGGTGGAAGGAGCAGCTTGACGGTCATGCCGTTGTCTTCGATCTTGTGTTGCCGACAGCACACTGCTTCAGCGTCTGCACAACACACAGACAAACCACAGCTTGGAAAAGTAGTCCTCTTTAAGATGCAAAAATGTGGATATCAAAGCAGTAGTTAAATGTGAGTTAATGAGATATAATCAATGAATATTTGCTGGAATGCAGATGCCGCGTTACATGGCAATTACATATTTACCATTTCAAAGTTTTCTTTCATGCCAACAGACGCTGACAATGCCATCAATTTAAACTTATTTTGTGGAATGAGCACAGTTCTTACAATTTTAGGGAGATGGAGACAAAAGTAGAAGGAAGAGGAGGAAATCTGGCGAGAAAAAACAGCTTACCTTCCGCGCTGACAAAAGTGACCCAGACAGTTTCATTCTCCTTGTCCACGACCACCGTCTCCACCGGTCCCCCGACGTCAGGTTTTTCAAAGTAGAGCTTGTAGACGAGTTCATCAAGGAGCTGAGTAGTCGGTATCACTTCTACTGTTCTGGGAGGACCTTCTGATTCCGGCAACAGCGTGTCGAAAGTAACCTCTGGGGGCCTGTGATCTGTGCGATGAGGGTCGTTCTCATGCTGGTGTTCCTGTTCATGTGGCATTCTTTTCATTGTTGTGGGTCTGTTACGGAAGAACTTTTTGTTTAGTGTTTTGAAATTAGAAGGCTTTTGAAGTTGAAGGCGTTCTTTCGTTTAATATTTCCTTTTTTTGTTGTTGGGGGGGGGGGGGGGGAGTTGGAATGGGTATCAACAGATTTCATCTATTGTAGTCTCTTCAAGTACAAACTACCAGGTGTTGTTGCTTCCTCACACCACTGTGACAGTATACGCACGTTCTGTTTTGTTCCTTCTCGGCCAAGCCATTTTGGTTATACATAAAAGTGTGTTCCTTGTTATATGTTTTCTACAATACCCCTTATAAATAGGTTCTGCTCCAAAGAATGACCATCTGTCTGCCTGTTTGTCTGTCTGGCTATATGTCTGTCTGTTTGTCTGTCTGTCTGTCTGTCTGTCTCTCTCCCCCTCTATCTCTCTCTCCCCTCTCTCTCTCTCTCTCTCCCCCTCTATCTCTCTCTCCCCCCCCCTCTCTCTCTCTATCTCTCTCTCTGTATCTCTCTCTCTACTATATATATCTCTCTCTCTTCCCCTCTATCTCTCCCCCCCCCCCCTCTCTCTCTCTCTCTCTCTCTCTCTCTCTCTCTGTATCTCTCTTATTAAACATTACTATACTCCAAAGAATGACTGTCTGTGTGTGTGTGTGTGTGTGTGTGTGTGTGTGTGTGTGTTTGTGTGTGTGTGTGTGTGTGTGTGTGTGTGTGTGTGTGTGTGTGTGTGTGTTTCTCTCTCTCTCTGTATACATCTGGCTGTCGCTCTCTTTCTCTCTCTCTCTCTCTCTCTCTCTCTCTCTCTCTCCCTCTCTCTCTCTCAGTCTCTCTCTCTCTCTCTCTCTCAGTCACTCTCTCTCTCTCTTCCACTCTCTCTCATACTTAGTATCGTTACTAATTTCCACGAAGTGTATTCCTGATGGATAAGCTTAATTGCTACCCAAAGAGAAGCGAAAGAGAAAATGAAATCAGATGAACACCATTATGCGAAACTGTAACCAGAAACAATCCAGAATGCCCCAGACGATGCGCTGTGTGTGCGCTATTAATAGCGAGGATGTCAATAATGTGTTGGCAAGTTACAAACGATTGCATGTGCCTGAGGTGCTGATGCACAATACGGCCTGAGCTTTGAATTAGCTTTATTTTTAGACACAACGAATGCTTTTCTGAAAATATGACCTGTGCTCAATGCACTTGCTACATTTTTGTCTGAGAGAAATTCGCTTTCACCATGGATTTATTTACTTATCCATATTGATCTGTTTATCTATTTATACCTTATTATTTCACAAATGTTTGCGTATTCACGTATGTATGCGAAAATAGCCTACATATATCTAGACACATGACCTTTGCTTCCATGTGCTTACTTTCTTCTCAAACATATTTGAACATCTCGAAGAATAAAATAATGCATTGGATGCATGCCTCCGCAAAACTGAACGCAAAACGAAAGGTTTTGTACAAACTTAGGCAAATAGATGTCTCGCGCACATAAACGTAAGGTTACAGAATGTTGAACGTTGTTAATCAATCCAGGCCTAAATGCACCGAATGATATGACACTGATCCCGCCCCAGCTGGTGTCGTCTGAGCCCCTTATTCACCTATCCCCTCCTACACCCACCCACCGGCAACCACCCGAACCCCCACCACCCCCGTCCTCCATTCACACATCACACGTACGTTTGCCACAGTGCTCACTCTACAACAGTGCTCATTCTACAACAGTACTCTCTCTACAACAGTGCTCACTCCACAACAGTGCTCTCTCTACAACAGTGCTCACTCTACAACAGTGCTCACTCCACAACAGTGCTCACTCTGCAACAGTGCTAACTCTACAACCGTGCTCGCTCCACAACAGTGCTCACTCCACAGCAGTGATCACTCTACAACAGTGCTCACTCTACAACAGTACTCTCTCTACAACAGTGCTCACTCTACAACAGTGCTCTCTCTACAACAGTGCTCTCTACAAGTACAACAGTGCTCATTCTACAACAGTGCTCACTCTACAACAGTGCTCACTCTACAACAGTGCTCTCTCTACAACAGTGCTCACTCTACAACAGTGCTCACTGTGCTCACTCTACAACAGAGCTCATTCTACAACAGTGCTCTCTCTACAACAGTGCTCAGTCTACAACAGTGCTCTCTCTACAACAGTGCTCACTCTACAACAGTACTCTCTCTACAACAGTGCTAACTCTACAACAGTGCTCACTCTACAACAGTGCTCTCTCTAAAACAGTGCTCTCTCTACAACAGTGCTCATTCTACAACAGTGCTCTCTCTACAACAGTGCTCACTCTACAACAGTGCTCATTCTACAACAGTGCTCTCTCTACAACAGTGCTCACTCCACAACAGTGCTCACTCTACAACAGTGCTCTCTCTACAACAGTGCTCACTCTTCTCACTTTACAACAGTGCTCACTCTACAACAGTGCTCACTCTGCTCACTCTACAACAGTGCTCATTCTACAACAGTGCTCACTCTACAACAGTGCTCTCTCTACAACAGTGCTCACTCTACTACAGTGCTCACTCTACAACAGTGCTCACCCTACAACAGTGCTCTCTCTACAACAGTGCTCACTCTACAACAGTGCTTACTCTACAACAGTGCTCACTCTACAACAGTGCTCACTCTACTACAGTGCTCACTCTGCTCACTCTACAACAGTGCTCACTCTACAACAGTGCTCACTCTTCAACAGTGCTCATTCTACAACAGTGCTCACTCTACAACAGTGCTCACTCTACAACAGTGCTCACTCTATAACAGTGCTCACTCTACAACATTGCTCTCTCTACAACAGTGCTCACTCTACAACAGTGCTCACTCTACAACAGAGTGCTCACTCTACAACAGTGCTCACTCTACAACAGTGCTCACTCTACAACAGTGCTCACTCTACAACAGTGCTAACTCTACATCACTCTACAACATTGCTCACTCTACATCACTCTACAACAGAGTGCTCACTCTACAACAGTGCTCACTCTACAACAGTGCTCACTGACTAGCGGAAAACTGCTGCCCGTTCACAACCAACTATCTTTGATACGTGCATATATACGAAATAGTGATGTATGCTGTTTTACAACCTCGACGGTAAAACCAAACTAGCAGGGGCATGCTCCCGGTTGTTACCCAAACTTAAGACGATGAAACCAGATACGAGTCTGTATTGACATTGAAGATGAACAATCCTGCCAAAGCAGATCGGTATCGAAAGATTGAAGGAATAAATACGATTCAGCTGTGTCTTCGTCGGTGAATACACTAAAAAAACTGAGGTGTCGTTCTTCCCATGTAAACGATTCAACTCACCTACTTAAATCTGGCCAAGTTTTTAACGTGGGATTAGACCATATCACTACTTGGAGACATATCACAAATTAACAGCCTGAGTCTTGTACAGAGTGGGAGATTTCTGATGAACTGATTTTCTCAAGAGACATTATATTCATCAACATATACTCACGCTGCACAGGAAGCATTCATGATATTGATTTTCGTTATGTGTAAGGCTATGCGGGAAGTATATTGTGCCCTTAAGTATGAAAGAGAAGAAACACAAGATAGGCCTACAAGTTATACGATTCAGAAATGTTCTTCAGTGGTTAACTGAACACCGAAGAAAGCAATGAAGAAGACATATATAGTGACAAGTAACAGAACAATGTTGTTATGTAATGCAAATGAAATGTAGCATACTCACCTTTTTATTTAACTGAACCCGAGACGCGTTAATTATTTCTTGATACGAACGTGCACAGCTGCAAGCGGATACTATGCACACTCCTCTAACACTCAACTGTTAATAACTTAAGACATCAGTTGTCGGAGTGATATGCATGTGTAGTCTAACGTTAAAACACGTCCTGGTTCTACACTCACACAGAGAAGAGAAACTTGGTTAGCTTACTGTTATTTGCCAGCTTCCAGCTAGGCTGCTCCGCTCTTGCATCATCCATCACACATCAATTTTAGAAAGCAATTTTCCAGTTCGCCAGTACATGATCCTACTTTCGTTTTGCGATTTTCATCGAAACGGGTTGTGTGCTTCAGTTTTGTTTGTACAAGAAACAAACGTTGTTTCGTTTCTATTCCTATTCATCATGCTGCTGTTTCAGTATTTGATACTCGAGTGATTTTTTTTACTTCTGTTAACTTGAAAACATGTTACATCTTTATGTGGAATGCTGTGTGTTGGGTTTTGCCGGTCAAAATGTACCTGTATTAACTATCTTCTATCTATATATATATACGACTAGTGTCTGTGTGTCTGTCTGTCTGTCTGTCTGTGTGTATGTCTGTGTGTCTGTGTGTCTGTGCGCGATGCGCGGCCAAGGTTCTCGATGGATCTGTTTCAAATTTGGTGATCATATTCAGGTACACCCTGGACACAACCTGGTCGATGAGATATTTCAACACGTGCTCTCAGCGCGCAGCGCGGAACCGATTTTGGTTCCACCTCAGCTATTTTGGTTCCACCTCAGCTTACCCGGGCCCCCATACCGACACACCATAGCCGCTACACCACATCACAACGCCAAAGTTCTCGGTGGTTCTTTTTCAAATTTGGACACCGTATTCAGCTACACCCCGGACACAATATCATCGATGAGATATTTCAACACGTGCTCTCAGCGCGCAGCGCTAAACTCATGTTCGTTTTTGTGTTCATTTCACCATTATAAGTAACTCTTCCTTATCTTCTCCAGTGTTTGGCGTTTATCTCCCTTCCTTCGTGTGGCTTTCCCGTTCAGTTGTAAGTTACTATTTATTTTTAGAATGTCACTGCGCTGTCCACTGCGCTGTCCACAACGCTTCCCTTGCACCCGTAAGTTGTTCTTACTGTCAAAGTGAAAAGGTCGAATCAATTTATAGCCACGCGAAAAATACACTCTCACCTATCTCTATATATTTATAGATACAGATATGCATATATATATACGGCTTCTCTGTGTGTGTGTGTGTTTGTGTGTGTGTGTGGGCAAAAACCTATGTATTATAGAGTTCTGTTTGTGATGGGGTCTAGCGGCTTTTGTCTGTCTGTATGTTCTGGCATGTGAGAAGCCACAGCAGATAATATAGGGCTAAGAAATAAGCTCTAAAATTCTCAATCCCGTTTGACAGGACTTTGCCTTTCAAAGGTGATTGTGGTGAACCGCCACGCTGTCTGTCTCTGTCGCGCCGTTCACCCCAAATTCCCGTTTCTGAGAGTTACTATTTTTAGAATGTCACTGCGCTGTCCACAGAACGCTTCCCTTGCACCCGTAAGTTGTTCTTACTGTCAAAGTGAAAAGGTCGAATCAATTTATAGCCACGCGAAAAATACACTCTCACCTATCTCTATATATTTATAGATACAGATATGCATATATATATACGGCTTCTCTGTGTGTGGGGGTGTTTGGGTGTGTGTGTGGGAAAAAACCTGTGTATTGTAGAGTTCTGTTTGTGATGGGGTCTAGCGGCTTTTGTCTGTCTGTATGTTCTGGCATTTGAGAAGCCACAACAGATAATATAGGGCTAAGAAATAAGCTCTAAAATTCTCAATCCCGTTTGACAGGACTTCGCCTGCAAAGGTGATTGTGATGAACCGCTACGCTGTCTGTCTCTGTCTTGCGATTCACCCCGGCGAAGCCGGGTATTCCTCTAGTATATATATATATACGACTAGTGTCTGTCTGTCTGTCTGTCTGTCTGTTCGCGATGCACGGCCAAAGTTCTCGGTGGATCTTTTTCAAATTTGGACACCGTATTCAGCTACACCCCGGACACAACCTCATCGATGAGATATTTCAACACGTGCTCTCAGCGCGCAGCGCTGTGCGCGCTGAACTTTTTTGTTTTGTTTTTTTTGTTTTTGTCGGGATTCACCAGTAACTCTTCCTTATCTTCTCCAGTGTTTTCAGCCGTGATTATGTCCCTTCCTCCGTGTGGCGTCAATCCATATTCCCGTTACTACGTTACTATTTTTAGAAGGTCACTGCACGTTACTATTTTTAGAAGGTCTCCAGTGTTTTGCGCGTTTATCTCCTTTCCTTCGTGCGCCGGCGAAGCCGGCGTACACCCGGCAAAGCCGGGTCCCAGGCGCAGCCTGGTATTCGGCTCTACTTCTTACCGGCGAAGCCGGTACCCGGCGAAGCGGGTAATCATCTAGTCTATATATATACGACTTGTGTCTGTGTGTGTGTGTGTGTGTGTGTGTGTGTGTGTGTGTGTGTGTGTGTGTGTGTGTGTGTGTTCGCGATGCACGGCCAAAATTCTCGATGGATCTGCTTTAAATTTGGTGGGCATTTTCAGGTACACCCCGGACACAATCTGGTCGATGAAAATTTTCAACACGTGCTCTCAGCGCGCAGCACTGAACCAATTTTGGTTTTTCTGTTCATCCATTCCCAGTAACTCTTCCTTATCTTCTCCAGTGTTTTGCGTTTATCTCCCTTCCTTCGTGTGGCGTCAATCCATATTCCCGTTACTATTTTTAGAAGGTCACTGTCCACAACGCTCAATCCATATTCCCGTTACTATTTTTAGAAGGTCACTGTCCACAACGCTCCTTATCTTCTCCAGTGTTTTACGCGTTTATCTCCCTTCCTTCGTGTGGCGTCAATCGCGTACGGTGCGCCACGTACCCGGCGAAGCCGGGTATTCGGCTCCACTTCTTCCCGGTGAAGCCGGCTACCCGGCGAAGCGGGTATTCATCTAGTTGTCAAATATATTTTGTGGCAATGAGCACGGAGACTTTACTTGATTTTGTGTATCATTTGTTGTTGTCGTTGTTTTTGAAATTGTTGTTGATTTTCGGCTCTACTTCTTCCCGGCGAAGCCGGCTACCCGGCGAAGCGGGTATTCATCTAGTTGTCAAATATATTTTGTGGCAATGAGCACGGAGACTTTACTTGATTTTGTGTATCATTTGTTGTTGTCGTTGTTTTTGAAATTGTTGTTGATTTTTAACGAAATCCACACCCTCAAACAAGACCAGCACGGTTGGCCTAGTGGTAAGACGTCCGCCCCGTGATCGGGAGGTCGTGGGTTCGAACCCCGGCCGGGTCATAGCCTACCTAAGACTTTAAAATTGGCAATCTAGTGGCTGCTCCGCCTGGAGTCTGGCATTATGGGGTTAGTGCTAGGACTGGTTGGTCCGGTGTAACACGAAATTTTTACTCCACGAAAAATTTACTCCGGAGTAAAAATTTCGTACGAAATTCTTACTCCGAGTACATTTTTCGTACGAGAAAAGAACTCCCCAAGGCACGAAAAAATTACTCCCTCCACGAAATTTTTACTCCCCATTATTTTTACTTCCAGTAAAAAATCTCGTACGCTAAAATGGGATGCGGGCGAAGGGATAATGCCAATAATGTGATCTCGCGCAAACGAATGTCACGCTACCCTCCCTCCACCCCTTCCACCACCAAGACTAACAGGGGACAAGGGAGTATACATTTCGTACACCTGGCATGGGAAGTTAAATTGCTCGTGTGTTAGGGTGAAGTAATTTATTCGTTTTTTATTCGTCAGGGGAGTAACATTTGTGTACGAAATGTTTACTCGGAACTCACCTGTCGTGGGGAGTAATTTTGTTCGTGTAATGGGGGAGTGCTTTTTTCGTAAAGGGAGTAACATTTTCGTACGAAATTTTTACTCCGGAGTAAAAATCTCGTGGGAGTAATTTTCTCGTGTTACACCGGTGTCAGAATAATGTGACTGGGTGAGACATGAAGCCTGTGCGGCGACTTCTGTCTTGTGTGTGGCGCACGTCAGTTATATGTCAAAACAGCATCGCCCTGATATGGCCCTTCGTGGTCGGCTGGGCGTTAAGCAAACAAACAAACAAACAAATGTCTCGATAACACAACATGAAAAACAAGTCGCGTAAGGCGAAAATACAACATTTAGTCAAGCTGTCGTACTCACAGAATGAAACTGAACGCACTGCATTTTTTTTTCACCAAGACCGTATACTCGTAGCATCGTCAGTCCACCGCTCGTGGCAAAGGCAGTGAAATTGACTAGCCAGAATAGCGCGGTAGTGGTTGCGCTGAGCAGGATAGCACGCTTTTCTGTATCTCTGTTCTTTTTAACTTTCTGAGCTTGTTTTTAATTCAAATATATCATATCTATATGTTTTTGGAATCAGGAACCGACAAGGAATAAGATGAAATTGTTTTTAAATCGATTCCGGAAATTTAATTTTAATCATAATTTTCATATATTTAATTTTCAGAGCTGGTTTTTAATCCAAATATGACATATTTATATGGTTTTTTAATCAGAACATGATGAAGAATAAGATGACATTTATTTTGGATCGTTTTATAAAAAAATTAATTTTAATTACAATTTTCAGATTTTTAATGAGCAAACTCATTAATTAATTTTTAAGTCTCCAAGCTGAAATGCAATACCAAAGTCTGGCCTTTGTCGAAGATTGCTTGTCAACAATTTCAATCAACTTGATTGAAAAATGAGGGTGTGACAGTGGGGCCTCATGACGTCATCAAACATTTATCGACGGGCGCAGTGGCGTGGTGGTAAGACGTCGGCCTCTTAATTGGGAGGTCGTGAGTTCGAATCCCGGTCGCTCCCGCCTGGTGGGTTAAGAGTGGAGATTTTTCCGATCTCCCAGGTCAACTTATGTGCAGACCTGCTAGTGACTTAACCCCCTTCGTTTGTACACGCAAGCACAAGACCAAGACGGTGCGCACGGAAAAGATCCTGTAATCCATGTCAGAGTTTGGTGGGTTATGGAAACATTAAAATACCCAGCATGCCTACTCAACGAAAGCGGAGTGAGCTGAATATGCTCTCAGAGTATAGTGTGGGGAACCCACATGGGCAAACGAGCTCACACGTAACCAGAAAATTCTAGAACGCTGAAGAAGAAGAAGAATCGAACAAATGAAAAAAAAGTCCGGGGATACCATACCAAGCAACTCTCATGTGAACTTTCATGAAGATCTGTCCAGTACATATATCTGAATCTCTTTACACACACACACACACACACACGCACGCACGCACGCACGCACGCACTCACGCACGCACACACACACCACGACCCGCGTCTCGATTCCCCGTCTATGTTAAAACATTTAGTCAAAACTTGACTAAATGTAAAAAGCGTAAGGCAGGCCAGGAAGGGGAGCTAAATCGACAACGACAATGTTGCAAAGTTTACAAGGTTGCTTCCCCTGGACTGAACCGTAGCACTGATCTCAAAGATCAGTGAACCGTATGCACTCTTTTGTTATTTAGTCTCAAAAAATTAACTGGGAATTCCCGTTTACAAAAATAGACTGGTCTATTAAATGGGAATCCCCGTTATTAAGCATTTTTAGAAGCTGCTTGATTTGTTTTCCTGCCTGTTGTTGTTGTTGTTGTTGTTGTTGTTGTTGTTGTTGTTGTTGTTGTTGTTGTTGTTGTTGTTGTTGTTGTGGTGGTGGTAGAAGTGGTTGTCGTTTGTGCTTCTGTTGAAGAAGGGGGGCAGTCCACATATAGGCTTTTTTTTTTTTACCAGGCTGAAACCTGGAAACCTTGCAGAGGTCGTCTTTTTAAAAAACATTTTAAAGGCACATGCAGTCTTTCCCGTGAAATGGTAGGCCAAATCTTGCAAGTTTTTACATGGATAAAAACAAAGAAAATACTTTCCATCCGCATTTTTTGTTGTTTACATTATTTTTGCTGATTGCTACAATTGTCTTAAAAAAAAGTTTTTAATAACGAAAATTCCATTCTTCACATAAAGAATCCAGATTCGCGGTTTATTTCTGGTAGGTGTCCAAGTGGACGGTTGGCGTCATCTCATTAAAAAGTCAGATCTGAGACGGTGAGCCGAATCGTTAACCTGCGAAGGACTTTGCATTTAAGGCTAGAGTCTGCACGAGTGTAGTATATGTTTGTGTTCGTTGCGAATATCGACGTGAGTCGATCTACGCGCAGGCCTACGCCCTTTCCTTTTATCGTCAGCCATAGGTTAGCAAGGATCTACTTGGGACACATTTTGAAATATACCTGTGTGTGTGTGTGTGTGTGTGTGTGTGTGTGTGTGTGTGTGTGTGGTGTGTGTGTGTGTGTGTGTGTGTGTGTGTGTTGCGCGTATCTGTGTTAGTCGATTTACGAAGGCCTAAGCCCTTTCTTTTTTGTGGTCATGCAGCCAGTAATGTTAAATACGGCACACGACGCCACTGGCACTGTCGTTTCTCAAAAACTAGGTTAGCTGGGCTCAGCTATTTACGGTAGCTCTCGGCATAACACTTACTGTGAAATGTCAGAGTTGCAGTGTTGAATGAACCAGTTGGAAAGGTAAGAATTTAGTTATATACAAGTTTGTTTTCAACTGCCAACTTACTTGGATATCTAATTAGTTTAACACAAAGTGTATCAGTTAGCTAGCGATGGAACAGGAGATACGAAACGCAGGCTGTTGCGCGATGATCTTGCCACGACGCGGTCTGACCTTGAAGTCTGACAGAACGAAGTGTTTATGTTGCACTTGGAGCTATAGCGTTTTCAACTTTCTAGTTACAGATTATATTCTCTATTGCCCTTAATGTATGTTAACATAAATAGCGTTCAGACTGTAAATCTTTAGACATTTTGCGAACAACAGGGCATGTAGGGGAAGGGCTCCTAATATGGACCGTCTCCTCAGTAATATGAACCACCTCCTGCCCTGACAAACTAACGGTGCTAGAGCGCTCAAAACAATTTCATTTGCAACATTTACTTCCACAAGTCAAAACAGTTGGAGACACACAAACCACAAAACCGTTAGGCTTTATCTCTGTTTTAGACTCATTTCGCGCCTGCGTTCAATCTAAACTTGATTTGACGCTTCAAACAGGCTTGTTCCTGTCCACGGACAAACCTGTTATCCCACAAACATTGCTGTATATGACAGCTTAGACTGTATTTGTTACAGATTGGTAGTGTTAGCCCCGAGTTTTTAGTGCAGGCATAAATACATTAGCAAAATCTCAAAGTATTGTGTACGTGTCCCCTAATACCTCCAACAAATAAAAGAAAATAAGAGATAATGGCGGGTTTCAGTTATTCACTAAGAAGCTTGCTGAAAATAACTAGCCCTCGAACATTTCGAAACAAATATAACAAATAGTCTTCTTTGAGTGAAAGTTGATAATTTCATTTATTTTTTTCTCTCTGTTTTTGATCAGTTTCTTTAGTTTCCTGTTGTGCTTCAAATAATGCTCTCATCGAACGCAAACAGATAACTCTGAAACATATTTGGATTAGTCTGACTTGCACGCTTAGTTGTATCATATTATTTTGAAGTTACAAAGTTGGGGATTTTTACAGTGATATGGAAAGGTATTGGGTGCCAAGGCTCCTAATATGAACTAATTGTGAATGATTTTGTGTATTTAATTTTTTGCTGAATATCTATCAAAGCTAATTTGCTCCTATTAGGTCTAATAGTTAACTAAGGAGAGAAGAACTACGAAACACCAAATGAAATTTCTTCGCAAGAAAACAAGCTAGTTATCAGCATGAAACAAAAAGTGGTCCATGTTAGGGACCATTCCCCAATCGTAAATTATGGGAAGGGCCCCTAATATGGACCGGCTCTTGATATGGACCACCTCCAGGTCTGACAAACTAAACGATGCTAGAGCGCTCAAAGCAATTTCATTTACCCTCTCTCGACTACTTGCCCATGTCAGAACGCAAACGCAAAACCATAGAACCAATAGGCCTTTTCACCTTTTCACATCTCGGACAGCATTCACTCTAAATGTGACGTTCAAAACGGACACACACAGAGCTGTTAACACACAAAAGTTGCTATAATTATATATATATGATAGCTAAGACTGTAATCATCACAGTGTAGCAGTTTTGGGTCTGTCTTTCTAGCGCAAACAAAACATAATTGCAAAACCTCAAAACTATGTAAAAACGTGAAGGGGGCGGGGTATGGGGGAGGAGAGTGGTTTTACAGAAGCACGTTCCATTAACGGGATAATACCTCAGCAAAAGGCCCTCAGATCGCTTCAAAAGTTATACCATAAGTTTCTGCGTTAAAGATAATGCGCCTGCCCTCACTTTAGAAAAGGAAGCTCGTTAAAAGCTTAATCAAATGTTGTAGAATAGGCAAAGAAAGGGCACTCTTTGTGAGTTACTTCCGTTGTTTGTTAACGTGATGAACGTTACTGGGAGGCCGCGTCATAGACATGCAGCGCTCCCGTCTTTCCGACAGGCGGCGTTCCTGGACTACTGTTTGTTTCGAACACCCGAGAGATTCAGCGCCCTGAAGCGGATTCCCTCAATTTAATTTAATTAGTTACCATATTTGTGGTGTGTTTTCGAGTAAATCGTGTCGTGCGCGTACACTGGATTCCCCAGATTCTTCAAATTGCTCAAATTTGCCAGAAACTCCCCCAAACAGGCATGTAAAATAACAGCAAACTTAATGCCTCAAATGACTTAAAATTCCGTATGTACTTTACATATGTGTCCTTGTAAAATTGAGGTCACCGTAACCTCAGTGCGGCCTCATCTTTTATAAAAAGCCAGATACAACCTCATCAGACATTTATCGAGAAAAAAAAGAGGGGAAACCTTCTTCAACGTTCCAGAAATTCTGGTGACGTGTGAGCTCGTTTGCCCATTTGGGTTCCCCACACTATATAACTCTGAGAGCATAGTCAGCTTCACTCCGCTTTAGTTGGGTAGGCATGCTGGGTATTTTCGTGTTTCCATAATCCACCGAACTCCGACATGGATTACAGGATCTTTTCTGTGCGCACTTGGTCTTGTGCTTGCGTGTACACACGAAAGGGGTTAAGTCACTAGCAGGTCTGCACATAAGTTGACCTGGGAGATCGGAAACATCGCCACTCTTAATCCACCAGGCGGCAGCGACCGGGATTCGAACTCACGACCTCCCGATTAGCAGGCTGACTTCTTACCACTGCGCCACTTCGCCCGTCTAGGGGAAAACCGTGCGAGAATATAATATTGAAGAGTGTACATGTAAAATGTCATGTACATCTCTCAAGCTTTCCTGGAATTTCTTTACACACACACACACACACACACACACACACACACACACACACACACATACACATACACACACACACACACACACACACATACACACACACACACACAAACACACACGCATACATATATATACATACATGCATACATATGTGAAAGGGTGAACTGTCACCAATTATAGAGTAAAGCTATTGTCATTGTCCAGTTAGTCTTTGTTGCCGATCAGTTCTACACACACACACACACACACACACACACACACACCCACACACACACATACACACACACACACACACACACACATACACACATATATACATACATACATACATACATACATACATACATACATACATACATACATACATACATACATACATACATACATACATACATACATACATACATACATACATACATACATCATCACGTCATCTCTATTATCTGTCGTTGTTTAAATTGACTAAATGTAAAAAAAATAAATAAACCCACTAAAACCCCCACTTAATAGTGAATGTGTTCTATTGGATAGCCCATGATTTTGACTTCATTTACAGATTAATGATGGAGGTCTCTTGGCTGGGCGGGAGCTGACGACCTGCAGAAAACTCCCAATGTTGCGAAATGGTCTGAACGCAGTTCAGCCACACACATTCTTGATAAACTAAACCTGCCAATCTGAAACAGAGTTTTTTTTGCACGGGCACGTGTTGATTTGAAGTTACAATGGCCGAAAGCACCGCTCCTGCTCCTGGGGCGTCGGCTATGTCTGAAACACTTTGTCCTGGTGATGATGGAGATTCATCAACGGACGAGGACTATCTTACGCCCGACAGCGAGGAGGAGTCACCTTGGTTTTCTGGCCATCTAGAGTGCACTGTTGTGAACCGAACAAGCACTGAAATTGAGACTGACACTGACAATGACCAATACTCGTCTCTTCCACCCTTCATGCCCTGTGAGACAGGTCGAAAACCAGACTACTTCTCGTCTTCGGAAGACAACCGTCGCGAGAAAAACGCAAAAAATCAACAGTTCACTGCTATTGAGGTGACCTTAGCCCAGGCCAAACTTCTCAGTTTGAAAGCAGTCCAACGGAAGTTCATGAACAGTGTCCCATCATTTAAGCTGGATAAAACAAACAAGAAAAACATACTTGTAAAGCCTATGCATCATAAGAAAATGAAGACTGTATTAACTGAGGACATTCGAATGGAAGAATTTGATGTTCAAGACGGAGATGATGACGACCTTGGAATAATAGGCTGCTTGAACACAAAAGAACGACAGCGAGAGATTGTTGTGGATTTCAAAGACGGAAAACTAACAATAATTTACCACAAAGACACTGAGAGTGAGAGTGTGATTGTAGAAAGCGTAAAACAACTACGAAATCCACAAAGAATCATCCAACTGTCTAGAAGACCCGTTGTTAGCAGGTTCCTGGAAGTTTCAAATAACATGCAAAGGTTTATCCAAACTTTTCACTACGATGGGGGTTGTCAGGCAAAACTAGATTTTCAAAAGGATTGCAAGAACGTTCCATCATTGCATGTGACATGCAAGAGAGGTCAGACACAACACGTAATTTCCAGAGTGGAAGAACACGTTTTATCTCTGGAAAAAACTGATGTAAAAATCAGTCTGGCCACAGGTCTGTTTCTGCAAAGTGTTCACGGTCAATGTGTTGTGCACAACATAGAAAAGCAACACCATTGTTTGCTGACTGTGGAGTCTCCAGCAGAGCGCGTACAGCTGAGGGCTACCTATCGTGATAGTATGCTGTTAGTGTGTGACGGTAACATGGCTTTCTGCGACAGCCCTGGAGTCATCATTTTACCGCTTTGTGAAGGACAGAGAGAATGGCCTCCAGCATACAAACACATCCTGGAAAGGGGTATGTGTTTTTTATGAACTTGTGCTTTTTAAAATTGTTTTAAGTTGAATATCAAACACTGCACGCACAACCTAAAGACCTCTTACTAATGTCCACACACACACACACACACACACACACACACACACACACACACACACACACACACACACACACACACACACACACACACACACATGCATAACACACGCACGCAGTCTGACATCCACGACTCAATAACAATCTTGCTCTCTCTCTCTCTCTCACACACACACACACACACACACACACACACACACACACACACACACACACACACACACACACACACTTTAGTATTCAATACTCTGTATTTGTAGATTACATATATTGCAACATGTACAAACTGTACAAACGTGAGTAACGAGGGCTTTGCAATGCTCGTATTCTTATGTTTTTCTTACAGAAGACATATCCAGCAACGCCAGAAATCATGCACGCGCAATTGGACCACCACCCAAAACATGGCTACGCATCATAACAGTTAGCCATGGTGTCAGCAAAAGAACCATCATCGTGATGCACGCTCCGGCACTGTCCAATGAAGAGGCCTTTCGGCGCCAGCTTCAGGTTTCCTGCAAGACGGCTATCCAGGCAGCAATTGACATCTGTCCTGATGCTGAAATTGTTCTACCGCTTACACTTGTAGACAGCGTTCAACCCAAACGCTCTGCGCTGCCAATGCTGGTGGCTGTTATCGAGACCATAAGCGAGAATGTTGAGAGTGGAATTCGTGCCAAGCTCTACCTGGACAAAATACCACAGGACGCAGGAGATATTTTTGATGAAATGAACGAACAGTTGCTGTGGCGTGGGTGGTCGGTTGACCTTTTCTTTGGTATGTTTATTTATGTTGGTCATGTATTTAATTCATTGATTAGTACAAGATGAACGAAGAACTGATGAGTGGACATATTGTGCTGGCATACATGAGAAAAGTGTCAGTACCCTATTTGAATAGACCCAAAACAGATAGTCTACTAACGTTAAAAACATCAAGATTAAAAACAAAAACAAGAACTGTTACATTATTGGAACGTTTAATTCAGGACAAAATGGAAAATTCACAAGTCTTAAGTGGAGAAACGAGAAACACAACGGATAACTGATACTGTAATTTATCCTAGAATAGTTGTTGCTCCGAAACTTAAAGGCTTACTAACTCGCTCCCGTGTTTACGATGTGTAGTTTGCCCACAATCGATGTCAAATGCATCATAAGGCCATATAATGACGATATGTCGCAATGCGCGGACCATATACATGCATTACAGCTTGTTCTAGCCTCTGAAAAAGTGAGGATGTCAACAAAGACGCGGAGTTATTTCCCTTGCGTCAACGTTCCCTCTGTTGGCAAATCTATAAATAGGACGATCTAGATCAAAATAAAAATTCAAATATCTCAACATTTAAGGGGTCCTAGACTACAATATCTTGCAGGGAACTTAATTTAGCATGTCTCCAGCTGTGGGTAAAGCAATTAGCGTGAATAGTCATCAGCTTTCTATGCCTTTAACCATTTCAATCTTGACAGAGATTACTGATTTAAATTGAAGCCCGAGGGAAACTAGAGATGAGTAAATCATTTGTGTGTGATGCAAATATTTGATGTTGACGTGGTATAAGTGTACAATTACCACACTGTTTGTGTTCGTCTCTTTTTCTTAATGCAGCCTACAATGTCAATAATGATGTACTTTTTGCTACAGAAAACATTGAATCAGTTAAAGGCATCGTCGAATTCTCCAAAGACGAAAGCAACACAGACGCAGCGACTGTCCATCTGTTTGGACTAAAACAGGATGCCAAAGACGCAATCGACGAAGTAAATTCCTTTTTGACTTACCTGAGTTTACAGTGTGTCTTAGTAATTAATAGTTCTTGAATGTAAGGCCGTCTAATAACAACACTCTGAATACTGATTCTTTCCCCCCGGATGTTATGGAAGCTAGAAAGCTTTGAAATTTCACACACTTGCAGGTTTGGTGACCGTCAGTCACAATTAATGGATGTCCGGTTGATCCTCATCTGCCAAGGTCACATTGTGTTCGGGTACAATATTTTATTCATTTAATTTTTATCATATGTTTTGTTGCTAAAGCGTTGAAATGTGGCCACTTTATGACCCTTCCTCATGATGTACATCTTGCTCACATCGGTCGTGTTTCACTCTCTGGGATAAAATATTTCAGTACATTTTGAGGACGTGTTTCTTTTTTCCCCCGTATGATTTTGAAGCACCGCATTTGGATTTCTTCCTCTGGTCAACAAACACTAGAGAATGTTATAGTAATTTCTGGTCGCGCATCCTTTATACCTCATAAGCATGTCTTGTGATTGTGTGTAGGTTTGTACCATCAGTGCACCTCCCCGCTACACAGCCAGAGCCGAAGAATTCAAGACTGCTGCAACACAGGCTGTGCCCGGTTGTTCTTCAAAAGCAACACGATCAAAAACGATACCAAACGTTGGACCTTCATCGTCAGTTTCATTTGGCCAGGAGAGACAGCAACGGCCGAGGAGCGAACGACTGAGCTCTGATGTTGCCAAAGCAGCAAACTCAACAGGAGCCCGTGCCAAATCAAATCAGGGCGAATCTATCCTTGCATCTGTGCACAAGCCAGTGTTCTGCCATACTCTGCAAGAGTCCCACACCAAGTCTGTATTAAGGTGTTTGTGTACAAACGGGACATCACACAGCTCCACGTGGATGCCATCGTCAATATCGCTCATGGTGGGTGTATGGAACACGCCATACCCACAGCTGCTGGATTCAAGCTAGCTGTGGAAAGAGAACAATACACCAGAAATAATGGTCCACTGAGAGTGACGGAGGTGCTGGCCACCACAGCAGGATGGCTACCCTGCAAGAAGGTGATGCACGCTGTGGGACCACGCTGGTCAGACTACAAGGACAAGGCGCTGTGTCGGCAACACCTGGTGGACACCGTCTATAAATGTCTGCGCAAAGCTCACAGCATGCAGATAGCTTCCCTTGGAATTCCGGCAATCATCTCAGGTAATTATGTTGATTATTTTTGGCGCAGGCACTAGGGTGTGTGTGTGTGTGTGTGTGGGGGGGGGGGGGCGGGAGGAGGGGGTTATCGCTGTTTGTATTGTTATATATACGGTCAAATCCGATGTATTTTTAGTATTGCGCATTCTTGTTGCGTAATCAGTGGTGTATGTTGTGTAGGGGTTTTGTATACCTTTGTTTGACGCAAAATATCGTCCCTCGTAAAAAAGGAAAAGAACATATAACCTCGGTCAAAAACATCTAACCTACTGGATTTTAAATGTTACATATGTTTTGTTTTAACCTTGTGTCGATACTATTTAGTTCTGCCTCGTTATTAGCCATTGGATATAACTGTTTTATCATCACTGCTTTGTTGTTGTTCTTTGGCCATTTACGTTGAATGACTTGTTATACATCGACATTGATAGTTTTATTCTTCTTCGTCTTCGTCGTTCGCTAGATAGTTTTATCATAAGAACCTTTTCTAATTCCTATTAACTCGATGTTCTTTAACTATATTTATACATAAATGCATATTGTAAAGCAGTATGCATTGTTAGAGGATTTTTTTAGTAGCAGTGTTTAAATGTCGAAGCTGCTTTTCCCAGTTTTACCTAAGAGACCGACTGTATATTGTGTTATTGTATTTGTCAGACTTGATTGTACCAAGTCCCTACACATGTTGTAATGCGCTTAGAGCCAAAATGTTTTTTTTCTTTTGTAAGGGATAGGCGCAATATAAATACACTTTATTATTATTATTATTATTATTATTATTATTATTATTACATTATGTGCTATTTAATCCCAATGTAAAAACTGTGAGTGTGTGTGTGTGTGTGTGTGTGTGTGTGTGTGTGTGTGTGTGTGTGTGTGTGTGTGTGTGTGTTTGTGTGTGGGTGATGATATCCGCAGACGTTTTTCAATAAATGTCTTTGGTGACGTCATATCCGGCTTTTTGTGAAAATACAGGCAGTACTGTCACGCCCTCACTTTTCAATCAAATTGATTGAAATGTCGATCAGGCAATCTTTGACTAAGACCGGACTATGGAATTGCATTTCAAGATGGAAGCTAAAAAGACTCACTAATATGTAAAAATTCTAATTTGAATTAGAGATTCAAAAAAGATTTAATTGTATTCTTTATCGTTTACTGAATCCAAAAATACATAGATATGATATGTTTACTCTAAAAATATGCTCAAAGTTTTTTAAAAGTTGGTTTATGTTTTCATGTATGTGTGTGTGTGTGTGTGTGTGTGTGTGTGTGTGTGTGTGTGTGTGTGTGTGTGTAGAGCTATTCGATAAAAACTAACGAACATATGTTTATGAAATTGTACATGTGACCTTTGCCAAATATTATCCTTAGACGGATGTTTTCTAACACTTAGATACATATTTTTATGACGTCATATCCCGTTTTTCTGCGAAAGACGAAGGCGCACTAAGGTGACCTCAATTTTACAATGAAATAGATTGAAATTTTGCTGAAGCAATGTTTGATTAGGTTCAGACTATTGGATAGCATTTCAACTCGGAAGCTTGTAAATTAATTAATCAGTTTGTTTGGTAACTCTTTTTAAATTCTAATTTGAACTGAACTTTCAATAAGAGATTCAAAATGATTACATCGTATTCTGTATTATTCTGTATCCAAAAAATAATAGGGATATGTGATTTTTACTCTACAAATGTGCACAAAATTAAAGAAAATCGGTGTATGCAAATGTTGTCCTATGTTTTAATGTATCTCCAAAACCGGTTCGACCCGTCTTCGGGTTTTTGCTAGCCAAACCTTGCTAGTCTCAATGATGACTGACCCCGGGTTGTCGGAGTTGCCTTTTTACTTTTTGTTGTTTCAGGCCGACAGATTGACTTAAAGGTCCACTCTGCCTTCCGTAAACCATCGGTTTCCGATCACCGTTAGGCTTTTACACTCAACAGTACATACACCCTTTTTTGTTTGAACGCTTACCACTAGGGAACACCCGAGCTGCTCTCCATAGAGAGCGGGCATTTTTTTAAGAGTTTATTTTGTGTGGACGTATCTATAGGTCCGAATTGGAAGCCTTGATATGGTGTCAGACCTAACTTTTAAATCTAAATAATTAATTGACAGCATATGAGACAAACATTCTTAAAACACGAAATAATTCTTATATTATCAAGACAGGATAAGTACAATTCGAAGTTTTGAAAGTTTGAAAAAAGGGAGCAAGGATGCAGGTCATGCAAGGTGGGTGTATGAATTGAATGGTAATTGTGAGATGCAGCTCTTTTCCCTTGATGGCAGGGAAGTAGGCTATCTACCGAAAACCATGCAACTTTCCCCTTTTTTGGAATGCTAGGCAAAACGAGGCGGAGCATGTTCAACGCTTCCGATCGGCTTTATCCTGCGATCAGGACGAACAACTAACTTTGATGACTGTCTATGTTATGCAGCGTGCACTAAATATGATATCATTTTCTTTCGAACATACACAGATTGGAGCCAAGGATCACCACTGATGGCTTGCTGATCACTGGAAATGTTCGCTAAGCACGTGTTTTCCTAAACTAACGTGACCTCAAGCCAAACCCAATTGACCTCGATCAAAACACGTTGTAAGCCATCAGGCATCACTACGTGACAGCGATCATTTCCGCAACAAGTTGTGAACTTCGATGAACGTGAACGCTGATTTTTGAACGAAGAGTGTCATGTATTGTGCACGCACTGTATAACATACACATCAGAGTTAGATATTCGTCCCGATGGCAGGATAAAGCCGATCGAAAGCGTGGGATATCCTCCGCCTCGTTTTGGAAAGCTTGGCTGAGGCACTGGGCTCTAACTCTGCCAGACCACGGACAATCCTGACATAGTTAATCGGTTTTGTGCAGAGTATGTGGAATGTCCGCATGCTTCGCGTAGACCATTTCGACTCGTATCGGTCTACGGGTTTCAGTTAGCCAGGATTTTACTTGTTTTGGTGTTGACTGATTCCGGGTTTTCCGTGCTAATCTTTTAGTTTCAGGCGGACAGATCGACTAAATGTTTTGATATCGACTTGTTTCTTGTTCTTTGTTTTACGTCGAGCCGACATCAACCTTAAAAGTATGTAGAGATGTTTTTGTTTGCATTACAGGTGTAGATGGTGAAGGAAACGAGACATGTGCGAGAGTGTACCTGTCAGCGTTGCACACTTTTGACAATGCGTGGGGCCGAGAAACCAGCTTGAGACACATCCACTTTGTTGACACAAGAGGCGATATTATCAGCGTCATACAGCGAACCTTCGCACAGAACACATCTGCGTCCACTCAAGAGGCAAGGACAATCCAAACAGGTTTGCAAATGATCTGTTGACTTACGTGGTGCGTGTGCAAGACAAGACACGACAAGACAAATTCTTTATAAACGAGGGCAATGGCATATACTTGTATATATGCAAACAGGTGCTGTTTTACATCCAGCCCTCGCAGGAAAGGAGACATTGGGGAAGAGGGGATGGGGGGGGGGGGGGGGGTGATGCAAATCGGGTTTGACTGTTTCTCTGTTACGGCTTTTTATTCCCCCACCATATGTATTTCAGTCCATTTTCAGTTCATTGAACAACTGAAGCTCTCCTTCAGGTCTATTTACAAAATTATTCCCTTTCAACAACCACTGTCAGATATCCACAGGGAAAACTAATTACCATACTGGTCAAGATTATCTGAAGTTAGTTGGTAAACAACTCAAGCACAGAGCAAACAGAAGGTTTAGGGGCGGTATTTTCCAGAAAAGGGGCAGCGTATTTGTGTGTGTGAGGAAGAAAGGGGTGAAGGGGGATTGCAAATAGCATGCACCGTTCGCATTGTTTTCATTCACCTTCTATCAAATATGGCAAAATAAGAGTATCACAAACATAAACAAACATACTGAAAATAGCAGAGGCTTGATTACAGCCTCAAATATCGTTTCAGACTCGGACTCGGACACTGCTTCTTCTGCTAACTGGAACTGCAACAAAATGTCCAGCAGATCGAGAATGGAAGACGTCAGCCCAGACTTGGAGACGCTCTTGCCCAGAACCTCAAGCAATCTTTTGAGCCGGCAGACTGCTCAGGAGACGCCTTTGCATGCCAGGCAGTCTCCTGCTGGGGCGTCATTACGACAAGAACCCGTGAAGGAAGATTGTTGTATTTGCCGTGAAAACATGACAAATCCGAAGACATTGAATTGCGGACACAGATTCTGCACGGATTGTGTTGACAGGTGGTTGTCTCAGAAGTCTCGGTGCCCCGTATGTTATAAGATTCAAGGCATTCTCACTGGCATACAACCGCAGGACGGTACAATGGGAATGAAATTGTGCGGGCTTGACCTCCAAGGCTTTGAAGGGTATGGATCTCTGATGATTGAATACTCCTTTCCGGAAGGAAAACAGAATGTAAGTTCTTGTTTCACGCGGTTAAGTGCTAGAACATGATGTTTAAATGTTTGCTATCAGTAAACATACTTACTAAATTGTCTTCGCTTTGTCTGAATTTCGGTAATTAATAACAAAAACTTATCTGGCTGATTGTTTCTTCCGCCTGCCACGAAAAAATCAGCCAGATAAGTCTTCGTTGTTAATTGTTTGTCTGTGCACTTAAAAGACCGTTAGGTCGATATATTTGTGAATGTATTGTTTTGTCAATGACAAACCTTTCTCGTTTTTTTTATTCTGAATTTTGGAACGTTGGCAGTCTCTTTGTTTTTGGATTTATTTTATTATTTCAATGTATTAAATAACTTTTCTTTTTTCTGACCCAAACATGACCCCTCTGTGACCTTTACATTTTAGATGGATATATATATTATACTTTGGTTATGACTCGAAATGATAAATACCCTGGAAGCGTGTGAAGTTTCTAAAATATTTCTTCAAACCCTTTATAATTTTTACCCAGAACATGCCCCCGCTTTGAGCTTGAAACTTGATGAGGGTAGACCAAATTTTCGTCTTGTTATGACAACCTACCGTTCTTTTTTGAAATTTTGAGGCACTTACTTGTCCTTGTTTTTCAATACCTATTTTATTCATGTTTTTATTACTTAGTTAGTGGAAGAATCTTTTGTAATGTATGTTTGATGGTGTATGCTTTTAATTAAGCGTTGCTGACTATGAATGTAGATGTAAATGCTTGTATAACTGTGTTTTAATTTTAAATGTGTCAAGCGCAAAGAGCATAATTGTATAGTTATGATGTTGCGCTATATAAATGCTCATTTATTATTATTATTATTTATTACTTGAAAAACATCCGAGAAAACTTGAAAGTGAATAATTCTTCTACGGACGGCCTAACTAATACTGCTCATTACCAAGACTCTGTTGGTAACTCCAAATAAGTTAAAAAAAAAAAAAACAGTTTCAAAGTAATAGCATTGGAGTGTTTTTTGCCGGAATGTTTTGTTTAAACGTGTTCGACTTATTGACCCCATTTTGTCATGTTAATTTTATATTCCAATCGTTGTAAATTCCAATGAGTTAAACCGCGAGCTTCTATTATCACAAGAGTAAAACAAAAACAAAGGAAACATTATTGGAACGTTTAATTGAGGACAAAACAAACCTTCAGAAATTACGTAAAATATTATCACAATGGAAAAAAAAAAATCGTGACGTCTTTTGGGGGCGGATTAACAAAAATCAGATACAATCCTCGGTAAATCGTACATAAAGTTAACCTTTATTACTTTTGAATTTACGTGCGTCTGTGCCAGAAAATGGAAAAATATGTATACTTTTTGTGTTGCTGTTGAGCACACATGTAAACAGCAGGTTATTTGTTTCTGATTCATATTACGTAAGGCAAGTGGTGTGAGTACACACACATACACACATATGAGTGTGGCCTGCCTTGAATACTCAGTGCAATAATGACTGATTAAAACAGATTGAAATTAACGAGGATTTTAACTATCTGCTTTGCCAACAGGAAGAGGATCCCAATCAAGACAGGCCTTACCCTGCTGTGTCAAGCAAAGCATACCTGCCCAACACAAAGGGCGGAAGGAAGGTGCTGACATTATTGAAAATTGCTTTCGATCGCCGTTTGGTCTTCACTTTTGGGTATTCTCTCACCAGCGGCGAAATGGGCGTTATCTGGAATGACATCCATCACAAGACTTCGAGAGATTCAGTGTAAGTATCATTTTGAGGGGTTATGTTTATATCAACGTTGTATTTTCTCATGAGTAGCACCTTTGTCTGAAGACTTTGAAGATGTTTTTCTTTTTTGGTTTACATAAACCATGCCATGTGTCACACTTTACCGCAAGGTGGTTTAGACGAATGGATGAATTGATGAGCGAGTGTCCCACTCACACAGCTGAACCCTTTAACACCAGGGAACTATAAGAATCACGACTTGAAATCAGTGCCGCAGAATTTACATGATTTATTTTGGTAAAGCATGTATATATGCGTACGATGATGGCGGACATGCTCCGTGGTTAAGGTGGAGGTTAATTGAACTAATACGTACGAAAGTCACAGTTTGCAATTGCATTGTGCGTCTTTGTTTCTTGACCAGTTCTCTTGATTTTGGCACCGTTGT
Organism: Littorina saxatilis; assembly: GCF_037325665.1. Classification (NCBI taxonomy): domain Eukaryota; kingdom Metazoa; phylum Mollusca; class Gastropoda; order Littorinimorpha; family Littorinidae; genus Littorina; species Littorina saxatilis. The sequence goes on from NC_090257.1 coordinate 30,132,988, forward strand.
GTTCCTAAGAATCTGCACTTTCATTTGATATAAGGCTCACTGTGTATAACGGAATCATACGCGTGGTAGTCGCTAATGAATGAAGTAATACGTTTTTGTTCTGATTTAAGTACATACTGTGACTAATTGGAACCAGGCACTGATGTGAAGGGTATCACCGCAACAGTTAGTCTTCATCCTTATGTACCCCTGTTCGCATGTTTGGTTTTGATAACCTACTAGAGATAGTAGATATTAAAAATTTGAAATGCAAATGGCGGCCATACTTTATAGTTTGCTGATATCTACTTCCAGCAGCAGTAAGAGGACGAAGAGAAGGAGGAGAAATAAGTCGTGTTAATGAGACTTCTAAAAATAATTGTACATTGATATGGTTCCATTTGAACTTTCGAGGTTGTGATGATCGATTGACGCCCGGCAAAAGATTAATTAAAGCCCGACGGAGAAAATTTGCAAATTGATCCTTATGGCTTACAGAGACTACTTTAATGTGTATCAATGCACCTCCCTAACAGGTGTTCATTGAGTAGATTTCCGGTGTTAATCGAGAATTGAACATCGGTCATCTGACCAATCACAGAATCTGTTACATTCTTAACCCATCTTGATTAAATTCCAATAATGCTTTATTGAGGCTCATATTCTGTGCATTTGTTTGCTCAAAATGATTACGATCTTAAGTGCATTATACTTTACGTAGAAGTATTCCTGACAAATGTGTTATTGTTATCTTATTCAAGGTACACAGGTTAGGCTATGTTTCCATATAGCGACACGACGGCGTCACGATGGTTCCGGTGAGGTGGCGTGTTTCCATATGCGGCAACGTGCCACGCGACGGTTCGGGGTCCAAATTTTGTTCACTCCAGGGAGCGAAAACAATTGCTGCCGCGCGTTATTCGCGACCAAAGTGGGCGTGGTCGAAGGCTTTTCAAATATTCGAGGACCCCCCCCCCCCCCCCCCAGAACCAGGTTTATAGTCTATTTTGACTGGTTTTTTTCGTCAGATACATGTATTCCCTGAGCTGCACATAGTCCAGCAACAATTTCTTCACAGGTTGTCAAAGGCACCGGGTTCGTTCCGCTTTTTGAGCATTTTGTTGAAACAAAAGAGGTTTTTTTCCCTTACATTTCTCGTCTCTTCAATTTTCTAACCAACATAAGTAGCTTCAAATATAGTTTCTCTTAATTACGGTATGGTTACAAGTGTGAGTTTTTGACCGATTTAGAAGAAGAAGTCAAGCCAGAAAGAACAAAAATCGGCCTGCCACGCCGCTTTTAATGGAAACACTCACAGCGAAATTCGCTAGCGGCATCGCGTGTTTGTCGCCGTCGTGCCGCTGCCGCGTCGCTACATGAAAACATATCTTTACGCTTCTCTGTGCAGGCATGGCTATCTGGATCATAACTTCTTGGAACGAATGACACTGGACTTGGCAGACAATGGAGTTACAGAGAAAGATCTGACTGACATTCACAAAGACTTCATCGAAAACCCGCATAAGTATTGTCAGGCGCCACTACGGGGATCTTCGCAAATTCATCTTTCTCACACTTCAGGAACAAGTGCTTGAACAGTCCAGGGTGCGCCGCAGATTACGATTTTGAAAATGTGTAAATATTCATCGGTATTAACATAAGATGTACGTCTAATCTTTGTGGTAAGGTGTGAACAGGGTACATGCGAACTAAGCTCTGCAAAAAAAATGATTGCACCCATTTTCGTACCCAATCCAAGGCATTCATTCCAATGTTAATTTATTCACATTTTCTATGCCATCAACGGCCCTCTACTTAGCGATGAAGCACACTTTTCAGATCAAAGATTTCTTTTACAGGCGTCACATGACCGCCGCCCAAATAAGGGTACCCCAAAATCAAAACGACATAAACGTTAGATGCCAATCAGACATCGAAGAAATTCAGCATACGCACAACTTGGCAACGTTTACATACGAGTAGAAAGTCAAAGCAAGTATCTACCCAGAACAGGATGTTTTATTTTGCTACCTTGCGTACTTATTGTGTCATTGCATTTCTACTTATGCAGGTGTTGATTGATTATATAAGAATAGGTTTTGGGTTATTCTTTGCTGCTGGTCACAGAAAGGGGGGGGGGGGTGTCGCTTAATTTTAACCATTTGTTAACGTTTTCACACTTGATGAGTAAAACTTAACTTTAATTGCATCCAAGAAGCAGTGTAAGCACTGTATTGAATAAAAGAATGTTTTATTTAATTTTTTTTATAGGTAAATTAAACTTGCGTGTCACACAAATAATTATGTCAACCAAAATTGGGAATGGTCATACTCTTGCTCATTGTACTGGAAGCTACTTTATAGCAGAAACTTATCTTCAACTAAAACTGGTTTATTTGAAGGGTTCAGATATTCAACAGCACGAGACAACATTTTAAAATCAGCTGAGACAAGCAACGTTAAGAACAACAAGTCGCGTGAAGCGACATAAAAACATTTAGTCAAGCTGTCGGCATCAAAGTAACAGATTAACGCCAACAAACAGTCTCCGCCAAGACTATATTTAAGATAGTCTCGACTAACCAAAGCCAAAGACTGAGACCGGTCAGGCTCGTCTCCGCATAGCGTGCAATCGCAGTACTTGGGCCGACTGAACCTATTTTCGGTAATTCTGAGCACAGTTTTAGAGTAAATATGACATATATGTATATATTTCTTAATTCAGGAGAAATTGAGGAATATGATGCAATAATCTGTTTGTGAAAATTTGATTTTAATGACAAATTTAATTAGCAAACTAATTAACTAGTTTTTAAGCCTCCAAGCTGAAATGCAATACCAAAGTCCGGGCTTCGTCGAAGATTACTTGACAAAAATGTCAACCAATTTGGTTAAAAATTGAGGGCGTGACAGTGCTGACTCAATTTTCACAAAAAGCCGGATATGACGTCATCAAAGACATTCATAAAAAAAATACGTCTGGGGATATCATACCCAGGAACTCGCATGTTAAATTTCATGATGATCGGTCCAGTAGTTTTCTTTGAATCGCTCTACACACACACACACACACACACACACACACACACACACACACACACACACCACGACCCTCGTCTCGATCCCCCGTCTATGTTAAAACATTTAGTCAAAACTTGACTAACTGTAAAAACTGACCTGAACTGACCATAACGCACGTTTCAGGCAGTTTTACATCCTGAAACGTGCGTTTATTTTGTTCTCACACAAATCCACTCTATTAGATGGGGGAAAGGACTACTGCTAGAAAGAGTTCATTAATATAGATATTGAAATCTTAACACCAAAGCAACCATGTTTCAACCTAAAATACATCTAAACCACAATTAAAGTTCTGTGTCACGCACAAAACGTGCGTTAGGGGAAAATTATTTGACAAAGTGTGTATATGCGTAGATTCATTAAAAAAAAAAAACCTACTGGACTGTTCTCCATAGAACTTAACATAAGAGTTCCTAAGAATAATATCCCCAGAAGGTTTTTTTTTTCATATTTTCCATAAATGTTTTTGATGACCTCATATCCGGCTTCTTGTGAAAGTTGAGGCAGAACTGTCACACCCTAATTTTTTTTTTTCAAATTGAATGACATTTTGGTCAATCAATCTTCGACGAAGCCCGGACTATGTGGTTTCACTTCATCTGGGAAGCTTAACAATTAATAAATGAGTTTGGTCATTAAACATTCTGAAAATTCTAATTGAAATTACAATTTAAGTAATCAATCCAAACGTTATTTCATCTTGTTTGTTATCATTTTATGATTCCAAAAACATATTGATATGTTATTTTTGGGTCAACAACAAGCTCAGAAAGTTAAAAATAATGTTCCTGTTGAGCGCTGGTCATGTTCAAAGACACCCTTGCGGTGGATGTCCACCCAGCTTTTGTTTTAACTGTGTGTTAAAATAGTATGTATGTGGAACATAAATAACTTGGATAAGCTTAAAGCTGCTTAATTGTTTACCTCTTATTCCCCCCTTCTGTGACCATCAGCAAAGAACTCTTTTGCGTATTTTGAGGGGAACCATGACAAAAAGCGCTGTATTTCAGCGATGACCCGGTGAATTGCTTTGAAACTTTGAGGATCTCCTGCCTACAATATGGTTAATTATTGACAGTACACGGTTCTGTGTTGTAAAATACCATGTTAGTTGTGTGTAAATCATGTCGTTTCCAATCGTACGTATAACACGTGAAGAGATTATGCCATACAGGACTGCGTGCACATGAACTCTGGCTGCGTCAAGCACTACGGTGGGTTGTCAAGCTACGACGTGACCTTGACTGCTGTGTCAGTGGACACGAATACAAGCTGTACTGGGCTGTGTTGAACTCTGCCAAAACACGCTCGGTAAACTTTGTGTGAGGGATGATGCGCGCGTGGGGTGCATAGCCCCCTGGTCAAAATCCCCCCCCCCCCCCCCGCCTCCTTCGATAATAACAAACCACTAAGTACAGATATCTAACTATGAATGATAATCAATGACTTAGTCTGGAAAGCGTGACGATCGAACTTTAGATTGAACAAAGTGTGCACGAAAAGATAAGAACTTGAAACCGCCCTACTTATATATGTGGACATCAACACGTGTGGGTGTGGGTGTAAATGTGTGTGTGCGTGTGTGTGACACTGGGTGTGGATTAATAATGGGTTCTGTTCGTGTGTGAACGAGGGTGTTTTTCTCAATGAGGGTGTGTTTACTTTCAAGTTTGGTTAATTTTCTTGTTCGTTTGCATTGTTGTTGTTGTTTATACTTTGATGTTGTTTGTCTGTATGAAAGCCGGTGACATATTTACAAAGGCTAAATCTGCGTTCTTCGTGGGGAATGTTTGAGACTTGTGCGATATTGTGTGGAACCGATTTTTATTACGGTATTTACACAACTTTGTTCAAATCGAGACACTGCAGGCATCGGAGCTGTTCTTGCTTTTCCGTGTGTTCATCGGGGTTTGCACTGCTTGTATGACTCACTGTTTATATGCGTATTGTGTGGTTTTTATTAAGATGCAGCGACTACTGTTTTCACGCTGGATCTCGTTTTGTTTGTTTACACTGCTTCATTGTATAGTTACCCGGCAATAGGCAGTATTTACATGTTGTAATAGTCCACTGGCCTTGGCCCTGACTCAGTGCGCTTTTCTTTTGCTTTTTCCTTTGTTGTTCAGCACAAAGGACTCTAATGATATAAAGTATCACGTTATAAACAAAATGTCCTTCTCTATTTACATATGCACAGTTCAACATTATTTCAAGTGTTTTTCTTGAACTCAAGCTATTACATTTTGGCGTTTTTATTATTCCTTTCCGCTAACTCTGTCTATCTATGTTATTTTTAATGTATCAACATCTTTCTTCCGTGTTTGTAACAATGTTCTGGGCCCCCTCACCTGTTTTTTTGGCAACATGGAACTGCCGGTGTATCACGAAAAAAATACTCCCTCGTCGTACGAGATTTGTACTGGGAGTAAGAATGTGGGGAGTACAAATTTCGTGGAGGGAGTAACTTTTCCGTTCCTTGGGGAGTTCTTTTCTCGTACGACAGGTGTACTCGGAGTAAAACAATATCGTACGAACTTTTTACTCCAGAGTCAATTAGTTCGCATTATTTTGTATTAAGTGTAAAGGTGATTGTTTTCCAAATACGCGAAAATGTGAAAGACACTCAAAATAAATGAATGCGGTGTTTTAACGGAAGTTTGGAAAAAATGCTTGTATATCATTATTTAATGCAGATTGTTAATTTAACATGTGTTATTCAATAATTTACCTGATTCGAAATATTGTTGATTTTAGCTGGCGATGTTCATGAACCCAGGACCGGCAAAGAAAAATGCAGAGAAAATATCTATTGTCCATTGGAACGTGAGCAGCCTTCGAAATAAAATCGATATTTTAGAATTTTAGGCTCACATTTTTGATATTGTGACATAAACACGGTTGTCTAACTCAGTAAGCAATGATGATCTGTATTTAACTGGATTTCACTTACTGATACGGCAAGATAGACCCAATAATCCTCATTATATGTTAAAAATAATTTGTTTTGTAAAACGAGACATGATCTCTCCGTCCCCAATTTAGAAGCCATTTGGATTGAAACGAAGGTAGATCAGGAAAATCTATTGTTTGGAACTTTTGATAGACCACCTTCTGCAAATGTTGCTTACTGAGCCCTGGCAGACCAATCTGGTAATGCAACTGGTATGACTGGTATGAAGTTTATTGTTCGTGGAAATTTCAATTGTGATTTTATGAATGGTATTAGAAAATGAGTCCCGCTTTCTCTGAAAGGGCGCCATGAGCACTTGCCAGATTACTGTACGTAAGCACTGTGGGAGTGCAATTAATTCAACAATTTTCTCGCAAAGAAAATTTGCACGTACGACTTAAAGGCACAGTAAGCCTCCCGTAAACCATCACAGATACTGTCAGGCTTTTACACACAGTACAAACACCCTTTCATTTAAACACTCACCGCTTGAGAACATCCTAGGTGCCCTCCGTAAAGAGCGAGCAATTTTCAAAGAATTCATTTGTGTGTGGTTTATCTTACCCTTGAGCCATCGTGAACCCTTGTGATCCAGTTTCCTTTTTTCACAATGTAGTCGTCAGTTTGTAATTTGAATGCGACTCGCTGTAAGCTTATCTGCAATAGCACGTTATTATGTACCTCTGAATCTATACGAAACAAACGGCTGTGATTCACAAGAACTCTAGCGATGGTTTTTGACTGTTCAGAGGAACTGGCGATAGGCATAAACCGTCGTCTGCTACGAGAACCACGACCTTGCGTGACCCTGCTTCCGGGCTTTTCTTTTTTCAAACTTTCAAAACTTCGAATTGTACTGATCTTGTCTTGATGAAAAAAGAATTCTTTTATGATTTAAGAATGTTTGTGTAACAAGCTGTCAATTTATTATCTAGATTTTAAAAGTTAGGTCTAGCGCCAAAACGCACCACGGTCCGATTTGTCTCTGAGACAATCCACAAAATTAATTCTTTGAAAATTGCTCGCTCTTTACGTAGGGCACCTAGGATGTTCCCGTTTGGTGAGCGTTCAAATGGAAGGGTGTTTGTACTGTGTGTAAAATCAATCAATCAATCAATCAATGAGGCTTATATCGCGCATATTCCGTGGGTACAGTTCTAGGCGCTCTGCAGTGATGCCGTGTGAGATGAAATTTTATACGGCCAGTAGATTGCAGCCATGTCGGCGCATATTTACCTTTCACGGCCTTATTCCAAGTTACACGGGTATGGTAGACAATTATTAACTGTGCCTAAGCAATTTTGCCAGGAAAGACCCTTTTGTCAATCGTGGGATCTTTAACGTGCACACCCAATGTAGTATACACGGGGGGTGGTTCGGACACCGAAGAGAGTCTGCACACAAAGTTGACTCTGTGAAATAAATTTCCGCCGAACCTGGGATCGAACTCGCGCTGACAGCGGCCAACTGAATACAAATCCAGCGCGCTACCAACTGAGCTGTATCTGTCATTACTGTGCCTTTAAAAAACTGTGCATTTTTTTGCTGTGTGTTTCAGTCAGAATTGTTTAGCAGCAATCAGACCACTATGATTTTCGTGGTGTGTTTTTATTTTGTTTTTGTTCTTGTGGTTTGTATGCCAATTCGGTCTTTATACTGACTACTCACAAACAGCAAGGCTTCACATCCTGCTATATCGCTTTTTATCATTAAAATTCCTTTTCAACGCATATATTCTAATGCAAACGAGTGTGCAATATGCTATCAATAAAAACTATTTGATCTGAAAAATAGTAATGTGCCTGCCTGAAATTGATTCACCTAAAAACTGCTTAATACATTTTATACCCTGTTCATATGGGTACATGCTTTTTAGATCTTTTAGACAGAGATTTGTGAGTGATTTTGCTTTACCTTATCAAGCATCATGACATGGATATTTGTTTGCTTTCAAATAATTTTTTTAATTAAAACAGCGGCATTTGTATATATATACAAAGTCTTGTTCATGTTTGTGTGTGTGTGTGTGTTGGGTGTGTGTGTGTCAGTGTGTGTGTGCATTGAAGTTAAAAGGAGGGGGTGGCGTGTGTGTGTGTGTGTGTGTGTGTGTGTGTGTGTGTGTGTGTGTGTGTGTGTGTGTGTGTGTGTGTGTGATCTAGTGTATGAGGTCTTCGGTTCACTGTGACGACGAAGAGGTACTACACTACTCGTCCTAAAAAAGTACACGCATACATTTAGCTGTAGATCTTTGTGATGCGTCAGTTATATTAAAACCAAGTATATTGCCAGAAAGGCAATTAATTTCCCTACCGCATGAAATAAAGCGTTTCATTTTTCATGCATTAGTATTTATGCAGTGTACCGGAGACCTAGGACACCCCCCAAAATAAAATTTGCAAAAGCAAATTTGCAAACACTAAAATACACACAAAAATCCAAATTTACAAGAATGACCCCGATTTTGATCTCAAATTGAAGAACAACTCATTTTCTACCCATAAAAACTGATTTGGTGCAGCTGTTATGCCTAACAGTGTTGTTTTGCCATTTTGAAGAAGATTAGTGTCAGCCTCGTCAGAAGCCGTAAAAGGCTTGTTTTTGCGTCATTTTGTGTGGGCTATGTGGGTAAAAAAAACACGTGGTTTTGTAATGGCTCGTTGTATTGCTTTTGAATTTGACATGAGTATTGTTAATACAATTGCAAAAAGTGTGTAAAATATCATGGCGTTTTGATGAGTTTGTTGGACGCACTGGAACTTTTCAGAAAAAGTTGTATTAAACTGTAATAACTCTTTTCACTATAGTTGCACAAATTCAGCAGTTTGCAAACTTCAATGTTCACAAATAAATATTATAATTGGGGATCAAGTTTGTACAAAAGCAACAACGCGCTTCGGTGGTATGGAAATGTGAACGCAAAAGAACAATTACGAAAAACAGGTCTTCCAACATCAAAACCCAGTCCAGCGCAGCAGACTGAACTGGCACGCTTATGGGCAGAATGTACCTGCGCAGTTTCAGCGGCACAGACGACGCACGGCCTATCATTTATGCCGCGATAGGGATTATGACGAGTATTTGGCCTGTTTTCCTTTCATGCAACGTGTAGCGGGCTGGGATGATCTGCATTGCGTCGTCGGTCCTGCTGAAGTTATTATCGCTTCAAGTTGAGTGACGTGCAAGTTCCGTCTGCTGCGCTGGACTGGGTTTTGATGTTGGAAGATCTGTTTTTTGTAATTGATGTTTCGCGCGTTTTTGCAATTGTGTTATCAATACTCATGTATAATTACTTAAAAAGCAATACAATGAACCAATACAAAACCACAGGGTTTTTACCCACATAGCCCACACAAAATGACGCCAAAACAGACCCATACGGCTTCTGGCAAGGCTGACACCTGTCTTCTTCAAAATGGCAAAACAACACTGTTTTTTTCGTCTTTTACACCTGTTTCTTGTCCCGTTGTGCTCTCACACCGCCCCGTCCCTGCTCCATCCACATCTGAATTTCCTTCCGCTGCCAGACTTGTCGATTTTACAGACGCTCCAGGGGGGAATGTCAGGTCGCTACCCTCTGAAATTGACACTGCACTGCTGCCGAGTCACTTCGAATGTGTTCAGTAGTGGGTCTGTCCCGAGCTAACGGACGCAGCACCTTACTAACGACATTGACTGTTAGTCGCGGAGCCAGACTGAGTGAGCGTCCCCTCCAGAGAGCAGACAGCCACCATGTCCCTTCGTCGACCCCCCAGAACGTCACACGTTGAAGACTGACAGCAGAACTACTATTCAGGGAATGATCGAACAGGAACACTGAGACCATGTCACCATGAGAGCTCCGGGCATGAAGGCCCACAAGAGCAAGGACAATTAATAAGTTTGGATGCTTAATGAGATGAGGATGATTATACTGATGATGCTATGGATTTCCAATGTTGTTTTGAGACTACGTGACAGGGCAGCACTTTACGCTTACTAGCATAATATATCCTGGCGTCAACCAGGCCCGAGAACTGCCGCACCTGCGGTGTTAGTCAGGTAAACAGAACCTGAGCACCCTCCAAGTCGCATTCGTTAAGTGAATGACAATCGGCTGTGTGATCCCAGCCTTCCCATAGGAACCATAGCACTTAATTCCACTCTGGGTAGGAGCCGGCCGTAGCCCGAAAATTCCACATGACCCTGATGGGATTCGAACCCACGACCTCCCGGTCCGCAGCCCGATGCGCTAACCACCGGGGGCCGGTCAAAATAACACTGTCAGACACAACAGCTGAATCAAATAAATGTGTATGAGTAGAAAATGAGTTGTTCTTCAAGTTGCAATCAAAAACGGGGTCACTCTTGCTTATTGTGATTTGGTGTGTATTTTAGTGTCTGAAAATTTGCTTTTGCGAATTTGATTTTGGGGGGTGTTCTAGGTCTCCGGTAGGCCTACACTGCATAAATACTAATTCATGAAAATTGCGGCTTTTCAGTGTGATCTGCGTGTGAAGGTAAATAAAAACAGGGGTGATATACGCGATACAGCCTGTTCGAATTGTGGTCTCCCAGACGAGGCTACTGTGACATAAGGTCTTACACGGGGAGGGAGTGGCGGATGGGGGTTTGGGAGGTGGAGAGATTTAAAAGACACATTCATTCTCTCTCTCACTCTCCCCCTCTCTCTCTCTCTCTCTTTCTCTTTCTCTCTCTCTCTTTCTCACACTATCATACCCCTGTTTGTATTCACCTTCACACGCTGATCACACTGAAATGTGCCTTACACCTTTATCCTTGTAAAATAAAGCTCGTTCGCTCGATCGTTCGATCGCTCGCTCTCTCTCTCTCTCTCTCTCTCTCTCTCTTTCTCTCTCTCTCTCTCTCTCTCTCTCTCTCTCTCTCCCTCTCTCTCTCTCTCTCTCTCTCTGTATGAGTGTGTTTCCGCGTATGTCTGTCTTTTGGGTTGTCTTTCTGTGTTGTGTGTTGTGACTCGTCGGCATTATACTTGTCTCGTCTAAATATCGGACCCTATTGCTACGCTGAAAACACAATAGCTGTTACTGTCGGCCTCTGACGTCGCGTCACATGGCTCAAAAGAAGATAAATCCAGTGTTCAACTGATACATTAATGTATAAACTCTATTGTTTATTAGGTAGCCTCAGCTTGTCTTGTACAACTCTTCAAATCATCTCTGTCACGTTTCAATATATCACTTAAGGTGATTATGAACCGGTTAATTACTACTAATTAACTAACCACACCACGATCCACTCTCGCAGGCATACAATTAAATAGAGTCAACAAAAGTATAAGTTTCAGACGCCTGTTTATGTATAAACTCTCCACCTCCCTCGAGCCTTCACTCAAAATATGTTCCTTTTACGTTCTCAACACGTAAAAAAACCAGTGTTCACTGACAAAATGCCAGTAGTATATAGAAAATTATAGTAACACGCTGAACCCGTGTAAATATAGTTAAATGCGAATGTTCTGTTCGAAAAGCTCTAGTTCGTGCAGGTGTCACACACCCCACGTTGTCACTACTCCAATGAAATCACAGATACGAAAAGACAACGGTGGTCAACGGGGTGCGTACGACATGGTGCACTTAGCTTTATCTCTGCTGCTGCTGCTTAGCCGGTATGCTGGTTAGTCGGTTCGCTGGTTAGCCGGTTCGCTGGTTAGCCGGTTCGCTGGTTAGCCGGTCCGCTGGTTAGCCGGTCCGCTGGTTAGCCGGTCTCCTGGTTAGCCGGTCTCCTGGTTAGCGTAGCTTCAACAGGTCCCGCCAAAGTCAGCCGTGCAGATGTTACAGGAACGTAACGAAACGAAACGAAACGAAGGCTGCAAACAGAAAGCATCGGTACACTAAACATGTCAGCTACCCCTCACCCACCATCTTTAAACATGTCATCTTTAAATATCTCATCGAGCACGTGGGCCTGCACAAAACGGACTTTTTACAACAACAAAACAGTCATTTTCCGTCCTTCTCTCCCTATCTGCAAAAACCATATACAGATTAGTATTTTAGCGTCACAGAGAGTAAATTATGCGCTAACCTGGAAAGAACAACAGAGAGTATTTCATTCCACAACACAGACTCATCAACAGCGTTAAATAATGATTTATTACCTCAAAAGCCTATGATTGTACTCTCATGGAAGCAAAAATCCGCTTCCTCCCTGGAACAGCCTCTGTTCGTCAACAGTGACCAAAAACGTCCAGAACCCCTTGTCGAATCCTTATGCGAAAGCCATCGCCGACGAAGGAAAGTTGACGACTTGTCCTCAGCAAAATACGTGGCAGAGAGAAGAAATAATTGGTGGAAGTTCCCTTAGAGTGCCGAATATAATACTCGGTGAAAAACCATCATACTCTAGAAACTGTGTATTAGATCCTTCCCCTTCTGCCGCTGGGTGTCAAGTGCGCCGCCCTTGTGTCTCTCTCAGACAACCTAGCCAATAACACGTGACTGACCTTGTCACAAAACCAGTCCAGCTATACACAATTCTGCCTCCCCAAGCAGAAAAAAGACACGAGAAACTCAATCCCTGAAAATCCCGTGCGCGCTGTCAGCGAAAAACCGTCAGCCCTATGACAGCAGAAACCTCCACTGTAAAACTCGTGCGCAGCAAACCCTCCGTGTTCATTGAGCACTGTCAGCAAACTCTGCTGTAGCCCAATATCACGTACAGGCGCTTTCTATCATAATCGACCAAGAACAGGCACTCCACTGAGTGACACTTTCTTGGTCTCTGTCACCCGATCGTGACACACCTCCCCTCTTCAAGACGAAACCTCGGTTTCGCTCACAGTCATGTTCTTCTCTACAGCCCGAGAGAGAAAGTCAGCTCCAACATTGTTGGCGCCCGGAATGACGCGTACCGTGAATTGGTACGGTTGGAGAATCAACGCCCAGCGCATAAGTCTGGCGTTTGCCAACCTTGCAACCTGAAGATATTGCAGAGGTTGATGGTCTGTTTCCAGACAGAAAGGTCGTCCTCAAGAACGAGCAACCCCTCGTTTCGCCCCTGATGACTGCAACCTTCTCTGTCTTCTTGTCTTTGTTCTTCTGGTCTTTGTTCTTCTCCCCGTAGGCTGTCCTCTCTATGTAGGCGCGCAGCAGGTTGGCGTGGTACAGGCGTGCTTTCCCGTGCATCATGATCCTGTAGTCGTTCTGGCCCACTTTCGCTGTCACCTCAAAAGGTCCTTGCCACTGCAGTTGTAGCTTGTTGTGTTTGACAGGTAGAAGTAGCAACACCCGTTCTCCAATCTTGAAGCTGCGCGGCCGTGCCTTGCGGTCGAATCCTCGCGCGTAACGCTGTGCTGCTCTTCCCAGGTTCTCTTGAGCCAGTTTGCAGGTCTCTTCAATCCTGTTCCTGAGTTCTACGATGTAGGTCGCTGTCGTCTGCACCTCCTCGTCAGCTTCTTCGTCCGTCCAAGCCTGACGCAGGATAGCCATGGGACCGCGTACCTGTCTGCCGTACAACAACTCAAATGGGGAAAAGCCCAAGCTCTCCTGAGGAACCTCGCGGTATGCAAAAAGCAATGCTGGGATGTACCTGTCCCACGTGCGTGGTTTCTCCTGAGCTAGTTTCCTCAGCATGGTCTTCAAGGTGCCATTGAACCTTTCCACCAGTCCGTTGCACTGAGCATGGTAAGGAGTGGTGAAATGCTGCTCCAGTGATAGCAGTCGTGCTGCCTCCGCCATCACTCCTCCCGTGAACTGCGTGCCTCTGTCGGTGAGTACCTCTGATGGAATTCCCAGCCGGGACCACATAGTAACCAGAGCCTCAGCTACTCGCGTGGCTTCAATCGATTTCAGAGGGATCGCCTCTGGGTATCGAGTAGCGTAGTCCACCATGGTCAAAATGTATCTGTTTCCGTCCTCAGACGCAGGCAAGATGGGCCCGATGATGTCCACTGCCACCCGACGAAAGGGTTCGTCGATGAGCGGCATCTTCTCCAAGGGGACCTTCCTCACCCTTCCTTTGGCAACCACCTTCTGGCACTTATCGCAGGACGCACAGAAACGTCGGACATCCGTGCAGATGCCTGGCCAGTAAAAGTGGCGCCAGACACGATCCGTGGTCTTCTTGGTACCAAGATGACCTCCCAGAATCGAGTCGTGTGCCGTTGCCATGACACCCTCGCGAAACTCGCGAGGCACGACAACCTGTTTGAATGTACCTTCTTGGTTGCTGAACTCACGGTAGAGCAACTTCTTGTCCCTGAGGAACCTTGACCTCCCATGCTTCCCGCTCAGCTTCACCTTCCCCGACTTCGCGTGCTCCCGAGGAGTAGCTAAGGTCGGGTCAGAATCCTGAGCCTTCGCGAGAAGCGCGGGGGTCACGTTCCCCAGGGCAGCTCGTGCAGCAGGTAGGGGTTTGAGAGGTTTGTCCTCTCGCTCCGCCTGTGCCCGCGTGAGCACTGAAATGACGTCGGGAGCCCGATAAACGGGAACCTCCCTGGTGACGCCGTCCACAAACTGAACCCGGTTCCCAATGAGCAGGTCGCATGGAGGATCGTCCATGACGACGGCCACGATGGTCCCCGTGAACAACGGGGTTACGACCTTGATCACTGCCGTGTTCAAGTCGTAAGCGTGAGATGCCTCGGCCATTCTCACCCTGATGCTGTCTCCTGTGTAGGCCATAGCTGGAACTAGACTCGCCCGAACCACTATCATGTCTGCCCCTGTGTCCCGCAGACCTTCGCCCTTCACTCCGTTAACGTAGACGTTGCAGTGGGGCTGGAAATGTTTCCTGGAGCACGGAACGCAGAGTTGTGGAATTGTGCATGAGCTCGTGACGTCCCTTAACTCCTCACTGCCAACAAAGTGTACCCCCTTCTGGTCAGCCTGTCTCCTGTGGCAGTCCTTCTTCACGTGGCCCCGCTTGTTGCAGTAATAACACTGGATGTCAGTTCTGGAACTCGATCCCTTGTGTCCCTGATCGTCCTTCCCGTCCTTGGGTCCTGAAGAACCCGAATTTCCCGATTTTCCCGGCCGTGAGCCTGAAGATTTGCCAGAGATCGCCTGGGCGTCCTCGTGTACTCTGATCCAGTCGGCTGCCTCCTGAGTAGTCTTTGGCTGGTGCTCCTGCACGAAGGTCACCACCTCAGGTCGCAGGCTGGACATCAGTTGTTCCATGACTATGAGGTCGGCAAGGTCGTTGACGGTCCAGTCCTTTTCGGCCATCTCCACCCAGCGCCGCAGGTAGAGGTTAAGGCGTGCCACAAACTGATGACTCAGCTCGCCGCTCAGTCTCTTGCTGTTACGCAGACGTCGTCTGTAGGCTTCCGCAGTCAGGTTGAAGCGCTGGAGTAACGCCTTCTTTAGTGCCTGATAGTTTCTCGCCTCGTCGTCCTCCAAAGCGTTGTAGAGCTGCAATGCGCGTCCTTTTAAGCAGGTGCTAAGGCGGCTAGCCCACGTGGCCTCTTCCCACTTCTGGTCAGATGCAATGCGCTCAAACCGGCGTAAAAAGTCGTCGAGCTCGTCCTTGTCATCGTCGAACGTCGGCAGTCTCGTACGGTCAGCAACAAACGTCGGCGCGCTAGCCTGAGTAAGCGTACCCTTCTCTGCCTGTAGCTTAGCTAGTTCTAGCTGGAGTTCGCGATCCGCCTGTTTGTCCTGTCTGTCACGTTCGGCCTGTCGTTCCTGTCTCTCAAGCTCGTCTTTCTTATCCTGACGGTCACGTTCGGCCTGTCGTTCTCTTTCTTGTCTGTCAAGTTCGTCTTTCTCTTTCTTGTCCTGTCGGTCACGTTCATCTTTCTCTTTCCGTTCTTGTCTGTCACGTTCGTCTTGTCGTTCCTGTCTCTCACGTTCGGCCTGTCGTTCTTGTCTGTCAAGCTCTTCTTTTCTCGTCTGTCGCTCTATGTCTTCCTTACGTTCTAACTCCTTGCGCTTAAGCAAACTACGCGCTCTAACGCGTGCGTCTCGCTCTGTCTGTTCCTCGCTACCAGGAGTCTCAAAAGTTAATCTCTTCGTAGGAGATCCCCCTGTAGCCATGGTTAGTTTAGCAAAGCTTTATCACAAAAGTAAGTCTAACGCAGCTATAGCTAGAACACGCGGTGATGAAAGCGATGGATACAAAAATCCAGTAACCGGAAAATGCAGAAGAAAAATCCAAACGGTGTAGAACAAATCGCGTAGCCTACTTTATGGCTGCTTTTTGCGGTGAAACAAAGTGTTTCCCACAGCCGTGGCCTACTTTATCGGCTGCTTTTTGCGGTGAAACAGAGTGTTTCCCACAGCCTAGGTTAGGACAGCAGTCCTCGGACCCTTCCCCCCCAAAATTCCAACAAAGTCAAAATATGGAGAAAAATCCAAGAAAAACAAGACGGTAGAAATGTAACCTTTTACAGAATGAGAAACAACAATGTAGAGAAAACTGAGTAAAACGAATAACAAATCCGCTAACCCCGCTCAGCTCTCTGCAACGGAAAACTCTGAACGTACAACAACAAAGATTCACAAACAAAGGAAAGGGAAGTAATCACAGTTAGCGCATACAATAACTCACAAATTACAATTTACATTTCCTGCAAGATGTGAATCGCTTAAGGTGTGGTATATGATCAAAACTATACAAAAAAGGGTAGCACCAAGCAGAAAATAAGTCGAGCACTGACGCGATTATCTGCTCTTAGTTATCCTTAATTGGTGGGTCTTTATCAGTTGGAAATTAACTGAGTAAATCCCGGCTTGGCCCCCATGTGTCACGTTTCAATATATCACTTAAGGTGATTATGAACCGGTTAATTACTACTAATTAACTAACCACACCACGATCCACTCTCGCAGGCATACAATTAAATAGAGTCAACAAAAGTATAAGTTTCAGACGCCTGTTTATGTATAAACTCTCCACCTCCCTCGAGCCTTCACTCAAAATATGTTCCTTTTACGTTCTCAACACGTAAAAAAACCAGTGTTCACTGACAAAATGCCAGTAGTATATAGAAAATTATAGTAACACGCTGAACCCGTGTAAATATAGTTAAATGCGAATGTTCTGTTCGAAAAGCTCTAGTTCGTGCAGGTGTCACACACCCCACGTTGTCACTACTCCAATGAAATCACAGATACGAAAAGACAACGGTGGTCAACGGGGTGCGTACGACATGGTGCACTTAGCTTTATCTCTGCTGCTGCTGCTTAGCCGGTATGCTGGTTAGTCGGTTCGCTGGTTAGCCGGTTCGCTGGTTAGCCGGTTCGCTGGTTAGCCGGTCCGCTGGTTAGCCGGTCCGCTGGTTAGCCGGTCTCCTGGTTAACCGGTCTCCTGGTTAGCGTAGCTTCAACAGGTCCCGCCAAAGTCAGCCGTGCAGATGTTACAGGAACGTAACGAAACGAAACGAAACGAAGGCTGCAAACAGAAAGCATCGGTACACTAAACATGTCAGCTACCCCTCACCCACCACCTTTAAACATGTCATCTTTAAATATCTCATCGAGCACGTGGGCCTGCACAAAACGGACTTTTTACAACAACAAAACAGTCATTTTCCGTCCTTCTCTCCCTATCTGCAAAAACCATATACAGATTAGTATTTTAGCGTCACAGAGAGTAAATTATGCGCTAACCTGGAAAGAACAACAGAGAGTATTTCATTCCACAACACAGACTCATCAACAGCGTTAAATAATGATTTATTACCTCAAAAGCCTATGATTGTACTCTCATGGAAGCAAAAATCCGCTTCCTCCCTGGAACAGCCTCTGTTCGTCAACAGTGACCAAAAACGTCCAGAACCCCTTGTCGAATCCTTATGCGAAAGCCATCGCCGACGAAGGAAAGTTGACGACTTGTCCTCAGCAAAATACGTGGCAGAGAGAAGAAATAATTGGTGGAAGTTCCCTTAGAGTGCCGAATATAATACTCGGTGAAAAACCATCATACTCTAGAAACTGTGTATTAGATCCTTCCCCTTCTGCCGCTGGGTGTCAAGTGCGCCGCCCTTGTGTCTCTCTCAGACAACCTAGCCAATAACACGTGACTGACCTTGTCACAAAACCAGTCCAGCTATACACAATTCTGCCTCCCCAAGCAGAAAAAAGACACGAGAAACTCAATCCCTGAAAATCCCGTGCGCGCTGTCAGCGAAAAACCGTCAGCCCTATGACAGCAGAAACCTCCACTGTAAAACTCGTGCGCAGCAAACCCTCCGTGTTCATTGAGCACTGTCAGCAAACTCTGCTGTAGCCCAATATCACGTACAGGCGCTTTCTATCATAATCGACCAAGAACAGGCACTCCACTGAGTGACACTTTCTTGGTCTCTGTCACCCGATCGTGACAATCTCTGTCATATTATTCGAACACTAGAAATAACCCTGTTCTGGCAAGACCTCGTATTGACGTGTTTAAAACTGCGGTAAAGTACAAAATAAAGTAATCTAAGCAGTTTAAATCATGTTGATCATTTTGTTGTAAATATTGCAACGGACATCCGGCTGGTCAATCTAACACTACTCATAACTAAGACACTCAGAACAGCTCATGTGAGTCAAACATGTTCTAAATCTCTCAGTAACATAATTCATTCTTGACATATGCCCTATATTCCAGAGCATCGTAATAAACATGAGGTACGTACCTGCAAAGTACGTACACTTAAAAAACAAAACAATGATTGTAGTAAAACGGGAAATCATTCACAAGTTGAAAGAAACCAGCAAAATAGAAAATCGTTTACTAACACAGGGCCGGACTAGGCTAAGAGGAGGGGGGTTGCCAGTGGTGGTCCAGGGGGATGTTCCCTCTGGCGGGGTCAAGGGGCAGAGCCCCTTGTGGGGGTCAGGGGGCAAAGCCCCCTGAAGCTGATGGGTAGGTCATATTCTGAGATTGGAAAATGGTCGCTCCTTGCATGAAACGGCATAAAATAAACAATAATAATAAATTAAAAAAAATAAGTGAGGTACATGTTTAGGCTGGGGGGGGGGGGGGGGGGTTGCGCAACCCCCATAACCCCCCCGGTAGTCCGGCCCTGTAACAGCACCAACTTTGTCGGCTTCAATATTTTACTTTCAAGCAAGAACTTATATCTGCCGTAACCACACACTTCTTTGACATTGCGACTAAACAGAAAATTGCAAACAAATCTTTTTGCAATATGTGTAACATTCTCCATTGCCAACAGCGTGATACGCGAATTTAGGCTGAGTTCAAAATGAATTGACCGTAATCTTACTTAAGAATAGTTT